>NC_139964.1:13113339-13540839 GCF_963993115.1 Abramis brama | reverse complement strand
CTCATAAAGACAGTGACTTACTACTGGCTTTAATTTAATATTTTAAAAGTACCGGTATCACTTCGTTTTTACCATCATTGCATATATATTGAACATTGTTTAATTAAAAAAAAATATTTAAAAAAAATATTGTCCCTTAATGGAAAAAGTGTGACTGCAGTCTAAGTGGAAGAGAGGGGGTACCAGGGGCTAGGGCACTCTAAAAACCACTGAACTAATGAAAAGGGGTATGTAGAATTGCACAAGTGCTACTGCTAAAGAGTGCAATGTCAATACAGCCTGTTGCCTTAATTTACATTTCTCATAAGCTTAACTGAATTGGCCTAGAGATAAAAAAAATTTGGACATTTTGTGTCTAAAGACTACATATAAATAGCTACCAAAATTAATGTCGGTAACTGCAGTTTGACTAAAAGTTGACAAAAATGCAATGACTTTTCGTCAACTAAAACTAGACTAAAACTATGAAAGACAAAATGACTAAAATGTAACTAAGACCAATAAGTATTTTCGTCTCAAGATGAAAACTAAGACTAAATCAAAAATGGCTGCCAAAATTAACACTGACACACACACACACACACACACACACACTGACATCTACACTCTCTCTCTCTCACACACACACACACACACACACACACTGACATCTACACTCTCTCTCTCTCACACACACACACACACACACACACTGACATCTACACTCTCTCTCACTCTCACACACACACACACACACACACACACACACTGACATCTACACTCTCTCTCTCTCACACACACACACACACACACTGACATCTACACTCTCTCTCTCTCACACACACACACACACACACACACACTGACATCTACACTCTCTCTCTCTCTCACACACACACACACACACACACTGACATCTACACTCTCTCTCTCACACACACACACACACACACACACACACTGACATCTACACTCTCTCTCACACACACACACACACACACACACACACACACACACTGACATCTACACTCTCTCTCTCTCACACACACACACACACACACACACACTGACATCTACACTCTCTCTCTCTCACACACACACACACACACACACACACACTGACATCTACACTCTCTCTCTCTCACACACACACACACACACACACACACACACACACACTGACATCTACACTCTCTCTCTCTCACACACACACACACACACACACACACACACTGACATCTACACTCTCTCTCTCTCACACACACACACACACACACACACACTGACATCTACACTCTCTCTCTCTCACACACACACACACACACACACACTGACATCTACACTCTCTCTCTCTCTCTCACACACACACACTGACATCTACACTCTCTCTCTCTCACACACACACACACACACACACACTGACATCTACACTCTCTCTCTCTCTCACACACACACACACACACACACACTGACATCTACACTCTCTCTCACACACACACACACACACACACACACTGACATCTACACTCTCTCTCACACACACACACACACTGACATCTACACTCTCTCTCTCTCACACACACACACACACACACACACACACACTGACATCTACACTCTCTCTCTCTCACACACACACACACACACACACTGACATCTACACTCTCTCTCTCTCACACACACACACACACACACACACTGACATCTACACTCTCTCTCTCTCACACACACACACACACACACACACTGACATCTACACTCTCTCTCTCTCACACACACACACACACACACACACTGACATCTACACTCTCTCTCTCACACACACACACACACACACACTGACATCTACACTCTCTCTCTCTCACACACACACACACACACACACACACTGACATCTACACTCTCTCTCTCTCTCACACACACACACACACACACACACTGACATCTACACTCTCTCTCTCACACACACACACACACACACACACACACACTGACATCTACACTCTCTCTCACACACACACACACACACACACACACACACACACTGACATCTACACTCTCTCTCTCTCACACACACACACACACACACACACACTGACATCTACACTCTCTCTCTCTCTCACACACACACACACACACACACACACACACTGACATCTACACTCTCTCTCTCTCACACACACACACACACACACACACACACACTGACATCTACACTCTCTCTCTCTCACACACACACACACACACACACACACACTGACATCTACACTCTCTCTCTCTCTCTCACACACACACACACACACACACTGACATCTACACTCTCTCTCTCTCTCACACACACACACACACACACACACTGACATCTACACTCTCTCTCTCTCACACACACACACACACACACACTGACATCTACACTCTCTCTCTCTCTCTCACACACACACACACACACACACACTGACATCTACACTCTCTCTCTCTCACACACACACACACACACACACACTGACATCTACACTCTCTCTCACACACACACACACACACACACACACACACACACTGACATCTACACTCTCTCTCTCTCACACACACACACACACACACACACACTGACATCTACACTCTCTCTCTCTCACACACACACACACACACACACACACACACACTGACATCTACACTCTCTCTCTCTCTCACACACACACACACACACACACACTGACATCTACACTCTCTCTCTCTCACACACACACACACACACACACACTGACATCTACACTCTCTCTCTCTCACACACACACACACACACACACACACACACACTGACATCTACACTCTCTCTCTCTCTCTCACACACACACACACACACACACACACTGACATCTACACTCTCTCTCTCTCACACACACACACACACACACACACACACTGACATCTACACTCTCTCTCTCTCACACACACACACACACACACACTGACATCTACACTCTCTCTCTCTCACACACACACACACACACACACACACTGACATCTACACTCTCTCTCTCTCACACACACACACACACACACACACACACTGACATCTACACTCTCTCTCTCTCACACACACACACACACACACACACACACACACACTGACATCTACACTCTCTCTCACTCTCACACACACACACACACACACACACTGACATCTACACTCTCTCTCTCTCACACACACACACACACACACACACTGACATCTACACTCTCTCTCTCTCACACACACACACACACACACTGACATCTACACTCTCTCTCTCTCTCTCACACACACACACTGACATCTACACTCTCTCTCTCTCACACACACACACACACACACACTGACATCTACACTCTCTCTCTCTCTCACACACACACACACACACACACTGACATCTACACTCTCTCTCTCACACACACACACACACACACACACACACTGACATCTACACTCTCTCTCACACACACACACACACACACACACACACACACACTGACATCTACACTCTCTCTCTCTCACACACACACACACACACACACACACACTGACATCTACACTCTCTCTCTCTCACACACACACACACACACACACACACTGACATCTACACTCTCTCTCTCTCACACACACACACACACACACACACACTGACATCTACACTCTCTCTCTCTCACACACACACACACACACACACTGACATCTACACTCTCTCTCTCTCACACACACACACACACACACACACTGACATCTACACTCTCTCTCTCACACACACACACACACACACACACACACACTGACATCTACACTCTCTCTCTCTCACACACACACACACACACACACACACACTGACATCTACACTCTCTCTCTCTCTCTCACACACACACACACACACACTGACATCTACACTCTCTCTCTCACACACACACACACACACACACACACTGACATCTACACTCTCTCTCACACACACACACACACACACACACACACACACACTGACATCTACACTCTCTCTCTCTCACACACACACACACACACACACACACACTGACATCTACACTCTCTCTCTCTCACACACACACACACACACACACACTGACATCTACACTCTCTCTCTCTCACACACACACACACACACACACACACACACTGACATCTACACTCTCTCTCTCTCACACACACACACACACACACACACACACACTGACATCTACACTCTCTCTCTCTCTCTCACACACACACACACACACTGACATCTACACTCTCTCTCTCTCTCACACACACACACACACACACACACACACTGACATCTACACTCTCTCTCTCTCACACACACACACACACACACACACACTGACATCTACACTCTCTCTCTCTCTCTCACACACACACACACACACACACTGACATCTACACTCTCTCTCTCTCACACACACACACACACACACACACTGACATCTACACTCTCTCTCACACACACACACACACACACTGACATCTACACTCTCTCTCTCTCACACACACACACACACACACACACACTGACATCTACACTCTCTCTCTCTCACACACACACACACACACACACACACACTGACATCTACACTCTCTCTCTCTCTCTCTCACACACACACACACACACACACACACTGACATCTACACTCTCTCTCTCTCACACACACACACACACACACACACTGACATCTACACTCTCTCTCTCTCACACACACACACACACACACACACACTGACATCTACACTCTCTCTCTCTCTCACACACACACACACACACACACACTGACATCTACACTCTCTCTCTCTCACACACACACACACACACACACACACACTGACATCTACACTCTCTCTCTCTCACACACACACACACACACACACACACACACACACACTGACATCTACACTCTCTCTCTCTCACACACACACACACACACACACACTGACATCTACACTCTCTCTCTCTCTCACACACACACACACACACACACACTGACATCTACACTCTCTCTCACTCTCACACACACACACACACACACACACACACTGACATCTACACTCTCTCTCACTCTCACACACACACACACACACACACACACACTGACATCTACACTCTCTCTCTCTCACACACACACACACACACACACTGACATCTGCACCAGAGCTGCTAACTCTCACTCTCTCGCCGCCAGGAATTTTGGGCCCCATGACAAAAAAATCGAATTGGGCCCCCTCTGCGCAGCTGTTGTCACCACATCTCTAGGACCGAACTGTCCCATCAAAAGCTGTACATAACTCTAATCAAAGGCTTGCAACTGTCTTGCTTATTGTAGTTCAATAATAGTACTGGCACAATATTTAATGCTGTGATTTGTAAATGCAAGTCTGCAGTTCACTATTTGATGCAAGATTAAAAGCCATCATAAAAATGTCCTTAAGGCAATCCTTTACACATTCTCAGTGTATTTTTATTGTAAAATTAATGACAGATTTTAAAAAAAAGACACAGACACACACAAAACACACACCCACACCCACAACACACACACAGACACACACAAAACACACACCCACACGCACACAGACACACACACTCACTTATGTGGTGTACGGTCACTCTCCATAGGCATAATGGTTTTTCTAATGTACAAACTGTATAATCTATCCCCCTACACTAACCCTACCCCTAAACCGGGGGTCGGCAACCCGCGGCTCTAGAGCCGCATGCGGCTCTTAAGCGCCGCCCTAGTGGCTCCCTGGAGCTTTTTCAAAAATATGAAAATGGAAAAAATATTTTTTGTTTTAATATCATTTCTGTAGGAGGAAAAACATGACAAACATTCTAACCCTTTTGCACGTACGATCACATCGGTGTGATTAGAACGGTCAGTGCACGTGATCAACTGCTAAATTCAAATGTGCTCTCGCGCGTTGGCTGGCGCTGAGCCAGAGACAGGCGCGCTCAGAGCTGTCATATAGCACAACTTCAGTGTTTTCAACCACATAATGTTTATTTTAGGTTTCAGACATATAAGTACTAAAAAAACAATACATTTAGAGTTTGTAAAATACACACTGATGTTAAAGGAAGAGGCAATAATAATCCTTTCCATTATAATTAGACACGTTTTATTCATATCAGATACACATTGTGTAAGTAACTTTAAAGCTTACTCTATTCTTCTCCCAGTTCACCAGCCACTTACTTTTATGTATTTCGGGAGAAGTGGATGAATTCATGTGTTGTAAATCCAACAGATCCGATTCTCTGAACTGCGTCTGCGGTACAAACTAAGATGGCGGCGCCCATCGCGCATACAGCTCAACTAACGCGATCGTTATAAAGGTGTTTAAACAACAAAACACTTCCACTTGCATATATTTGACAGTCGGAATATCAGATATTTCATGCCATATCTAACAAATTTGTGAATATTTTGAATAAAAAAGGAAAAATGACATAAAAGCAGATCATCATTCATTCAGCTCTGCTGTTGCTGCGGTGTGTCACGTGACACGCAATGACGCGTCACCATGGAAACCATAAAGCGACACACGGTCGCCTTGAAAAACTCACGCTGGGGGGGTCAGTCAGAATATTTTAAACTTACGTGTGAAAGGGTTAAAGTTTTTCAACGTTGTAAAAATAATACACGAATAAATAAAACGAAACATAATACATTAAAATTATAATGTAAGTTAAACTTAAAGCACTGTAGTCACGTGGTGCGTCATTCTCTCCAGGATGCGCTGCAGGGAAAATAAACATTTAATCATGAATGCTCATTATGTAACGTTATTTGTAGCCTTCTTAATAAAGCTAATATAGACACTTACAGCATGTGTTGCCTTCATTATAAGGCTTATATAAGGCTTTTAATTTTTTGCGGCTCCAGACAGATTTTTTTTTTTTTTTTTTTTGGGTCCAATATGGCTCTTTCAACATTTTGGGTTGCCGACCCCTGCCCTAAACCTACCAATCACAGAAAACTTTTGCCATTTTTTGAATTTCAAAAAACACCATTTAGTATGTTTTATTATGAGGACACAGATGTCGTCATAAACCATGTTTACGTTGTAATACCCATGTCATTATACACATTTGTGTCCTCATAAACCATATACAAGAACATACACACACTAACAGCAGGCCCTGACAGGAGGAGGACAGAGTAAAGGTACACAGGACCTACAATTTCCACACTTTTATTAGCCCCGGGTCCAGTGGACCCGAACATCCTGTGTGTAATATAAATGTGTAGGGGGGGTGTACAGTGTGTTTTCATTGAAAATGTGTTCTGATATATATTCCTCACAGAAAATGAGCCAAGGCCAATGAGTCTTAGTTTGAAAAAATAATTAATTGTATCATTTTTCTTTTGATAAAAAATTAAAACGGGTCCAACAGACCCGAACACCATACAAGGGTTAACACAGTGTTGCTCTCCTTCTTCACTGGGACAGGGAGGGGTAGTTATGGGGAGACTGGGGTGCTGCTGACTCGTCTGTTGTTTAATCTGCTAAAATGGGCATGGACAATGATTTAATATGAATATCTTGCTAAACGTTTCCCTGCACTGATTAAATGTAGGCTAACACTAGCCTGCAGCTAGTTAACGTTAGCTTATTTCACTATTGACAACAGGTTAATACCACTCACAGACTAAAGGCTACCCACCTTTCTTGGGGAAAAACTGGGTTACAGATTGACACCCTTTCTTTTATCTTTCCTCTCTTTTCTTTGTTGAAAACCAGATTTTATTTTACTATGCAACATTGTGGTCTCTGTGTTTCTGGCGCATTGACTGACTGTGAGTGTGCAAGACAAGTTTAAACACCGCGCACGCTAACGCAGGACCAAACCATTTCATGCAGATACAGGGGGGTGGTCGGTCAATATGAATGTTTACTTTTTGGTCAGTGGGGATATTAAACTTGTATTGCCAAAATAAGTAAAATCAAAGACATCATTCATGTTATTATTATTTGAAATATACTCAATGATGATGGTTTATATAGTGTATAAAAAAAATAAAAAATTAGTTTTTACTTATGTTTTGGGGCCCCTGTCAGTCAGGGTCCTAACTTCACACACACTGACATCTGCACTCACACACACACACACACACACACACACTGACATCTGCACTCACTCACACACACACACACACACACACACACACACTGACATCTGCACTCACACACACACACACACACACACACACACACACTGACATCTGCACTCACTCACACACACACACACACACACACACACACACACACACACACACAACTGCACTCTTACACACACACACACACACACACACACACACACACAAACTGACATCTGCACTCTATCTCACACACACACACACACACACACACACACACACACAGATATCTGCACTCACTCACACACACACTGACATCTGCACTCACACACACACACACACACACACACACACACACTGACATCTGCACTCTCACACACACACACACACACTGACATCTGCACTCACTCACTCACACACACACACACACACACACACACAGACATCTCTCTCTCTCTCACACACACACACACACACACACTGACATCTGCACCAGAGCTGCTAACTCTCACACTCTTGACACTTGCTCTCACGCCACACATCATATATATTTATACTGACACTCTCTCTCTCACACACACATACACACACACACACACACTGACATCTCCACCAAAGCTGCCAAATCTCACGCATTCACCGTGAGATTCACACAATTGACACTTTTCACACACTCACACACTCACTCATCCATTTTCTCACGCACAGATAAATCTCGAAGCGAAGAGGACGCGTCCAGCAGCGTCACAGATCATCAGATCTCCTCCACAGGTACTTCATCTCTTTCTTCTCAACATCTCTTCAGCCTTTAATATGCTTTATCTCTGGTTATTTCTTCACCGGACACAGGAACACATCTCTCCACATCTCACCATCCGTCTCTCTTCCCATCGCAACAGGAGGTCAAAGGTCTGACAGACGGTTGTCATGGCAACATGACTTTCAACAAGCCTCATATACGTCTCATTTCATGCATTAGTCTTTGATTTAGTCAATGATTCTTCTGGCTGTTTCTCTCTTGTGTTTTTCAGGTTCATTTGTGATTATCGTCTCTGCGGAGACTTTAGTTTTACTCCTGATAGCAGTTTCACTGATTATAGTGGCTGTGAGGAAGAAACAGACTAAAGGTAATATTTCACACTAAATACTTGGTTGGGTTTGTGATGAAATGCATGAGAACTGAATTAAAGGATCTTATAATTATGAACTTTAAGATAACTGAAGAAGTGAGTCTCTAAGAAAGACTAATGTTGATCTATTGCTCAGGTCTGCTGTCGTCCACCATTGTTGTGTTTAATCCAGTGATTTATGAACAGGTGAGTCAGCAGAAACTGATGATTATGGTTATGTGTTGAACTCAAGGTGGTTTACAGTAATTGTGTTCGCAGATCCATTGAAACACAATCAGATTTAATTTCTTGCTCAACGCTGTAATGATACTGAAACAGGACTGTGTGTTTATGATCTTCAGACACTGAATCTCTGTCAGCTTGTGTGTGAATGATTATATTCATGTGTAAAAACTAGAGATCATCTTTGATTGAGTTATTTTCTCTATTAACATTATTTTTAGTTTAGTTTAGTTTATTTATTTATTTGAGCAGTAACCATCCTGCTCAAAAGGAGTGGGCCGAAGCAAAAGAGCTTATAAGCGCCCACCCCCAAAATTAATACAATAATAATTCTCATTTCACAATAGTACAAAGGAACATAGTGCAAAAGCAACAAAACAACAACAAGGAAACAACAGCAAAACAAAACAAAACAAAAACAAACCAAAAAATGGATTATATACACTTATACCATGGTCTGGGTGAATACTCGATTCTGATTGGCTGCAGGGTGTCCATTAAAAAGTGATAATAGAGTGCCGAAGTTATGACGTCACTTTGTAGGCCAAAACGCGGAAGTGAGTTAGCATTTTAGCACTACCGGTTCCCTCGCCCTAAAGTCTATGGGTTTTTTGAATGGGTTTTTGCTAAATCGCCTGAAATAAGGTCTGTGGTTAACAAAGCCTCTAAATATTTTCACGTTTTGATCTTTGACATAAAACACACCAGTTATAACCTGCTTGTGATTTTTTTAAACTTTATTGTGTCTTAAAAACGGTGGTTGCTAACAAGTTGCTAAAAGGGACTACATCCTTTGGCGGGGACTTTAGACGTCATCATGACAAACATGAAATCTCTCACGAGCCCGCGTTTCAGCTTCACGGTCTTAGAAGTTTACCTTTCAGTTAATATACATAACGTTATTTTTGTTTTGTCCCGAAATGCAACCACAAGTCATCGAATGAAAATGAAATCTCGTTTTACCGTTTTCCGTCCGATGTTACCCAGCGGAGACTCGGTTCGTGCCAGATGGAGTAAAAAAGGCTAGCAGTAGCAAGAATAAGCGTTTTTCATAACCAAATCAACAGCTAAAATACCTTTTGTCTTTCTCTTAAAATATCTAAAAGCTTGTTTACTTTGCCACTGTTTAATAGATTAGATCCGCTGCAGTTTTATTAAAGGCTAACGTTACGTTGAGAAATGTGTTTAATTAAAATATTCAAAATAATACCTGGTTTATTGACTTTTATTGTAACTTGTTTGGATATAATTATAGAAAGGGTGGGTCCTGCACCCTGATATTTGTGAACTTGGCTTTTACCCAAGAAACAACAGCATTACCAGTAGTTAAGGCATTAGGTAACAATGTTAATCTTTGTTATTTTAGTAGTAAATGTTAACTATATTTAATGTGCTATATAAACGTGGACAATTCCCAGAGAACACGCTGATATGTATAGCCTTAATGCACTGTAAGTTGCCTGTCTGACAAATACACAAATTAAATGTTAAACTATTGTATACTACTTGTATACTATTGTAACTACACTCCAGTCAGCTCACAGTAATGTGAATGTGAGATAAAATTTACTACACTGGCTCTCACATTGGGGCTTGTGGATTACCAGGTAAAAATATATAGAAAATGTTAACAAAATGAGTATATATGGTTTATTTAGGGAACATATATGGTTTAATTATAATAATAAGCATTTGCTATTGGACAATTCTCTTTAAATTCAACATATATAATTATATACAACTATTATATTAAATGTTTGGAATTTAACTGTGTTATGCTTGTTCAGAGATTATTTGTATAGTTATCTTAAATACATAGAACACTATTATAACTCCTCTATCTCTCCCTAGTTTTACTTACCGAGACTCGATTAACCTTGTCCCTCATGCTGGCCCTTACAATACCGGCAAGTAAACCAGCATCTAAGCTGCACTGTTCATGTCCAGATTTATAGTGGTTCTCTCCTCGATCTATGGTTTTTCTATCGTCTAAGAAAAAGGACATAAGATTGGAAATTGATACGGCCATAGCTAACGTTAGTGCTTCTGAGATGGTAAAAGCGCGTTTTTTTCCTGGCGAATTAGCAAATGGTATGCAAACATACAATCAAACATAAAAACATATCAAACATACAGTGAAAGATAATCTTTAAAGTTTATTTGGGGCACAATGATCAGGCATAATAATCTTAATCACAAAGAAAATAATATTAAGGTTTATATAAACTAACAAAATAATAAACGAATAAATAAAACATTAACAAAAGATTAAAAAAATCTCAGAGAGGCACGCATAAACAAAATTAGTTTCTAACATTTTTTGAAAAAACGAATGGGCAATATTTCTCATGAAAAAGTGGATAAGTGTTCATACCATAGACTGTAAAAAATAGGTTCATACACAGCGCAGATCATAATGAGCGAGCGTGTTTTTTAAATAAAGTTTGAGGAAGCTTGATGATGACGTTGATCCGCGACCATGGTGTGCTGGTGTGCTGTAGTCCGTTTATAGCCTACCGTTAGCATTTTATATCTGACGGCTTTATTTAGGCTTCAAAATATATAAATTTTGGATTAACTTGTAAAGATTATCTTGATAGACAAAACGTGTTAGGGTCACAACTCTTTGTTGAACACAGATCTTATTTTTTGCGATTTTCCAAAAGTGTATGGGAAAAATGCATTGCTTTTCGATCGAGGGAACCCATGCGCCGCTAACTTCCGGGTTGTCCTACAAAATGACGTCATAACTTCGGCACTCTATGTACACCTAGGAAAGGCGTCTCGTCAATTTGCCTGATGACAGTCCTAAATGATTGCGCTGGCTCAAACTCACTGATCAATTGTCAGGTATTAATGGATCTCCGCTGCGCGTTGGACGGTTCACGCCTCGCCGTCGTCCATTAATACCTGACAATGGACACCTCGAAGGGCATTAACCCTTACTTGCAGTATCTGATCATGGTAGAAATACCCCTAGTGGCAAATCATTTCTTCTTCTCTATACTTTTCAAAAATCTTTTGTTTGTATTTATATTTGAACAGATTAATGTTTGGACATCGTTTCATCTCCATCTCCAAGTTATTCCACAATTGTACCCCATTAACTGTAGGGCTAAAACTTTTCAAAGTTGTACTATGTTTCTGCGTCCTAAAGTTTAATTCATCATGTAATTCATAACAACCAGTTTTTGGAACCTTCTTTGTATTTGGCTTGGTAACAATTTGTGTTAATAACTTAATAACTCTTGTTCCTGTGATTATAGATCAAAGACACTGGACGCTTCTGTAATCCAGAGGACAGAGACAGAAACAACTGTATTTTACAGCTGTGTTTCATAAACTATAACGTCATGTGAGACTCCAGCACTCCTTCACAAACACAGATGAGTTCATTAAGCCTAAACCTCAGGCTGGACACACACTTGAAGATTTTAAAGGTGGGGTATGTGATTTGCAAAGCGGCCAGCAGATTTTGAAAATACACAACTCAAATGGTCCTACCTTCTTTCCTTTGACTCCACCCATTCAAAGAACATGGACATGATGGGGGAGGGGGGGATGGTACGACCGCTTGATTGACGCACTTACTGTCCAATGATTCTAGGTGGTCTTGGAAATGATTGGCTGGAGTTTTTCGAGTCCTGCCCGTTCCACAGATGATTAAATTGCTTAATTTTTATTTCAGTGCTTCTAACTCAGTGGCTGTAAGTCGGCGATCAGGTTTCATTCTCACGCAGCTTTCATGAGCAGGTCTTTTCCGCTCCATGTGTGCGCCACGCTCTCCGTTCCGTGTGTGTGTGTGTTTGTGTGTGTGTCGGCTCTGTCGTTAACGGCCCAAACGCTCCAATCATGTACCGATCACACACTGGAAAAGCACGCTCAAATAACATGAAATTTCTCAGTAGTAGACTTTGCAATAGCCCTACTGAGCTGGTATAGCTATGCTGGGCAACAATGGTAAAATTACCTGCTCAGATCACAATTTTATTTTGATAATTAATAATAACTAGTGAAAAATGCCTGTGCAAAATCAGTTTTTAAGTGTGTTTTTAGTAATTGTTGGTTTGGTGTGTTTGAGTGTGTAACGGGTACCGCGGCAACGGCACCGTGGATAACAGATTAATTCCTGTAACACAGGAGAGAAACGAGGAGACAGTGTTATCAGTTTCGAGCTCTCTGCAGTCATTTATTTTCTGAATTTTCTTCAGCAATCACATCTCTATTGTTAAGTGTCATTGTATGTTTCACATATTACATGTTCAGTGTCTTTTTAACATTACAATGAATTTTCAGTGTCCATGTCAATGCAAAATCCATATTAAAATAAACCTCTTTCCACCAAATGCATGTTCACTTACTCTTCATGCTTGTATTTTATACTATTTATCAAAATGAAATGTAAAGACAATGGTAATATTCACCAGCTATTTTTAGATACTTAGAATCTTCCATTCACAGTATTTTATCAGTATCATGTTAATACAGTATTGCAAAATCATGCTCAGAACTCATAAAGTGCTTAAAGTGTAACTTTTAACCTCAACTGTAAACATCTTCGTATAAACTCATTGAGAAAAAAAAACATTTCCAACAGATGGTGGGAAACTGACATACAGTGAGCTAAACATATCTGTTAACATTACAAGCTCAAAAAAAACATCTTCATATGCATATATATATATATACGGGGAAAGTGTGTGTTGAGCTGACTTGATCTCTAGTAATGTCTCTCGACCGTTACTCTGCAGGACTTTGCCCTCTCGTTTCAACTCATTTCAAACTAAATCAAAACAGACCCTAACGAAACTCATTTCACTAAAAACTGTTCACTCATATCTCACATACATTACAGCATAGATAAATGCTACTTCTGAGGTGTTTTTATACATTTACCCACCTGTAACACAGGAGAGAAACCAATAGCATCCAGCTGCAGCCCCGCAGACTCACCTCCGGCTAGACACCACTGGCTGGACACCAGTGGATAGACAGCCTACGTCATTTCCATTTTCTCCGTCATTTCCGTTTCGCCGCTACACAGCAAAATCCCCAGAGTTAAATTAACTCTGTTCAGAGAACATTTGGTCCCTCTCTACAGAGAGTTAAAATAACTCTGAATCAGAGTTAAAGTTAATGAGATACTTAAGTGATTAATTAAGTGATGATTGGGCATTAATGATGAACACCTGCTGTCAACAAGTTCTCAGCAGAGGAGGATTAAACAACTCCATAAACAGCATTACCAGCTTCACTTATTACTAACCAGATTGACTTTATTTCAGTCATACGTTTACAGAAGTTCGTGTTGAGAATTAAGGTTTAGATGTTGACGATTTATTGAAAATGTATGATCACCATTATCGTGATGAGTGTTTCCTTTAGTTGGGCTGTTTGACTCTAGCTTATTTTTTTTGAGTGTTTGTGGTTTTTGTAGCAGCTTTTACCAAAACATGTAATTTGTTGCAAAGAATGCCAGACGCAAAGATGTTCAGGTGATCTAGTTTTCAACAACAAAAAGTAGAATGATGCACTTATATCATCACTGTCCAAAAGTGGTCATTTGATGTTAATAGATTATATTCACTAACAATACTCTCTTGCCACGGATTGGACATTTTGAATTTTTTAAATACATAATAGGGGATTTTTTTTTTTTTTTTTCTAAGACACAGACATCAAGAATCAGCATATGAATCTCAACAATGGTGACATGTTTCATGCCGCAATGCATCCTGGGAGCCATGAGTTTTATACTATTGTGGCTCCCAGCATGCATTGCAGCATGAAAAGCATGTCACCATTGTTGAGATTTATATGCTGATTCTTGATGTCTTTGTTTAAAAAAAAAAAAAAATCCCTTATTATGTATTTAAAAAATTCTAAATGTCCAATCTGTGGCAAGAGAGTATTGTTAGTGAATATAATCTATTAACATCAAATGACCACTTTTGGATCGTGATGATATAAGTGCATTTTTTTACTATCTGCTGTTAAAAACTATATCACCTGATCATCTTTTTTTGGCTTTCTTTGTAACAAATTACGTGTTTTGGTAAAAGCTGTTACGAAAACCACAAACTTGCAAGAAAAGTCAAACTGCCCAACTGAAGGAAACACTCATCACTATAATGGTGATCATACATTTTCAATAAATCATCAACATCTAAACCTCTGTTAATTCTCAATAAGAACTTCTGTAGACGTCTGACAGAAATAAAGTCAGTCTGGGGTGTGTTTCCCGAAAGCATCGTTAGCCAACTATGGTCGCAAGTTCCGTCGTTACCAATAGAGTTCAATGGACATTGCGATGAACTTGCGACCACAGTTGGCCAACGATGCTTTCGGGGAAACGCACCCCTGGTTAGTAATAAGTGAAGCTGGTAATGCTGTTTGTGGAGTTGTTGAATCCTCCTCTGCTGATAACTTGTTGACAGCAGGTGTTCATCATCAATGCCCAATCATCACTTAATTAATCACTTAAGTATCTCATTAACTTTAACTCTGATTCAGAGTTATTTTAACTCTCTGTAGAGAGGGACCAAATGTTCTCTGAACAGAGTTAATTTAACTCTGGGGATTTTGCTGTGTAATTTCCGTTTTCACCGCTGGATGGACAGCAATTTTATTTCCTATTTTCACCTCTGGATTGACATATATTTATTTTACATTTTCACCTCTGGATAGACATATATTTATTTTACATTTTCACCTCTGGATTGACATATTTATTTTATATTTTCACCTATGGATAGACATATATTTATTTTCTGTTTTCACCAGTGGATAGACAGCATTCTTTGCAGGCTTAATTGCACACGTCTTTTCCGTATTGTCATTTTACTTTTATGACTTAAAATATATAATATAAAAGCTGTGTGCAAATTGAAATATGATCTTTATCATATCTCTTTACATAAAACAATTCTCAATAATATACTTAATATTATAACATCAATAATTCATGCAAACTGCATTCACAAGAACCACCTTGAAAATATATATTGTTCAGATCATATCACTATTTTTTGTGACTTAAATTCAGCCTAGATCAATGGACTATAACGTTTTGTCAATACAACAGACTTGTACATGTTAATTGACCACAGTTTTTTGCCTTGCCCATTTGGATATTCAATTCTTATTTTTTTTTTGTAAATGTAACCATTTCTGTTTTTAAAATATATGTAGATTCACATGAGCAGACAATTTACCAAACAATCCAGATCAAATTAACACTTCATGGTTTTGCAATATTTATTGGAAATTACACAATCTAATTAGTAAAATTAGTCAAATCTGACCATCAGAATGAAGATGCCACAGTCAGGCCTGTAAGGTTGTGGGGGAAGTCCCTATTTCAAGAGAAAATAAAACATGAACAGTTCCAAATAAACTATTGCACACTGTGCACACCACACCTCATTCCTGCCCCCTAAAATTGGCAGTCTGGGCAATGCTCAGGAAATTCAGGGTCTGTATAAAACCCTCGCAGGTCTCCACATCTTCCGTTTCCACAGTACCCCACCCAGTCTTTGAAAAAACATCTGCAATTTCTGCATTCTACAATTTTAAAAGGGACACACATGTCTCTTACAGCCTGGGGCAGTTTTTTGACATTCACCACACCTAAAGCAAGAACAGATGTACAATATGATTAGAATGAGCATGTTTATATTTAACTATATTAGAGTACAAGTGTTTAAACTTTAAACATCATTATAAACATATTAAACATTAGGCATTTACACGTGCATTAACATGTGCAAAAGTACTACTTCAACAAAAAACAAAAAAACATAGCTAGCTAGCAAACTCTCGTGTGCATAGACAACCTAGCATTTTAGACTGTTCTCTGCCAAGACTGTTCTATGAGATCTCGTTAACTGGGTACAATCTTCACACATCCAAGTGAAAAAAAACGTATTTACAATATTAAATCCATAGACTGTAAAAAAATATGGACGTAGTGTCCGTGACGTCACCCGTAGGTTTCTGAAGAGCATTTTTGAAGCCTAAACTGGGCGGAGCCGGCCGTCGCCATCTTGGCCTTGCGTCACTCCCGGATGGGCAGAGGCGGGGCGCGAGCTGGAGCCTGGCTGTATCAGAGCCCGTCTACTGGCTGTATCTGAAATCACCTAGCTCGACGTGATCGAGTTTTTAGTTCAGGCTGGGCATAGATATATGTTTATTTCTATGCAGGCTGGGGAAGTAATTCTATAACGTTATGCAACTGACAGAGAGAGTGTGTGTGACAGTGCCCCAGCCAGCAGAGCCATGTGGGGCCCAAATGGGTTTGACCTGGGCTATCTAACTGGGACCCAGCCAGTTTTGCACCCAGTTTCCATGTAGGCCCCACATGGATTTGCCCAGATGAAATGAACACTGCTTAGTGTGCACACTACAGGCTGTTTAATGTAACACTTAATCAGTGTTGGAGGTAATGAGATAAGTGATTAAGTGATTGAATAATGATTTTGTATTAGTGAAGAACACCTGCTGTTAACAAGCATAATCACTGAAGGAAAGAGAAACACAAGAACTACTTCCAGCCACAGCCTTGGATGAAATCAACTGAAGATAAAATACATTAAATCTCTCAAGATCTCATTAAACAACTCCACAAACAGCATTACCAGCTTATTACTAACCAGACTGACTTTATTTCTGTCAGACATCTACAGAAAAGAATTAAGAAGAGGTTTAGATGTTGATTACTTATTTGAAAGTAATAGTTTGATTTGATGTTACCATTGTGGCGATCAGTGTGTGCTTTAGTCAGGCTCTTGACTTTTCAACATTTGTTTTTCTCAGGCAGCTGTGTCTGTTTGTTATGATGAGAACAGCAAGAGAAAATATAATCAGATGCTGTAAGCTGATTGATGATAAGAATATAATCATCATATATTGGCTTAACTCATTGATATTATGTGGGATTATTTATACGGGTAGTATGTTATTAATTCTGTTTTATTGTTGTGATTCTACAGCAAGAAAATAGTAGAATTTAATCAGAACATCAAACGATTTTTAACACACCATTTACATATTATGGGCTCCTGTGAGTTTTACTCGCACACAGGCATCAAGAATCAGCATATGAATCTCAACAATGGTGACATGCTTCATACGAAACTTATCCATGGCTCCCAGAATGCATTGCACCATTGAAGCATGTCACTATTGTTGAGATTCATATGCTGATTCTTGATGTCTGTGTGCAAGTAAAACTAACAGGAGCCCAAAATATGTAAATGGTGTGTTAAAAATCGTTTGATGTTCTGATTAAATTCTATTATTTTCTTGCTGTAGAATCACAACAATAAAACAGAATTAATAACATACTACCCATATAAACCTCCCACATAATATGTAAGGGTTAATGCCCGACGAGGTGTCCATTATCAGGTTTTAATGGACGACGGCGAGGCGTGAACCGTCCGACGCGCAGCGGAAGTTTCCATTAAAACCTGATAATGGACACCTCGAAGGGCATTAACCCGCTTATACCATGGTCACTTACGAAAGAAAGACATATTTAATCAATTAATAATACTTTAATGTGTTTTAGAGTAAAAATCGTGAGGGTTTTTATTTATTAAGTCGAGCGCACACTATTTAATAGTATACAGGCGTTGCCAAGCAACGTGGCCACAGCGAGCCGACCGCAGCAGTTGATCAGTGAGTTTGAGCCAGCGCATCATTTAACACCCTGCAGCCAATCAGAATCGAGTATGCACCCAATCCATGGTATAACAATGAGTTAAGCCAATATATGATGATTATACTCTTATCATCAGTCAGCTTATAGCATCTGATTATATTTTCTCTTGCTGTTCTCATCATAACAAACAGACACAGCTGCCTGAGAAAAACTAATGTTGAAAAGTCAAGAGCCTGACTAAAGCACACACTGATCGCCACAATGGTAACATCAAATCAAACTATTACGTTCAAATAAGTAATCAACATCTAAACCTCTTCTTAATTCTTAATACGAACTTCTGTAGATGTCTGACAGAAATAAAGTCAGTCTGGTTAGTAATAAGCTGGTAATGCTGTTTGTGGAGTTGTTTAATGAGATCTTGAGAGATTTAATGTATTTTATCTTCAGTTGATTTCATCCAAGGCTGTGGCTGGAAGTAGTTCTTGTGTTTCTCTTTCCTTCAGTGATTATGCTTGTTAACAGCAGGTGTTCTTCACTAATACAAAATCATTTTTCAATCACTTAATTATCTCATTACCTCCAACACTGATTAAGTGTTACATTAAACAGCCTGTAGTGTGCACACTAAGCAGTGTTCATTTCATCTGGGCAAATCCATGTGGGGCCTACATGGAAACTGGGTGCAAAACTGGCTGGGCCCCAGTTAGATAGCCCAGGTCAAACCCATTTGGGCCCCACATGGCTGTGCTGGCTGGGATGATTTATGTGCATAACGTTACATGTCAGTCACTCCTTTTTTATAGTCTATGGTCCGTCAGCGCGGCATCCCTCGTCAAGTTCGTAGAGAGCTTATTCAGTCCATTTTAAATTCTGATTTTGGCTGCCTCTCAAATGGGTTAAACCATAGATATAACGTTATTGCCTATGAAGTTCAAGTAAATGCGCTAGAAAATCCGCACTCATTCAAGGATGTGCATTTATTGCATGAACGGAGAAAGCGCCGACGCCTGCATGATTTCATCTGACGGTACATAAGCATATTGTAATCTATATCTGTTCCGTGAGAGCAGAACGAACGAGCCTTTATTGACGTTTTTAAATCTGAAAACTCCAAAAAGCAACGAAATTGTCAGACATCCATTAGTGCCTGTTCACAGAGGAAAAAAACTGTAATACAGCGCTGGTTGTTCTCTCAAACGATACTCGACGACAACGACGGAATTTATAAGCCGTGGGCGAAGTAACTTAATGGGTGTATTAAATTGTGTGAAATAATCCCGGGAAAAAACACAAAACACTGCAGAGATGGCAAGTTCAGCAGCAACACTTGCTGAGGTGAAGTGACGGCTAGTAACAACAGACAAGCGGCTAGCATTGACATCAGCACAACCCACCTGTCACTCAAGTGGCCACACCCTTAATTATGCAGAACTTTAAATATTAATCAACTAAACGGATGAGTTATAAAAAAATTCACCCCCCTCACAGTTGTCATGAAGGGCAAAATTAGCTGTATAGACCAAAGCCACATACAGACACCAGGCTGTAAACACGTTTTTTTCTGCTGTAAAGTTTGGCATTTTAACATGGGAGAGATACAGATTTGACTCACTTCTGACATCAGCCTCAAGCGGCCAGTCAACGAATTGCAGTTTAACTCACTTCCGTGTTGGTTTCAAGAGAGAGACGGGGAGGTTGCCGCTTGATTAAATCATACACTGTAAAAAAGAATACATTGATTTTATTGATATCTAATTAATACAAATGAGGCAACAGATTACAAGCAATATTATTAATTAAATTTAACAAATTAGAATTGAGTAATATTTAATCAAATGAATTCCTTAAAAGTTAACCATTTAAAATGAGTAAAATTTACAAAATATCTTTTATTGCCAACATTGAAGACACCTGGTGTTAACAAGCAGAATCACTGAAGGAGAAAACCATAATTAAAGTCACCATTGTGGAGATCAGTGTGTGTTTTAGTTTGGCTCTTGACCTTAAATTATTAACTTTAAGTTTCATTTGGCTGCTGTACATGAGTCATAACAGCCAGATGAACAAAGAGAAAAGGTGATGTAATGGTGTTGGTTGTGTTTTAACATAATCATTATTTCACAATCATTTGACCTGAATCACTGAACTCATAGAGTCCAATTTATGAATTAGGTTTACTTTATTAATTATAGCAGCACTGGCCTTGTACGGCATAATATTTTTTTAACTTTTACAATGTAAGGCAAATAATTTCTAAAAAGTTTCTCTTACATAAAAAGGAGACACACAGACATCAATAATCGGCCTGTGAATCTCAACAATGGTGACATTTATAAAGCATGTTGCAGTGCATTCTGGGTTCCACCAATCAAAACTCATTCATGGCTCCCATCATGCATTGCTGCATGAATAAATAATGAGCTTATGTTCAGAGGTGATCTGTTCGTCACCATTGCTGAGATTCATACGCAAAATCTTGATGTGTGTTTGTGCCTAAAAAAAAAAAAAAAAAAAAAAAAAAAAAAAAAAAAATATTTTTTATTATTGATTTGATCATTTGGATTTCATTGAAAAGGCTAAAAATATTATACTGCTGTAATTAATAAAGTTAACTTAACTCATAAATTGGACTCTATATGAGGTTCAGTGATTCAGGTCTAATGATTGTGAAATAATGATTATGTTAAAACACAACCAACACCATCAGATCACCTTTTCTCTTTGTTCATCTGGCTGTTATAACTCATGTACAGCAGCCAAACAAAACTTAAAGTTAATGATTTAAGGTTCAAGAGCCCAACTAAAACACACACTGATCTCCACAATGGTGACTTTAATTATGGTTTTCTCCTTCAGTGATTCTGCTTGTTAACACCAGGTGTCTTCAATGTTGGCAATAAAAGATATTTTGTACATTTTACTCATTTTAAATGGTTAACTTTTAAGGAATTCATCTGATTAATTATTACTCAATTCTAATTTGTTAAATTTAATTAATAATATTGCTTGTAATCTGTTGCCTCATTTTTATTAATTAGATATTAATAAAATCAATGTATTCTTTTTTACAGTGTACCACTCAAAGAACGATTTAATTGAAAAATCTATTGTAGCAACCTAGCTCTAGAATTGAGGCACACCAGAGTTCACTAATACCTTTAAAAAACACGACACAGTACCTTGAAAACAAGACGATTTTTTTTAACTAGCTAGTTTGTGCCATGCCAATTCTGACATGACCTATAAATCATCGACAGTTTATTATTTTTTCTTACCGCTGACATCTGCATGGCGCGTCAAAATTGAAAAGTGAATGACGATACGGAAATGACGTCTGCTGTCCATCCACTGGTGTCCAGCCACTGGTGTCCAGCCACTGGTGTCTAGCAAGAAGTGAGTCTGCGGGGCTGCAGCTGGATGCCTCTCCTGAATATGAGCAGAGAATGTCTAATAAGGCGAGAAGTTTCACTCTCAGTAAACTTCCGGCTTCTGAACTGGTTGCAGTTCCACTCTGATTCCATATGAGGGCGCTCACAGGACGAGTGCAGAATGAATGGAGGTCTATGGCGCTATACACATCAAAATCCACTTTTCTCAGGATATAATTTTTTGTCTAGTAATTTGAATGTTGTATTCGAAAGGAGATGCAAAGAAATTACACATTGCTGGGTGTTCGATTTTTTAGAGTCACTTATTTGCTTTAAAAAGTCTTTTAAAATGTCAATGACGTCATACACATCGTACGACCAGAGATGCTGCTTTACGGCAATCCTTCACTCACTTTGGTGCTTTCGCGCTCTGCACTTTCTTTTCACTCGAGGCATCGACAACACAGCTGACACAGGTAAATACACGTGCTAGAAGAGTTTTTGTTTTGTTTGTTTCTGGTCCCGCTTCGGATGCCACAATGCCATCAAGCGGTATCTCTGGTCGTAATCAGTCCTTCACTGACCAGTCAGTGTTCATTAGCAGAATGCTAGCGTGTTATGGGCAACAACAACTCAACCTGTAAGAAATCGAAAGGACATAAGTACTCGTTCATTCAACTTTCGCCCTATAACCCATGTTGAACTTGCAAAACCTACAATCAAATCTGACATTTCTCAACAGCAATCGGGTGAAAGAGACACATTTAGCCGTATAGCCCCATAGACTCCCATTCATTCTGCACTCATGGACGATCGCCCCCAGTGGAACTCTGGTGGAACTACAACCAAAACTCGGTACAATAGGACTTAATAGGGAGTGGGTAGGCTCTCCGTAGACGGGCTCTGATATGAGCAAGAAGCACAACTGAATGTACGGGAAGCCAAAAGGTTAAAAAAGGATTTGTATTTTTTTCCCGAAATGTAAGCGTTTTTTTGTTTTATTAGAAGTGAGTTTTTCCCCATCTGTCAATTCAATCCAGATTATTTCTTTTCAAATTTAAAACAATAAAAAACCACAAAAAAAAAAATAAATAAAAAAAAATAAACAATAATATGAGGAACTCTTTTTCTCATGTGTATTTTGGTGACATTTAACATATTGTTAATACATTTTGTATACTGTTTACAAAGTTTTTGTAAACAGTTTTAGCAGGGACGTGCACAGGAATTTTTCAGGTCACAGCAACTGCCCCTCAAAATTCCTGTGCACGTCCCTGCTAAAACTGGTCGAAACTGATGTTAAACACTGTGTTTCAAACATGTATATGTTGATTTTTGGTGGGTTACTGAGAAAGACTGTTAGTTTTATTAATACGCATGCAGTAGTAATGAGTCAAATAAGTTATCAGATTACACACGAGTGACAAATATGTGAATTTGAAGTCAAATGAGAGAAAATACTCATGTGAAAAGAATTTAGGGATGTTTCTAAAGTGTTTTAATGTGTTGATTGTAATTGGATGATAACATTTAAGCGAGTTAAATGTACATCTGCTTCTGGAGTATTTCTTGAGCCAAAATGGCAGTGCATGTATGCGTGAACTGGAGCCAAAATGGTGACTTGCATGTAAAACATGAGGTTAGTGTGAAGCCAAATGCGAGATTTATTTATGTGACAGTGTGAAAATGGAATTAATGTTCATGAGGATGTGAAAACATGTGAAAACAGTGGCAGGTCAATGTATTATGATTGATTATAATGTGTTGCAGAACAAGTTAAGTACATACAAAAGTAACTTCTGAAAAGCCTTTATTGAAAAGTTATTTTCTTTAATGGAATGTGTTACAGACAAACAAGTAATTGTTGTTTTGTAAAGTTAAATAAGTTAATGTTGTGAAAAACGAGAGAGTTAATTAAACTTTGCCGGAGCTTGCAGCCAGTACTCCTGTCTCACAGCGTTTCTTTTATCATTCTACAGGTGAGCAAAAGTGGTTAATTCACCTCACCCATTCAGGCTTCCCAGCCCTGATGCGGGTAACATAAACAGGGTAAAAAGAAGGGAATTTACCTTTTTATAAGCTTTAACTGTAGATGAGGTGTTCTAAATACAAATTTAACTTTTTTTTTTTTTGCATTTATATATATATGTTTTTGTTGTTAGCAACATCTTTTTTTTAGTAACACTAGAGTTTAACTTACGTTTGTTGTGATTTTATGCGTTGCTATTATGTAGATCAGTTCTGTCTGTCCTGTGTTGCTTCAGGAGACTTTATATTGGCATAATAATCACCGGCTGTCTCTGTTCTGCTCTTGAGTCTATGGCGGCTCATAGAACCGTTCAGATGAAAGTTTAATATAAAAATAGATATAAAACTTGGCACACAGATAGAGGACGCTCTGAACATTATCCACATGTGAAATCTCTCACTCAAACGCTTCAGTGCCACTATCTTATCAAAGTTGTGCTTATGTTTATGCTAATAGCATTGAAATATAAGGGTTAGAAACAAAATTCGGTCATGAAAATTTTTTCTGAATTTTCTGAAACCCTTTTTCTTTTAAGTCATTTTTGTGGCCATTTTATGTCTTTATTAGACAGGAAAGTATATATCAGGCAGGACATCATGGGGTGTAGAGAGAGGGATGAGATCGGAAGAGGATTTTGGCTCCGACAATCCTGCTTTTTCTTACATTTTTGGAGACAGTTGGTCCAATTTTTAAAGTCAATTAGCCCAGATTGTCTTCAGACCGTGATGGCAAAAAATTATTAAAAACTTTTGATAGACCAGACCGTACTTGTAGGACGCTTCAACAAATTTAATGGCGAGTTTACCACAGTGGAGGCTGTATCTCTGCAACACTGTGGAATATTAAGACAAAACTTGGCACACTTAATAGCCATCACACCCTAAGGGTACGTGAGGAGTTTCGGCACAGCGCCACCTAGTGTTGCCAAATAATGAAACATTTATATTTTTGCCTATAACTTCAGAATAGTTTGACCAAAAATCATAAGACTGATCTCTTTACATTCACTGTGTGGCATATCGAGTTGAACGAAACCCAAATTTCTCATGTCGGCCATTTAGAATTTTGTAGAAATATGCTGTATTTTATGAAAGTGTCATTAGCACCGAGGAGCCTAATAAGATTGGGATTATCACCACCTAGTGGTCAAAAAATTATAAAATGCACAAATATGCTTATAACCTTTGTGAATTGTGTTTGATGCTATACATCTTACCTCTTTGTGTTCTTTGGGTCTTACAGAATCTAATGATAAACAGTTTTACAACACAATACACACACAATTAGCATTTTTTCTGCCCACCATTTTAAGCATTGCGAACTCCTAACACAATTTCACACAGATCATCGTCAAATTATGCAGGTAAAAAAGTTGTTAAAAACTGTTTAATATCTTAAACCAGTTTCACATAACTCATTGTCAGATTTGATATAAAAGAGCCACATATAGTGGCTTACATATAGCTACTAATTTTCACTGCTTGTAGGATTTTTTTATTTTATTTTTTTTTTAAACATTTTTATTGGTTTTATTAAACTGTAGAAGAGGTGTTCTAATTACAAATAACACTGAATTTAATGTAATTTTTCATTCTTTCCCTTTTTTTTAATTGTTAGTAACTTTCCTTGTGAGCAATATTACATACAGAAGAATACTGATAAAAATGTGTTTTGTACAGAAAAATGTCTCAATTTTTTGATTTGACCAAATTCTGACATTCTTTTTCATTTATCATTGATCACTGAATATATCGGACCCTTGTTTGTTGAGATGTTTTGTGGATGTGTTGCTGTTAGATCAGTTCTGTCCCGCTGTCCTGTGTTGCTTCAGGAGACTTTATATTGGCATAATAATCACCGGCTGTATCTGTCACCTGATTGGTCGAGTGGGTGTGACTGGGGTTTGAATCAGGCTGCTGATTGGTTACTGTGGCGTAAACAGTAGAGACTTTTGGGCGGGTGTTGAGGTGTAATGCAGGCGTCTGATTGGTTGAAGATGCAGGTGTCTGATTGGTTGAAGATGCAGGCATCGAATTGGATGATGTTACCATGGCGACATCTGTGTTTAGAATCTCTTCATATACGTGGTCAGTCTGAAAAACAACACATACATCAATAATTTAATAGTTTACATAGATTAACCGTCTGATCTTCTACAGGTAAATATTTGAAACGTTTTACAAACGT
This sequence comes from Abramis brama, assembly GCF_963993115.1. Lineage (NCBI taxonomy): Eukaryota > Metazoa > Chordata > Actinopteri > Cypriniformes > Leuciscidae > Abramis > Abramis brama. The sequence goes on along the minus strand of NC_139964.1, from coordinate 13,514,118 downwards.
AAAATCTGTCCTGCTACTGTATATGGCTGTGAAACCTGGAAAACCACCAAATAAATCATTGATAAATTACAAGTGTTCATTAACAACTGTCTCAGATACATACTGAAGATTTGGTGGCCTAATAAAATATCAAATGTTGACCTGTGGAGACGCATGAACCAGGAGCAAATACACATTGAAATCAAATCTATTTTGATAGATTTGAAAGTGGGGATGGATCGGTCACACACTAAGGATTCGAGGAACATAGCAAGACAAGCTCTGGACTATAACCCCCAAGGCAAGAGGAAGTTAGGGAGACCTAAATCCAACTGGAGGCGGTCCACGCTTGATGAACTGACCAAGATGGGGACCTCCTGGCAAGAAGTAAAGTCCTTAGCACAGAGGAGAGTGAGGTGGAGATCCATGGTGGACGCCCTATGCTCCCAAGGGGGCCAAGAGGATTAAAGAAAGAAGAAAGAAAGATCTTCTACAGGTAAAGATTTGAACACTCACCTCTGTATTGCGCTGCATGTTTTGCTGAAATAAAGCTGAATAAAACCAGAGAAAAGTCAATTCACACACGAAAACAAGAATATAATAATAAAAATACTCACAAAGAAACTGTTACCTGTCCCAGATTTCCTCTTCCTCTTTTTCCAGATGATGAAGGTTCCAGAACACAGAGTCAGAACCAGCAGAACCGAACCCAGACCGCCAGCAACAGAAGCCAGATCTGAAGGCAACGCTAAACACATGATATTTACATGATGAAACACAAACTGATTCTGATTATACTGGAAAATCAGCAATAACAAACTTATAACTAATATAAATTCCTTTGATTATTGTTCCATTAGGAATATTGTAATGATAAACCTCAACTCTTCAGAAGAAAATACTTCTCTTTACGGTTGATGTCAAACCAAATTAACCACATGAAATCTGATACGTGCATCATTTATATTTATACAGTAGATAAAATGTGTCTCAACAAATGTTCAAAGCAATTTCCTTTCAAAGATTGATCATGTGATCAAAGAGTTGCATTATGGGAAGTGTAGTTTGTGTGCTTACTAGTGTTTGTCTGATAGAGTTGAACTGTAGTAATTCCTGTTGTTGTTCTTGTTGTTTCAGTTTCTGTTTGATGAGTCTCTGACAGAGAGAAACACCAGTGACTGTGAATGTGCCGCTCATGCAGTGATATAATAACACATAATAATAATAGACAAAAACACACTTAACACTGTTTGCTATTGCTGCATATGAACAAATGTTGTGTTTTCTGTTCATATCACTGATTACTGATCAGATTTTATTAGTGCTCATTTAGAAGACACTTTATTATCTGAAACGATACAGTGTCACTTTGGATAAAAGTTTCTGTCAATAAATGCATACAAATCCCACATAAATAAATGCTGTGCTCATGTCACTATGAATGATTTTCCTCAGAAAAACTGTCTTAGAAACTGCAGAACAAAGAAAGTGCTAAAGAAAACACTGTCTGTAAAATGACGCGTCAAACATTCAGTTGTTGTACATTTGATTAATGTGTTTAGCCACATGAAATCTGATTTGTGCATCATTTATATTTATACAGTAGACCAAATATGTCTCCACAAATGTTCAAATCAATTTCCTTTCAAAGAGTGATCAGAGAGTTGCATTATGGGTAGTGTAGTTTGTGTTCTTACTAGTGTTTGTCTGATAGAGTTGAACTGTAGTAATTCCTGTTGTTGTTCTTGTTGTTTCAGTTTCTGTTTGATGAGTCGCTGACAGAGAGAAACACCAGTGACTGTGAATGTGCCGCTCATGCAGTGATATAATAACACATAATAATAATAGACGAACACACACTTAACACTGTTTGCTATTGCTGCATATGAACAAATGATGTGTTTTCTGTCATCACAAGAACATCATAACCTCTAAATACAATTTTGGTTTATATTTCACAGTTGAAGCTTTGATGAAATTCATGAATGCATCATTAAAATTGTGTATAGAAGCTTTATCTCTTTATTCAGTATAATCACAGTAACTTTAACAATATTTTCATCAAAACGCATGAGCGCAGATGTCAGCGGGTGCAGTGTGTGTGTGTGTGTGTGTGTACCTGTGCTGGTGTGTTCAGTGCTGCTGTTTGTATACGGACTAATGCTGGATGTTGAGATCTGGACACGTGTCGTTGTCTCTGGAGCTGAGAAATGAAGAAGAGACGTCACACCATAACAAATATATTTAGATTAGATAGCTTTTTCATTGTCATTCAACTGCACATATGAACTGGCTCATAAAAAATAAAAATAAAATAAAAAATGCTACATCATGCATTCAAATATAACACTAAAAAGAGTTTGACAGCAGCATAAAAATAATGATGTTGCACATGATAATTGGCGGCATGTAAATCCAACTGTTTGCCCTTGTTAAGTGGTGGCATAAAAAGCTGTTGCATTATCTGGCTGTTCTGCCCCGAATGCTGCGAAACCTCTTGCCAGAGGGCAGCAGGAAAACAGTCCATGATGAGGAAGGGTGAGGTGTTTTGTAATGTTTTTGGCCGGGTCAGACAGCGTTTGAGTGCAGTGAAGCGCCGATGATCTTTTCTGCTGTCCTCACCACTCTCCGTACAGACTTCCAGGCTGAGGTTTGCAGTCCCCAAACCAGACAGAGATGCAGCTGGTCAGTGTGTTCTCTATAGTGCCTTTGTAGAAAGTGCTGAGGATGGGAGGGACGGCGCAAAAAGTATAGACGCTGCTGAGCTCTCTTCACAAGAGAGGCAGTGTTGAGGCTCCATGTCAAACTCTCTGTGATCTGCACCCCCAGGAACTTGGTGCTACTGACTAATTCCACCGCAGTGTTGTTGATGAGGAGTGGTGTGTGGCTGTGTTGCTTTCTCCTGAAGTCAACAATGATCTCCTTCATTTTGTCGACATTCAGGAGCAGGTTGTTTCTGTTGCACCAGTCCACAAGCTGTCTCACCTCCTCCCTGTAGGCCTGTTCATTGGCATCCTGGATGAGGCCCACCACTGTTGTACCATCCTCATACTTCACAACCTTTTTTTTTTCTTGACAAAGTTCAGGAGGAACACGTTCAAATTATTTATCCAATCATCACGCCATTTCAATCATCACATCATTTCAATCATCACATCATTCCAACCGGCTGTCAACAATCAATAATCAACATGTCTACTCAATTAACAAAATGAGTTGAGGCCTATATATACACAATCAATTCACCTATGTTCCTCTACAGTTTTCAGCATCCCTCCTCCACCCTGTCTCCTCACACTCACCTGGTTACATTCCTAACCAGAAATATGGGGGGAATACTCTGGGTTCAGGGTATATCTGGGAACTTTACTCTGATCTGATTATTTGTAAGTGTGAACTCGTGAAGTGGTTCGTGCTGAACCTGGCATCATGGTGAACAGTAATGGACTCGATAGCCGGTGTTCAGAGAGATGATACTGGAGATGTTATTTCAAACCCTTGCAGCCTGAGGTCTGTCTGTTAGAAAGTCCAATAGCCAGTTACACAGGGGGGTGCTAAGGCACAGGGGTCCCAGTTTGCTTAACAGATTATGCGGGATGATCGTGTTGAATGCGAGCTTAAGTCCACAAACAGCGAGTGTTGTCCTCCAGATGGGCCTGGCTACAAAAGAGTAGAGAGGAAATGGCATCTCTTGTGGAGCGATTGGGGTGGTAAGCAAACTGGAAACACTCTCAGAAATAAAGGTACAAAAGCTGTCACTGGGACGGTACCCTTCAAAAAGGTTCAAATATGTACCATTTAGGTACTAATATTTACACTTTTGGTACCAATATGTATACCTTATGCACTCTTTAGGTACAAAGGTGTACCTATTGTAAAGGTACCGCCCCAGTGATAGCTTTTCTGCATTTTTTTCTGAGAGTGAGGGGTCAAATGTGGAGGGGAGTTTTGAGATGATGTGGTCCTTTACCAGCCTCTCGAAGCACTTCATCATTATAGAAGTGAGTGCAACAGGACGATAATCATTGAGGCATGTAATTATGAATTTTTTGGGCACTGGTATTATGGCAGCAGTCTTGAAGCATGATGGAACAACAGCCTGATTCAGCGAGGTGTTGAAGATGTCTGTGAGGACAAGGATCCAGCTGATCAGCGCATTCCTTAAGCACCCGTCCTGGGATGTTGTCAGGGCCCGCCGCCTTCTGAGCGTTGACTTTTTTCAGGGTCCTCCGGACGTCAGCTGTGTTAAGACTGAGTACCTGCTCGTCGGAATAAGGAACACTTTTTCTCACAGGAGTGTTGTTTAGTGCTTCAAACCATCCAAAATATGTGTTGAGTTCGTTGAGAAAGCGTGTGTTGTCCTCACAGGGTGGTGGACTCTGCATACCCTGCCACATGCGCTTGGTGTTCATAGGGTCACAGATGAAACCCTGTATTTTCTGACTATGGGCATGTTTTGCAGTCCTAATGGCACGGTTCAGGTTGGCTCCAGCTGTTCTGAGTGCCACCATGTGACCAGCTTTGAACGCAGAATTTCATTCCTTTAGCATTGCACCTGCCTCGCTGGTCATCCAGGGCTTCTGATTGGCTCGTGTGGTGATGTTCTTGGTGACACATGCATCCTCCATGCACTCCTGAATATATGTGGACACAGGCACAGCACACTCCTCCGCATTGATGTGTATCCCAATCAGTGCAGGCAAAGCGGTCCTGTAATGCTGACAGCACCCTCAGGCCAGACCCTCACCTGCTTCACTGTAGGTTTTCCCTGATAAGCAGTGGCCTGTATGCAGGATAAGCATCACAGAGAGGTGGAGCCGATGTGGGGGTGGGGGACTTCCTCAAATGCCTTCTTGGTGTTAGTGTAGGCTAGATCCAGTCTGTTCATGCCCCTGGTAGCAAAATTCACATACTGATGGAAATGAGCGAGAACTGTCTTCATTTTAGCCTGGTTAAAGTCCTCTGCCACAATGAAAACACCCTCCAGATGTCCGTTTTGCAGATCACTGATGGAGCGGTAGAGCACGTGCACTGGTTGGGATGTATACTGATGTAATAATGATAGTTGTAAATTCTGCAGAATGGTCTACATTTTATAGTCAAAAATCTATGTCCGAAAAGCAGTGACTTGAGACCACTGTGTAGGGTTGGGCTCTGAACTCTGTACTTTTAATGGCACCGACAGAATTATGTCAATACTACCGAGTACCGATTCACATTAAATCAATAGGTGTCAAATTTCAGTACCTGAAAACGCATCTGGGCACGAGCGTAAGACTATTTAAATACGAATCCTGCATGTTCTGCGTGTCTCTGTGTGAATGAGTAGCGCAGACCCTCGGTTTCATTTACCTCACACACACACACACTGAAGCACGCATGATGCTTGCAGTGTCAGTCTCACTATATGAGAACATGAATGCATGAACTTCAGTTCCAGAGCCGCTCTGAGAGTCACTGAAGCTGAAGATCAGTTAAATTTATGTTTTATGTCTTCATTTGATTACTACAAAATTCCCAACACAGAATTTGAGGAAAACAAAACATTTCATAGAAATATATATATATTTTTTTATAACTAAAATTGTTGTTTTTATTAATATTCAAGCATCACAGACGAGGGCAGACTCTATCATTATGTCATTATGGTCGCTGTGACCAAGGCAGCTCTGGCATAATGTCATTAACACTTCTACAAATGAATTAGTTTCTTTACAGTTATTGAGGTAAACATGTCTAAATCACCGAAAAAAGGTATTGTTGGGTACCGGCACCGAATTTCAGGTACCGTACCGGACCCTACCACTGTGGCATGAGTGACACTTTTCCCCAAACCAGTTAAGCGCAAACCACACCCCTTAACCGAAAACTTGTGTGTGTGTGTGTGTGTGTGTGTGTGTGTGTGCACCTGTGCTGGTGTGTTCAGTGCTGCTGTTTGTATACGGACTAATGCTGGATGTTGAGATCTGGACACGTGTTGCTGTCTCTGGAGCTGAGAAATGAAGAAGAGACGTCAAGCCATTCAAATTAAACAAATATATTAATAACACAATCATTAACCACAGCATGAAGCATAAACATTGCACTGGGTGGGATGTATACTGATGTAATGATGATAGTTGTAAATTCTGCAGAATGGTCTGCATTTTATAGTCAAAAACTCTATGTCCGAAGAGCAGTGACTTGAGACCACTGTGTAGGGTTGGGTTCTGAACTCTGTACTTTTAATGGCACCGACTGAATTACGTCAGTACAGTAGAATTTAGATATCTCAATTTAATAATAATACTAACACTAATAATTATCCAAAAAAAAAAAAAAATTTAATGAATAATCACACTTTTATTCTATGCTGTAATTTTAACAGTTTAATCATAACAGTAAAAAGTTAAATTTCATATTAAAGGTCAATTAAATGTATGTTGTATGTCTTCATTTGATTACTAGAAAATTCCCAACACAGAATTTGAGGAAAACAAAACATTTCATAGAAATATAGTTTATATATATATATATAAAAACCACGCCCCTTAACCGAAAACTTGTGTTTGTGTGTGTGTGTGTGTGTGTGTACCTGTGCTGGTGTGTTCAGTGCTGCTGTTTGTATACGGACTAATGCTGGATGTTGAGATCTGGACACGTGTTGCTGTCTCTGGAGCTGAGAAATGAGGAAAAGACATCAAGCCAATAACACAATCATTAACTACAGCATTAAGCATAAACATGAAGGATGAAGCAGATTGTTGTTTAATAATGAATATCAGGCACCTCTGATCACATTTAGCTGGATTTGTTGGTGGTGTTCAGCTCCAGCTCTACATCCGTACGGTCCAGCATCTTCCATCTTCAGGTCACTGATGGTCACTGTAAATGATCTGGCCTGACGATTATCCTTCAGTGAGAATCTGCCACTGATATATACAGTCTTTTTTCCATCAGTTTGTAGTATAAGGTCCCTCTTTTTGGGAGGTCCTCTGTAGAAGTATTTGAAAAATTTTGTATATCTTTGTGGATAACTGCACTTTATGTTCACTTGTCGCCCCTCCGTTCCTCTCACTGTAATGTCCTTAGATAGTGAACTGCTCACTACACACACACACACACACACACACACACACACACACTGCTTTACTCATGTACACTGATAACATACACCATAATATTAGATAATAAACACTTTTAGTAGAGATCTTCAGCTCTTACCCGTCAGCAGAAACACACAAACTATCAGTGGAAACTTCATTTCTTCATCAGTTCAGTTCAGAAAATCAGTCTGAAACTCTCAGTAGTTCCTCACACGACTCTCTGAAACTCAAACAGCAATAATACTGCTCTCATCTATATGTGGAGAGTAAAATAATACGCTTGTTTCTCGTCTCACGTGTTGAGAGTCAAACTCATACTGTTCACTGACTGTGGCGTTAGATGTGAAAACGCCTCTTAGTTTTGACCAGGAAATTAAATGTGAATTCACGAATCACAACCTGTTTCTGTTCTGTCTTTAAGACGCAAGAGCAGAGCAATGCATGAGCTTTGCTAATATGTATAACAAAGTTCAGATCAGATCAGGAAGAGTATTTTAATCATGTCAAAGATAAATGTTCTAAGAATCAGCTCTGGCCTCTTGGTTTTATATTCTGCAAGTGTAGATAAACATTGTGGTTTTAACACTATAGAAGCAGCGAGAGCCAAATAAGTATTTTCATAATGTCTGGACTTTCTGCTAAACTCATGCGACAGCTAATATTACACCGGATACCAGACTTTGCAGGGGAACATGTCTCACTTTATAGAGAAGTGACAGCAGAATGTAGACATGTACTCTGTCAGAGCGGAGGTCTGGTTTGAATAGGATATATGAGTATATTATATCAAAAGATACAATAGACAAAAAAGATTATTAATAAATAAATTAATACAAGAATAATATATATGAAAGGATTAATCCTGCAAAACAACCATAAAAGAATAATCATAATAATCACAAGCATTTTTTTTTTTTACTTATACACTAATTTCAAAACATGTTAATTACATGTTAAGCACTTATGAAAAAAAAGTTAAACATTTTAAGGAAACAATCGTTGCCAAACACTGTTTCTCCATCATATAAGCTCTGAGAAGAGTTGCATTGTGGGAAATGCAGTGTGTTTAGCTGAAGCCTCAAAGCTCTTCCTGTGGCTGTAGTTTCACTTCCTGTTTGCCCAGTAATGCCAAAAACATCATGTTTAACTGAAGCTAAAGGCCTCCTAATATTATAATGATAAAGTTATTCTTTAGTTAAAGCATCTCAATAGCAGTTGTTTTTAAGATACTCCAAAAATCTGTGGCATTTATACGTTGTTTTCAATGATTTATCAGAATATGCATCTTCTTTAAATGGTCATGAATGGAGAAGTGCGCTCTTTGGCTGCAGATTATTGTAGTTACAACATCAACCAGCAGGAGCGAACAGATGAAACTAACCAGACAAATCCATATACACATTAATAACTATAGACATACAAAATAATAACAATGAAACAAAATGTATGCTTACTTGCAATTCAGAATAACATGGTGAAATGTGTCCATTACACTAAAGAATATAAACATCACATGAAGATTCAGCTTTAAACATTAAATACATTTACCTTATTTCTATGATCCATATTTCTGTATGTCAGCTGTAAACATATCAGGATCAAATATAACACTGCTACAGGACTGATAATTACATTTAACAAGACCATAATCAAGTCATAATGAATCTGATCTTTCTGAATTATGAATAGAAAAGACAAAACGAGATTGGTGAGGACCCAATTTCAGTACAACAATGAACATTATGAGAAGGATGAAGATTTCTCGTGGCTCTTAAAGGGCACCTATTATGCAGAATTCACTTTTACATGGTGTATGAACGTGTGTTGTGTTGGCAGTGTGTGTACACAACCACCCTATAAAGATAAAAATCCACCCAGTGCTTTTTTTAAAATCCCCATAAATCATAAGCACTGTCTCAGAATGAGCCGTTCTCAGATTCGGGGCAATGTGACGTCACTTTGCACAGACTGTTGATTGACACTTCAGTTTGAGCCTAGACCCGGCCTGAGTGAGCTGGACACAGTCCGCCAGTGTTTCGACGCTTGAGCAGCTGTAGACAAGAATGTCTCCTAAGCGATTGAGGTGTTTTGTTGTTGGATGTAAGAATGAACATAGCAGTCTTCATTTACTCTCGTTGTTACTCGATGATGGATCAGTACTGTTCGTGATCCAGATCACAGTCTCCGGAGCGACAGGACTAACGTTGCTGACCACGGCAGAAATGAAAGTGAGAGCGCGCACTTTATGACAGCTCATCGAGTCGTTTTACGGATATAAGGTTTACCAGTTTATTAACCCCCTGAGGTCGACGGTATCGCCGGCGATACCAGCTCGCTTTTTTTTTATCAGTGTAAAAGAAACTCATAAATACTCTGTTGACTTTGATTTTCCATAGGAGTTTCATACATCAATCGATTCTGTTAAATGTGTATTATTTTTGTGTATACTCACAATAAAAACAAAGTGTTGTGCTTTTTGCCAAATAAAGAAAAATAAACACGAAGCGAGTTCTGCCTTCTCTCTGCCAGTGTAGTCCATTCTGAAATGCGCCCGAAAATGAACAATAACTCAGCGAATACTCAGTCAAACAGGCATACAGACACACAGGCATGAAGCTTGAATTCTCTTCCTTTAAATGAAGTAATTTATATAAAAAACAAATATTCCCATCTTGTGAAATCTGTATTAAAAGAGAGCGACTCCAGTCGATCTCATTAGAGCTAATTCAAATGTAATGTGACCCGCCCACGGAGAGCGTGCGCTATTCAAACGCAAATGGCTGAGGCAATCCAAGTGCAATCCTGTGAACGCCCCCATACAGCTCGAGAAAACTCACAAGTTTATTCAGATCATTACTTGTTTACACCGTCTTGCAGCGCTGTGAGGAATAATAATAATGGAAAATGTCCCTCAGAAGTGCGGGTATATCAAGGAGCGAGCTGAGGAATACTAGTAAGTTTTTTCCTTCTCACGTGAATTTCTTCACGTGGGTTTCTGTTTATGAATGAACGGCAGAGATGCGCGCTGTTTACCACAGCTGGCAAAGACAGTTTAAATTTAAATCGCGTGTGTGAATGAATGATGATGTTTTAGCAAACTGTATTGCTATACTGAGATGAGTAAAAATCGACTGAAATATGTTGAAATAAAATGTAGGCTATTTGTATAAGCAACGTATTAAACTGAAAATGAACATTTATATGCCCTAATATTTCATGAAAACAACGTTACAGTCAGGCGAAATATGAAAGACAACATTTTGTTTAGTAGATTTGGGTACAGTTTTTACTGTAGAATATACTGCCTCGTCAAATAAGCTTTTGTTTAGCAATTTCTATATATAAAATACTATTTTTGTCAAAAATAAAGTCATCAACTAAGATGTTAGCTGTTCCAATGTTGGCTATATTCAAACTAATGAATACATAGATCTTTTTACAAAGAAAGAGTACACTTGAAATATTGTTGAAATTGTAATTATTGTTGTAATTGTAACCTTTTTAATAAAATAGCAAAACATATTTACAAGATAGATGTAAGCAAAATCTTAAATGGTCAATATAAGTCTTCTTCTAAATATATCTTTTGTCCTTGCATTGTGGCTCAGTCAGTGTCACACCTGAATGAATGGCTCATTATGCAGAGTGGGATGGGACATTGTATTTCTCAGGTGTAAACCACTCCTCGTTCACGCCCCCCTCGCATATTGGCTTTCCAAGCAAAACCTGTTTTACATCAATTTAAATCAATGTATGGTTTTATGTGAACGATAAAGCAAGACTATTTTCACATAATTTTGAAGAAAAAACTATAGGCGACGACATCCATTAGTCAAAAGTCTTATTGCCACATATTTAGTATGTGTTTTGTGGCCTTATTTCTGCAACTTTCATTTTTATTTTTTCCAATAACCACGCATAAACATTATTCTCTTAAAAATTCAAACATATACATGCATGTTGATCAGATATTTTGGTAGCCCTGTTTGTGCTATATAGAGTGAATTTACACCTTTGCCATTAACATGTTTATAAATAACTGAAAAAAGCACAAATGTCAGAGCATGTCAGAACACCTCCAGGGCCCAGAAAACAGCTCAGACTCCAGAGGGTTAAGCACAGACTGAAAAGGTGTGTATATTTGTTTACTGTTAGTTGTAACGAGTGTTTTGTGTACTTCGCTGTGTATGTTGATGATAATGAAAGGGAGAGAGAGAGAGTTTATGGATAAGACTTTAATGCGCACTTCTTATACTGTGTTTATTCAGCTCTTACAGTGATTCTCTGGAGTAAAACTAACGCTTCATCTTTTGTGTGATGTACAATAAACTTCACTGAACTCATCAGTATATTTTGGTCATCATTCGGACAGGGTCTGCTACAGCAGGCTTGTATTAATAGTGGATAAAAGCAGATGACAAATAAGTTATAACCACAATTAAGCTAAACTATACCTGTTCAATCTCCATACAGCATATATTCTCTGGCTCTGTGGGCATTATTGTCCGACTCAGAGTCGAAATGAACACCACTACTGAGAGTTTCTGTTCTGATATTATCAGCTGAGATTGTCCTGACTGAAGCGCGAGCTCGTGAGGCTCCGCCCCCTGTGACTTATTTGCATTTAAAGGGCACACACTAAAACAGCGCGTTTTTCTGAGCCCCAAAAAATGACAATTTAAACATGCTGTAAAAAATTATCTGTTGGGTATTTTGAGCTAAAACTTCACATACACACTCTGGGGACATCAGAGACTTATTTTACATCTTGTGAAAAGAGTCATAATAGGTGCCCTTTAATATGTTTATGAACGTTTATTATATAATAGGCTTATTAGTTCAAATGAACTCATTTGTGTCGTGGTGTTTGTTAAGAAAAAACACAGCTCATGTAAACCACTGTTGTTTCTGTGTCCTTGTCCTCTGGATTACACACTCTTAAAATTGATGTGTTAAAAATGAACACAAAATATGTGTAAAAGGATTTGTAACACATTTTGTGTTACTACAGACACATGATGTGTAAATATTGTCCTTAACTGTTTACACAATTACTGTGTTAAACACATTTAGTAGTACATGTTTATATAAAAGGCACATATTCTGTTGCAAATACTCAACGGGCGATGTCAACTTTAATGATTGGATTTATGCATCATGTTGCAAATGTGAATAAAGCATTTTAACTCGCTGGGGGAAAACAACTGTTGGGACTACGCAAATGTTCTTGCTGCGCCTGCGCAGTGGCGTTCTTTTCCAACCGACGCCGACCTAGCCAGCCATCAGAAATGCGTCTGTCTTCCCAGGTGAGTGAATATAATTAAACGTGTAAAATAATAAATATTTCTCCACCTAGCATGAGAAAGAGTTGTGTTAAATGTCCAGGAAACATAATTTGTTTGTTTTAACCGTTTTTATGCCATTTTCATGTTCCGTAGCCGAATATGTTTTGTGTGTTAAGTTAACGTTAGCGTCAATTGGCAAGCGAGCTCTCACGCTTTGCAAAGCTGTTTAGATATTTATTTATTGGGTATGACTGCTAATAATTGTTTTTAAAAAGACTTAAAGGTTAATATACATGGCACCTTAAGTTTGAACTCCTAACAGTCATTTTACCAAAAACTATGCAGTGGTTAAAAGGAAGGTTGTGGCGATGAGTGTTGTTTGGTTTTTAAAAGCGCGCCACTTTGTGCTACCTTGCTTGTCACTGACTATTTAAAATGTATTGATAACGCGATACACTTAACGTTTAAATTTTCTCATTATTAAATTATGAACTTGTATGATTACGGCATTAAACTAAGCTGCAGAGAACTTTACACAAAGGTTGTTTCATAATTTGTTAATATTAATAATTTCTTTGTTTCTGTTTTATGCACTGCAGGTGGACATTGAATTTTCCAAGATGACAGATGGGAAAGAAGACATGTTTATCAAGAAATGGGAGGGGACGATTATCCCAAAACTCAAGGAAATAGCATCCTTTGAGAAAAAAACGGACATCAGAGTTATTGGAGAAAGCTGAAAATCAGCAGGATGGTAAGATTTTCTTCTTTTATTTCTGTAGCATGTGCACTCATTTCTAAATTGGGTTTATGTGAAAATGACATGTACATTTTATCCTTCAATTCATGATTTAAAGGTAATCATTTCAAACCGAATTTTGTTTTTAATCTTTTGCATGTGACCTGCATCTTTACTCCATCAAGATGAGCTGTGTTACACTATGTTAAGGATCCTTCTTCCACCCTCGGCATCTAGGAGAAGCGTCGCCGGCAGTAAATGCTGTGTCAATTCTGCTCTCTCATACTTGTTGGAACTGGTGCCGGTATGCATTGTTAGCTTTTTATAAAGTTAAAATGTCACATGCAACAACATTTTCTGATGCTTTTCATTGTTTCATTTCTATAGGCTGGTACCATTGTGACGGTCTTTGCTTCGAGAAGGCATGAACGGGTCTCTAAGGTCAACACAACCTCAGCTGGTTTCTATCGGCTCTCCAGGACATGAAGCCCAGTATGTAATTGTGGCAAAGAATGACTCTCTTGCTTTTCCACTTGATGTTAAAAACTTCACTTGTGCCGTAGACAAACTTTTCAAATTCTACTGGCTGTGTAATCTTCAATATCCATGCCAACTGTCTTCAGTTTTCTCATTTTTTGAGTATGTATATGACCTGCCTTTGTCCCAGTCCACTTGCAAACGATCAAAGGTTAAGGAATTGATTGCCAAATTGCAGTCTCATGCCTAATTGAAACAGACCATGTATACCTGTCCAAAGTGCTTGCAAAATAACCAAAACCTAACATTAATCTGTAGTAAAAATGGTTGCCTCAGAACATATTATAGTTTTAATTCATTTTCTAAACATCTTAGCAGAGCTCACTCTAATTCAAGCCCTGTCGTAGAGTCTGGACACACTGAAAAAAGCTGATGTATTCTGTCAAATTGATGAAAGCAGAACAAATAATCTAAGAGAGAATGTCGAAATGTCTGAAACAGTTTGTTGAAAAAGTGTTTGATGAATGTTTTATATGATTAATGTTTTGAAATGCATATTTTTTTTATCAAAAGTATTTTTTACAGTATGAATTCCATGCTAAAACTAGGAAAAAAATGCAAAATAAACAGTATGTGAACCGTATTCTATGCTTCAGTGTGATTTCATGATAACTACATATTGTATTCTGGTCTAGCTTTTTCAATAATATTTTATAATAAAATAAATCTATAACACACTGTTGTGTTAGATGTATACAAAAAGGACACATTAATGTGTTAACTAAAGTAACACATTTGTCTGTGTGTTTTCACAACACATATTCTGTGTTGTATTTTAACACAACATGTGTTGTCCCTGAGCACACTCAGAACATGTGTTGAAAACGACACATGTTGTGTTGTTTTCAACACATTTGTTTTAAGAGTGCAGTGATGTCCAGTGTCTTTGATCGACAGTCACAGGAAACTTCAGTTAATTAGTTAGTTAAAGTGCCTCTATTATGCTTGTTTGAATATTCCTCTCATGCAGTGTGTAATAGAGCTGTCGGTGAATGTAAACGGTCTGCAAAGATCTGAAGTCGAAAGTGCACGATAAAATTTAAGTTACTGTCTCCCAAAAGAAAGAATCGACTCTGAAGCACCTAAACGAGTCGTCAGTAACTCCAGTCTCACTTCTGTGACATGCATACGTAACGCAGTAACACATTTGCATAATGCCTGCCTATGGTTTTCATTGGCTGCACCACATTCAAAATGTGGAAATAAACATATTCCTTTGTGTCTGAAGAAAAGTCTTGAGAAAATAAAACAACTGATTCCCTCCACACTGACCTCTGATGGACAACATGAGAAAATGAACCAATATTCCACTTTAATGCATCTTTATTGCATCACTGAGGCGACACAATCAAACTAGATCACGGCAAAGTGATGCAGTCTAACGTTAACCTGCTGAAGACTTCATAATGACTGATACGACAGACTAAGTGCAAGTATGAAAGACACACTGACCTTTCCATTCCTTTAGGTGTGTAATTGTATTTTAGAAAAAAAAGCTTTTGTTGTAAATCTATTACATGTACAGCATCTCCACTAATCTTACAACACAATTATAAGTCATTTAAAGGGATGGTTGATTATGATTTCACTTTTCTAACTTTAGTTAGTGTGTAATGTTGCTGTTTGAGCATAAACAACATCTGCAAAGTTACAACGCTCAAAGTTCAAAGCAAAGGGAGATATTTCCTTTTAAAGAAATTGCTTTTTAAGGACTACAACAAACGGCTGGCAGGGACTACACAACATTCCTCCCGGGTTAGTGACATCACTAACCCTAGAATTTACATAAACCCCGCCCCCTCGGAACATGATTTATAGATTATCAAGACAGAATATGCTAATCAATGACTAGAAGACAACTACACTTAAGCTGCATACATTCATCAACTAACCATTCAGAAATGTTGTCTACATGTTGTCACTTCTACTTGAGTGTCTCCATCATTAGCTGCGTTTACATGGACACTTATAATCAGATTGACGGCTCAATCAGACTAAAATACCTTCATGTAAACACCTTAATCGATCTGATTGAGCTCGATCCGAATAAAATTTCGATCGGATTGAAAGGGGTGGTTTATTCCTTTTGTAATCCGATCGAGAGAACATGTAAACACTTGATCGGATTGAAAACCTAAACTGAAAGGACTGCGCGTGTGCAATGACGATAAATAGCGTAATGACGTATGACGCGCGGAACGAGCTGTTCTTCCTGTTGAATAAAGTGTCATATTAATAAGTTTCCCGTCATTCTAAAATTCTCATTTCACTCGCGCGTCTGTGAAGTGAAGCAGGACAACGTCCCACCAGTCCTTGTTTTGGATTCTCATCCACAGACGACTGGTTTTGGCTGCGGGGAGGGGCATTTTTACTGCGTAATCAATATATAAGCAGCACGGCAAGACTGTTAATATGCTCTAAATTATGACCAGAGACAAATTAATATTACATCTCCTGTTTAAAACAAATAAAGAACCAATAGAGGAGAAAGTAATGCGCGAACAGCAGGAAACTCTGTATATTTGTGCAGTGTGCGCATGTCAAAAAATCTATTCCGATTTGAAACTCGTGACATGTAAACACGCACATCAATCCGATTACTTTATTTATCGTCCATGTAAACACTGTGTTCGGATTCATCAATCGTATTGATTTCATTCCGATTGAACCAAAAGGTGTCCATGTAAACGTAGCTATTGTCTGACTCTGGTTTGAACATAAAAGGCTAAAAGTTTTTGAAATTTTCAGTGCATGTCTGTGTGGGGAGGTAATCGAAGCTCCACCCCCTGTGCCAGGGAGCAGCAGCTCATTTGCATTTAAAGGGACAGACACAAAAAGGGTGCGTTTTTGCTCACCCTCAAAAAGTGGCAATTTTAACATGCTATATAAAAATATCTGTGGGGTATTTTGAGCTTCACATACACACTCTGGGGACATCAGAGACTTATTTTACATCTTGTGCAAAGGACATTTTACCACCCCTTTAAATTCTCAATCAAAATCTAATCAAATCTATACTGTTCTTGAAAAGTTGTTGAGGTTTAGTAGCAATAACCCATTAACCCCTGCTGGTAGATGTCATATTAACTCCATTAACCCCTGCTGGTAGATGTCATATTAACCCCATTAACCCCTGCTGGTAGATGTCATATTAACCCATTAACCCCTGCTGGTAGATGTCATATTAACTCCATTAACCCCTGCTGGTAGATGTCATATTAACCCCATTAACCCCTGCTGGTAGATGTCATATTAACCCATTAACCCCTGCTGGTAGATGTCATATTAACTCCATTAACCCCTGCTGGTAGATGTCATATTAACCCATTAACCCCTGCTGGTAGATGTCATATTAACTCCATTAACTCCTGCTGGTAGATGTCATATTAACCCCATTAACCCCTGCTGGTAGATGTCATATTAACCCCAGTAACCCCTGCTGGTAGATGTCATATTAACCTCTGCTGATAGATGTCATATTAACCCATTAACCCCTGCGGCCATTCAAACAATGTTTCTTGATTAAAAAAAAAATATATATATATATATTTAAATTAAATTTAAATTGTAAAAGTCGCATAATTTTACAGTAGATACTGTCTTTCATTTCACAGTTCAGGAAAGCCATTAGTGAAGGTTTGAGACACCAGTCTCAGTTTTATTACTAAGAGGTTAGTTTTGTTACCCAGATCTGGCGACACTGACTCTGAAACACCAGAATCATTTCACACAGTGTCTCCAGGAGAGGAGCAGAGGATAAACAGGGTAAAAAGAAGGGAATTCACCTTTTATTAGCTTTAACTGTAGATGAGGTGTACTAAACTTAACCCTAACTTTTTTTAACAAATAATCACAAAAGAATTCAGCTTATCTTGTTAGTAAGATGACTGTGAACTTTATTTATACATTATGCACTTTATAAACTGTTTTGTACAGAAAAGTGTGACAAAAGATTGAATAATTAAAACATTTTTGAGAGTCTTTTTCATTTATGGTTGATCACTGAATATATCGGACCCTCGTTTGTTGAGATGTTTTGTGGATGTGTTGCTGTTACATAGATCAGTTATTTCCCGCTGTCCTGTGTTGCTTTAGGAGACTTTATATTGGCATAATAATCACCGGCTGTATCTGTCACCTGATTGGTCGAATGGGTGTGACTGGGGTTTGAATCAGGCTGGCGATTGGTTACTGTGGCGTAAAGAGTAGAGACTTCTGTACAGTTGTTGTGGTGTGATGCAGGCGTCTGATTGGATGAAGATGCAGGCCTCTGATTGGATGAAGATGCAGGCGTCTGATTGGATGAAGATGTTACCAGGGTGACGTCTGTGTTTGGAATCTCCTCATATATGCGGTCAGTCTGAAAAACAACACATACATCAATAATAGAATAGTTTATGTAGATAATTCTCTCTGTTGATCAATAAACACTCATTTAACATGTATGTCTGATCTTCTACAGGTAAAGATTTGAACACTCACCTTTGTATTGTGCTGCATGTTTTGCTGAAATAAAGCTGCATGAAAATAGAGAGTCAGTCAATTTACACACTAAAATAGAACTAAATAATAACACTAATAATAACAAACAAACTGTTACCTGTCCCAGATTTCCTCTTCTTCAGGATGATGAAGGTTCCAGAACACAGAGTCAGAACCAGCAGAACCGAACCCAGACCGCCAGCAACTGAAGCCAGATCTGAATGTATTATATTGTATAAAACACAATGCTGATTATGATATTACTGTTAAGTGAACAATAACATTCTTATCATTTATATAAATAATTTGTATTATAGTACAATAGAATATTATATTGTGTAACTGAAATGAAATTCAATGGTAAACCTCAACTCTTCAGAAGGAAACGCTTCTGTCTGTGGTTGATGTCAAAGCAAGTTAACCACACGAGTACGTGCCTCTACAAATGTTCAAAGCAATTTCCTTTCAAAGAGTGATCATGTGATCAGAGAGTTGCATTATGGGTAGTGTAGTTTGTCTTCTTACAAGTGTTTGTCTGATAGAGTTGAACTGTAGTATTTCCTGTTGTTGTTCTTGTTGTTTCAGTTTCTGTTTGATGAGTCGCTGACAGAGAGAAACACCAGTGACTGTGAATCATGCAGTGAGAACATGAACACATATAAACTCTAAAGCTCTACATTCACACACAAACCATTCACATCATGTGTCATTTTTAATAACCGGGAGCAAACATCTGAGGACTGAACCTTCAGTCTTCAACAACTTTAACACATTTAATCTCAAAGGAATCATCTAATATATATTTATGACTTCAAGTACATTTAGAAGCACAATATTGAAGAAATAAGAGTCATAAAGAGCGACAGACAGAGGAACTGACCTGATTGTGGACTCAGTTCTGTTGTACTGAAAGATGACGGTGTTTTTGAAGAAGGGCTGATGGTTGAAACTTCAGTGGTCTTTTTACCTGAAGGGTCACAGGAAAGATCAACTTAAAACACTGACATTGAAGTTCATTTAAAATACATACAATATTTCATTCAATCTCTGTTTTAATCACTCTGTTTCTTGTTGTGCCAAAGAAATCCAGTAAAGTCACTTTAACGCACTACCAAGTCATAGTTATAGTGACAATTGGACCCTAATATAAAGTGTGACCAAAACATGGGAAATCTTTTCTTTGTACTTTTGTCAGTAAAATAAAGTTAAAACATAATTAACAAATCACAGATTCTTCATTTGTATTGCATTTTACAAAATTATCCAACTTTCCTGGATTTGGGGTTGTACAATATTAATGACTTGATCTCTCACTCTCAGCTTGTTTCCATGCAGTTCATTTCTGCTATTAACAAATGTAATCACTTACCTTCTTTAACCAGCAACACAATCTCTGAATAGTCATCAAAAATAATCCTCCTCACACCACACCAGTATTGGCCTCCATCCTCTGTTCTCAGATCAGTGATGGTGACGGTGAAAACTCTGGCCGTCGTGTCGTCAGTCAGAGAGAATCTCTCGTCTTTAGCTGGAGATCCTGATTTAACCATGATGTTTTTATTTCCAATGATGGGACACTCCCCTTTACAAAAATACTTTGAATGTGATTCATATCCAGATTCATATGAGCATCTGATGTCAACTCTCTCTCCTCTGTATCCAGTAATTGTCTGTGGAGCTCCAACAACAACAGCTGAAAACACAAATATCATTATATAGAGCTGTTATGTGTGAGCAAGAGACATAAGCAGGCCAGAATAATAACTGACAAATATCATCCATATGAGTCTGATGATCATGTGATAACAGAGGAAAAACAAGAGAAGATGTCAAACTCTGTGTAAAAGAGCTGAGAGTCTCAAACTCACCTGTACAGATGCTGGAAAAGAGCAGCAGGACGTCCAACATGATGAAATTTGACAAGCGTTTCGCTTAAATAAAAGACCAAATTCTGTGTGACAAACGTTACTGTCGTTCTCTTCCGTACTGAGTGAAAGAGCTCATATGTGATGTTTCACTATAAATGAGCTATAGGTCAAAGAATAAAGAAGCGAGAGAGAGAGAGAGAGAGAGAGAGAGAGAGAGAGAGATAGAGAGAGAGCAATGCATGAGCTGTGCCAATATTTATACCAAAGTTCAGATCAGATCAGGAAGAGTATTTTAATCATGTCAAAGATAAATGTTCTAAGAATCAGCTCTGGCCTCTTGGTTTTATATTCTGCAAGCGTAGCTAAACATTGTGGTTTTAACACTATAGAAGCAGCGAGAGCCAAATAAGTATTTTCATAATGTCTGGACTTTCTGCTAAACTCATGCGACAGCGAATATTACACCAGATACCAGACTTTGCAGGGGAACATGTCTCACTTTTTAGAGAAGTGACAGCAGAATGTAGACATGTACTCTGTCAGAGCGGAGGTCTGGTTTGAATAGGATATATGAGTATATTATATCAAAAGATACAATAGACAAAAAAGATTATTCATAAATTAATTAATACAAGAATAATATATTTGAAAGGATTAATCCTGCAAAATAACCATAAAAGAATAATCATAATAGTCACAAGCATACTTTTTTTTTTTTTTTTCTTATACACCAATTTCAAAACATGTTAATTACATGTTAAGCGCTTATGAAAAAAAAAAGTAAAACATTTTAAGGAAACAATCGTTGCCAAACACTGTTTCTCCATCATATAAGCTCTGAGAAAAGTTGCATTGTGGGAAATGTAGTGTGTTTAGCTGAAGCCTCAAAGCTCTTCCTGTGGCTGTAGTTTCACTTCCTGTTTGGCAAGTGTGAGCCGAAGACATCACATGTTTAACTGAAGCTAAAGGCCTCCTAGTATTATAATGATAAAGTTATTCATTAGTTAAAGCATCTCAATAGCAGTCGTTTTAAAGATCCTCCAAAAATCTGTGGCATTTATACGTTGTTTTCAATGATTTATCAGAATATGCAGCTTCTTTAAATGGTCATGAATGGAGAAGTACACTCTTTGGCTGCAGATTATTGTAGTTACAACATCAGCCAGCAGGAGCGAACAGATGAAACTAACCAGACAAATCCATATACATATTAATAACTACAGACATACAAAATAATAATAATGAAACAAAATGTATGCTTACTTGCAATTCAGAATAACATGGTGAAATGTGTCCATTACACTAAAGAATATAAACATGAAGATTCAGCTTTAAACATTGAATACATTTACCTTATTTCTATGATCAATATTTCTGTATGTCAGCTGTAAACATATCAGGATCAAATATAACACTGCTACAGGACTGATAATTACATTTAACAAGACCAAGTCAAGTCATAATGAATCTGGTCTTTCTGAATTATGAATAGAAAAGACAAAACGAGATTGGTGAGGACCCAATTTCAGTACAACAATGAACATTATGAGAAGGATGAAGATTTCTCGTGGTTCTTAATATGTTTATGAACGTTTATTATATAATAGGCTTATTAGTTAAAATTAGCTCATTTGTGTTGTGGTGTTGGTTGAGGAAACACAGCTGATGTAAACCACTGTTGTTTCTGTGTCCTTGTCCTCTGGATTACAGTGACGTCCAGTGTCTTTGATCGACAGTCACAGGAAACTTCAGTTAATTAGTTAAAGTGCCTCTATTATGCTTGTTCGAATATTCCTCTCATGCAGTGTGTAATAGAGCTGTCGGTGAATGTAAACGGTCTGCAAAGATCTGAAGTCGAAAGTGCACGATAAATAAGTTACTGTCTCCCAAAAGAAAGAATCGACTCTGAAGCACCTAAAAGAGTCATCAGTAACTCCAGTCTGTAGTAACTCACTTCATAATGACTGATACGACAGACTAAGTGCAAGTATGAAAGACACACTGACCTTTCCATTCCTTTAGGTGTGTAATTGTATTTTAGAAAAAAAGCTTTTGTTGTAAATCTATTACATGTACAGCATCTCCACTAATCTTACAACACAATTATAAGTCATTTAAAGGGATGGTTGATTATGATTTCACTTTTCTAACTTTAGTTAGTGTGTAATGTTGCTGTTTGAGCATAAACAACATCTGCAAAGTTACAATGCTCAAAGTTCAAAGCAAAGGGAGATATTTCCTTTTAAAGAAATTGCTTTTTAAGGACTACAACAAACGGCTGGCAGGGACTACACAACATTCCTCCCGGGTTAGTGACATCACTAACCCTAGAATTTACATAAACCCCGCCCCCTCGGGACATGATTTATAGATTATCAAGACAGAATATGCTAATCAATGACTAGAAGATAACTACGCATAAGCTGCATACATTCATCAACTAACCATTCAGAAATGTCCTGTTGCTTCTACATGTTGTCACTTCTTCTTGAGTCTCTCCATCATTGTCTGACTCCGGTTTGAACATAAAAGGCTAAAAGTTTTAGAAATTTTCAGTGCATGTCTGTGTGGGGAGGTAATCAAAGCTCCGCCCTCTTAAAGGGACAGACACAAAAACGGTGCGTTTTTGCTCACCCTCAAAAAGTGGCAATTTTAACATGCTATATAAAAAATATCTGTGGGGTATTTTGAGCTTCACATACACACTCTGGGGATATCAAATACTCAAATACGCAAAGGGCATTTTACCACCCCTTTAAATTCTCAATCAAAATCTAATCAAATCTATATTGTTCTTGACAAGTTGTTGAGGTTTAGTAGCAAGAACCCATTAACCCCTGCTGGTAGATGTCATATGAACCCCATTAACCCCTGCTGGTAGATGTCATATGAACCCCATTAACCCCTGCTGGTAGATGTCATATGAACCCATTAACCCCTGCTGGTAGATGTCATATGAACCCCATTAACCCCTGCTGGTAGATGTCATATGAACCCCATTAACCCCTGCTGGTAGATGTCATATTAACTCCATTAACCCCTGCTGGTAGATGTCATATGAACCCCATTAACCCCTGCTGGTAGATGTCATATGAACCCCATTAACCCCTGCTGGTAGATGTCATATGAACCCATTAACCCCTGCTGGTAGATGTCATATGAACCCCATTAACCCCTGCTGGTAGATGTCATATTAACCCCATATGAACCCCATTAACCCCTGCTGGTAGATGTCATATGAACTCCATTAACCCCTGCTGGTAGATGTCATATGAACCCCATTAACCCCTGCTGGTAGATGTCATATTAACCCCATTAACCCCTGCTGGTAGATGTCATATTAACCCATTAACCCCTGCTGGTAGATGTTGAAACTACACTATACGGCTTCAACAGCATCTTTCTCCATTGACAGCCATTCAAACAATGTTTTGTTCTTTATTGTTTGTTATATATTAAGTTATACATTAACTTTATTTATACATTATACACTTTATAAACTGTGTTTTGTACATAAAAGTGTGACAAAAGATTGAATAATTTTAACAATGTAGATTTTACCAAATTTTGAGAGTCTTTTTCATTTATGGTTGATCACTGAATATATCGGACCCTCGTTTGTTGAGATGTTTTGTGGATGTGTTGAGATGTTTTGTGGATGTGTTGCTGTTACGTAGATCAGTTCTGTCCTGCTGTCCTGTGCTGCTTCAGGAGACTTTATATTGGCATAATAATCACCGGCTGTATCTGTCACCTGATTGGTTGAGTGGGTGTGACTGGGGTTTGAATCAGGCTGCTGATTGGTTACTGTGGCGTAAACAGTAGAGACTTCTGTACAGTTGTTGAGGTGTGATGCAGGCGTCTGATTGGATGAAGATGCAGGCGTCTGATTGGATGAAGATGTTACCACGGTGACGTCTGTGTTTGGAATCTCCTCATACATGCGTTCAGTCTGAAAAACAACACATACATCAATAATTGAATAGTTTATGTAGATAATTCTCTCTGTTGATCAATAAACAATCATTTAACATGTATGTCTGATCTTCTACAGGTAAAGATTTGAACACTCACCTCTGTATTGTGCTGCATGTTTTGCTGAAATAAAGCTGCATGAAAATAGAGAGTCAGTCAATTTACACACTAAAATAAAACTAAATAATAACAATAATAATCACAAACAAACTGTTACCTGTCCCAGATTTCCTCTTCCTCTTCTTCAGGATGATGAAGGCTCCAGAACACAGAGTCAGAACCAGCAGAACCGAACCCAGACCACCAGCAACAGAAGCCAGATCTGAACATATTATATTGTATAAAACACAATGCTGATTCTGATATTACTGTTAAGTGAACAATAACATTCTTATCATTTATATAAATAATTTGTATTAAAGTAAAATAGAATATTATATTGTGTAACTGAAGTGAAACTGCAATGGTAAACCTCAACTTTTCAGAATGAAACGCTTCTGTCTGTGGTTTATGTCAAAGCAAGTTAACCAAACCAGTACAATGTTCAAAGCAATTTCCTTTCAAAGAGTGATCATGTGATCAGAGTTGCATTATGGGAAGTGTAGTTTGTGTTCTTACTAGTGTTTGTCTGATAGAGTTGAACTGTAGTATTTCCTGTTGTTGTTCTTGTTGTTTCAGTTTCTATTTGATGAGTCGCTGACAGAGAGAAACACCAGTGACTGTGAATCATGCAGTGAGAACATGAACACATATAAACTCTAAAGATCTACATTCACACACAAACCATTCACATCATGTGAATATGAACAAACGTTTATTGATTTACACTGATTACTTTCAACTGAAAACATTTTAATGTTCATTCTAAAGAATTTCAATTGGACCCTAATATGAAGTGTGACCAAAACATGAAATGTTTTCTTTGTACTTTTGTCAGTAAAATAAAGTTAAAACATAATTAACAAATCACAGATTCTTCATTTGTATTGCATTTTACAAAATTATCCAACTTTTCTGGATCTGGGGTTGTACAAGATTAATGACTTGATCTCTCACTCTCAGCTTGTTTCCATGCAGTTCATTTCTGCTATTAACAAATGTAATCACTTACCTTCTTTAACCAGCAACATAATCTCTGAATAGATATCAGTATTATAAGCCCTCTTCACAGCACACCAGTATTGGCCTTCATCTGCTGTTCTCAGATCAGTGATGGTGACGGTGAAAACTCTGGCCGTCGTGTCGTCAGTCAGAGAGAATCTCTCGTCTTTAGCTGGAGATCCTGATTCAACCATGATGATTCTATTTCCAATGATGGGACACTGCCCTTTACAAAAATACTTTGAATTTGATTCATATCCAGATTCATATGAGCATCTGATGTCAACTCTCTCTCCTCTGTATCCAGTAATTGTCTGTAGAGCTCCAACAACAACAGCTGAGAACACAAATATCATTATATAGAGCTGTTATGTGTGAGCAAGAGACATAAGCAGGCCAGAATAATAACTTACAAATATCATCCATATGAGTCTGATGATCATGTGATAACAGAGGAAAAACAAGAGAAGATGTCAAACTCTGTGTAAAAGAGCTGAGAGTCTCAAACTCACCTGTACAGATGCTGGAAAAGAGCAGCAGGACGTCCAACATGATGAAATTTGACAAGCGTTTCGCTTAAATAAAAGACCAAATTCTGTGTGACAAACGTTACTGTCGTTCTCTTCCGTACTGAGTGAACAATGTGTGTCAGCAACTTAAATATATATTTCCTTCCCCTTCTGTCTCTGTAACCACATCCAGCTCTACAGGACATCAGTGATGATTCACCAAACTTTATTAAATATATAAGCAGTGTTTTAGTCTGTGAGGAAGAGATGATCCACTTCATTATAAGAGGGAATGAGGATCTGTGACATTTACACAGTGTGTAAAATATGAGTGTTTCACACAGCGTTCCAGTGAACAACTCTTATAGGGTATATTAAATATAAATGATGAGATCAAAATAAAATATTAAAGGTGCCATTACATGGATTATTTTATTATTTTAGAATGTTTCCTGGGGTGCCCTTATGTTAGTATGTTTTTTAGATCAAACTTTGTTATAATTTAGAAATAAAAGGCATTTTTCCTAGCCTGATTTTAGCCTTTGATTTGAACACTAGGGCTGCGATCGAAACTGCATACTTCCCTACTATTTAGTATGGGAAAAAGAGTAGGCGAGCGAAAAAGTATGTACGAATCCAAAAAAGTAGGCGAGAATTACCTGGGTGACGTACTAATTACCGCGAGATTCGGACTTAAGTGCGTTCGAATATGGCTACTTTCCTGCTATATAGTAGGCGAAAACAGTACGTGAAGGAAGCAGTACGTTCGAAACATCAGTATTCATTAAAGAGTAGCCGAGAAGTTCCCGGATGGCTTACGGCTTTCGCCCAGATTTTTGAGTGCTCAACCGATGGATACTCTTCTATCCCAGGAGGCCACGCAAGAGGTTACAGTACGTCATAAAAAAGAAGAAGAAGAAGGATATGTGTCATACTCGAACATGACGGAAAGGATGACGGACGAGACTGTTTTCAAATGTGAGTATTACAAATCAAATGATCGCATGTGTTGAACTACTGTACAGTAAACTGTTGAATTGTTTAAGGTGTAAAGACGCTATGGTAAATTTGTGATTTTGCTGTAAATCACATTTTATTATGTATAGCTAACAGACGAGCTCCAGTAAGGACACACACGTCTCCAAAGTGGATTTGCATACATTTTAAACCGTATACATCTTAAATATAATTACTAAATGTCTATTTAATATCTGGCAAGAAAATCATCTCAGTGATGTATGTGTGCTATTATGTAGAACAAATCTATAAAGTAACTAAACATAAGTTATCTATTTTATTTGTCCATTAGTAGTTGATAAAATGAGGAACATTTATGTTGGATAAAGAGTTAAAACAACCTCAAAATGTAAATGTAGTGTTGAGTTCATAAATCACAGAGGTAACGTGAATCTTGTCTGGATGATGTGGACAGGGACAGATGAACAGATGTGTGTTTATCCGGTGGAGAGTGGCTCATGAAGCTGAATGCTGCCATCAAAGGCTTTGAGTGACACTACAGAAATAAATAACAACAACTATTTAAATATTAAGTTGTAGTTTATTTTAATTATTGTAATGTCAAACAGAGCTATTACAGCACTTTTCTGATTCTTGATTTCTGTGCATTTGCTGCACAGCTTTTGTGGTAGAGCAGGACCTGCAAGGAAAGATGATGTTGGCATTTTTGGAAAAAAGCGTTTTGTCTTCTAAATAATACTGAAATCAAATGACATTGTGCTGTTAAAATGACTGCTTTTGTGTTATGTTTGTGCATTTTGTAGGATCTGAAATGTCAGCAGACTGGTGTGAGCACTGAGGATGAGGAGGCCATCACTCCACCTGCCCTTACGAGACCCTCCATCACTCCACCTGCCCTTACGAGACCCACCATCACTCCACCTGCCCTTACGAGACCCTCCATCACTCCACCTGCCCTTACGAGACCCACCATCACTCCACCTGCCCTTACGAGACCCTCCATCACTCCACCTGCCCTTACGAGACCCTCCATCACTCCACCAGCCCTTACGGACCCTCCATCACTCCACCTGCCCTTACGGACCCTCCATCACTCCATCTGCCCTTACGAGACCCTCCATCACTCCATCTGCCCTTACGAGACCCTCAATCACTCCACCTGCCCTTACGAGACCCTCCATCACTCCACCGGCCCTTACGAGACCCTCCATCACTCCACCAGCCCTTACGAGACCCTCCATCACTCCACCAGCCCTTACGGACCCTCCATCACTCCATCTGCCCTTACGGACCCTCCATCACTCCACCGGCCCTTACGAGACCCTCCATCACTCCACCTGCCCTTACGAGACCCTCCATCACGAGACCCTCCATCAGTCCACCTGCCCTTACGAGACCCTCCATCACTCCACCTGCCCTCACGAGACCCTCCATCACTCCACCTGCCCTTACGAGACCCTCCATCAGTCCACCTGCCCTTACGAGACCCTCCATCACTCCACCTGCCCTTACGAGACCCTCCATCACTCCACCGGCCCTTACGAGACCCTCCATCACTCCACCAGCCCTTACGAGACCCTCCATCACTCCA
This sequence comes from Abramis brama, assembly GCF_963993115.1. NCBI lineage: Eukaryota > Metazoa > Chordata > Actinopteri > Cypriniformes > Leuciscidae > Abramis > Abramis brama. The sequence continues at coordinate 13,485,989 of NC_139964.1, read as the reverse complement.
TCTGCCCTTACGAGACCCTCCATCACTCCACCTGCCCTCACGAGACCCTCCATCACTCCACCTGCCCTTACGAGACCCTCCATCACTCTACCTGTCCTTACGAGACCCTCCATCACTCCACCTGCCCTCACGAGACCCTCCATCACTCCACCTGCCCTTACGAGACCCTCCATCACTCCACCTGCCCTTATTGCCTCAGATTGTGAAGCACAACACATCACGCAACAACCTCCGGCACGAAGGAACGGCTCACCTCTGGCGGTCAGCTGATTCATCAGAATAAAGCCGCAGAATGGGAACCGCTGTGTTGAGATGGCAGAAGGATGTGGGGTTCAGCGCCTCTAGCCTACATACATGATTGTAGTTTGAATAAAGCTTTGTTTCATGTGTTGACTTGTATATGCATTTGTTTATTGTGTGATGGTGACTTTGATTCATTCTTTTACTAATTTATTAATATTTCTCGTTGTCAGTAAATAAAATACAATTATTTAATTAATGCTTTATTTGTTGTTTGAATGAAAATGTAGATATGTTCACTATATACACATCTATATCTATTCTGAGTGTATTCATGCATAGCTATTTCATATGACATACATTACATTTAGTTTGTTTTATTGAATTATATCATTTTCAGTAAAAAGTAATATAATTACGTATTGGTCAGCATTTATCATTGTTATTATTGTATGTTTTGGGGTGGGATAGCAATGCAATTCATTCTGGGGTAATATTAATTTTTAATAATGATACTTAAGTTTTTCGAGTATAAAATCAACAGTTTTCTCCAAAGGCGAATCTTCACACAGCAGCCCTTTGTGCAGACATTACAAACGCTGAGGAAACCCATTCTAGGTAGGGCTGTCAAGTTACTGATGTTATGAGGTATACCGTGTATATATATCATGGGTTTGCATACATAATATGATATTTTATACACAGGAAAAAATAACCTACAAGGTTGAATATCTTAATATATATTTTCTTAAATAATTCATTATAATACATTTAAAAAAAAATGCATTTTTTGTTATTTATAAGCCTGAGGGATGAAACGAGAGTTAAATTCAACAAGATAAACAGGAAAACATAAAGCAGTAAGCCACTTTTTCTTGTGGATGAAAATGTTTGGATATGAAATAAAGAAATTAACAACATATACAAGAGATGACAATTTTGGGATTTCGTAATAAAAAATAAATAATATCGTTAAGGATAAAACGGTGGGTCACATTAGTAGGGTTAAATATAAGAACTTAAATCAACCCTAAATGTATTCACAAAATAAATGGGCAGCAGTTTCTTCAAAAAGACCACAAAATGAGCAAGTTTAATCAATATCAAGATATTTAAAGATAGATATTTAAACGTGTCGTTCAAATCTTTAAGTTGTTGCGCTTGTGATAACGCGTCGTAGGTCACATGATAACGTCAACATGGCAGATGTCCGGCTCGCATTCATACTTAACGAGATCTGGCTATAAAGTACCTACTCTTTTAGCGCTCGTTAAGTAGCCTACTTATTGAAATTAAGTACCTACTCATTGAGTATGCGGTTTCGAACGCAGCCTCTGTTTGAAGGGACGTGTCTGCTGTGAGACTTCAGTGTAAACGCCCACTGCTGTGATTGGCTGCTGTGAGACTTCAGTGTAAACGCCCACTGCTGTGATTGGCTGCTGTGAGACTTCAGTGTAAACGCCCACTGCTGTGATTGGCTGCTGTGAAACTTCAGTGTAAGCCTGTTGATCACGTGAATGAAGATCTTATCATTGCAATGCAGTTTCTGCACTCTCACTAATGATTTCACCAATGCAAACATGAGGTAAGTACAGTAAGAGCTTCGTTGTGCAGTGTAACAGCGTCATTGATTTCATAACGAGTTTTGGCAAGTGTCCAGATAAACTCGCGCTGTGTGATTGACAGCTTGGGCGACTGGAAAGGGATTGTTCTTTGATCGCTATCTGTATATTAATCATAGTTTATGTAAGATTATTTTCATCCTACTAAGAGGAACGACGTGAAGTTGATCGTTTAGTCACTGGCTTGATTTACTGATGCATAAACAGTATTGAACGACTTTGAGAGAAAGATTATCTGTCTGAACTTGAACAATTACACATCAGACATTCACATAACCCACTGTTTCTTCAGAGGCTCGGATGAAGGAACTAAAAAAATACCTTTGTGTTCATTTGTACATCCAAACACTGAGCGACTGCCATGCTTCGCTCGTTTGCAAGCTATGATGTCTCTCGAGGAAAAATGATTCGGACGATGATTCGGCTGCGCAGTTCCGCCTGGGCTTGATCATGGGCTGGCATATGCAAATTTTTGGAGGCGTACATATTAATGATCCCGACTGTTGCGTCACGGTCGGTGTTATGTGGATATTCGCCTATTTTTCAGGGGTGTTTTTCAAAAACGAGATTTAAATAAGGAGAAAACAATGGTGTTTGAGACTCACTGTATGTCATGTCCATGTACTGAACTCTTGTTATTTAACTATGCCAAGATAAATTCAATTTCAAATTCTATGGCACCTTTAAAATATATAACAACTTCTCAAGTATCAGTTCTCTTCCTGTGTTCATCGTCATAGGAAAGAAGAGTCTTACACTTGTAGTCCAGCAGGCAGTTCACATCACACTGATTCCCTCGACAAAAACACAATAGGATTTTCCCATAGGCTTCTGGATAATCGCAAAAAAACAACGACAAAAGTTTATGATACACACATGTTTCAGATGAACACAACTTTTATGAATATTGAAGCCTAAATGCAGTCGCCAGAAGTGAAAAGCTAAAGGTAGGCTATAAGCGAACTACATCACAGTCACATGACTTCAACGTCACCATCACTAAACTTCAGAAAACTCTTTCAGTTTTGATCTAGAAACTGAGAAAGTAAAAGCGCACTGAGTTTACATGTTCGGCTGATGACGTTTAATCTCCTCGACTGACTCTGTCGTCACATTTAGACACTTGTTAGCAACCGCCTTTTTCCAAGACATTTAACAGCTTCAATAAATCACGAGTGGGGAAATACTGATGTATTTTATGTCGTAGAATAAAGCGTGTCTTGAGCTTGTGTTCACCACAGACCTTATTTCAGCCATTTAACCAAAACCCATTTCAAAAACCCATTGACTTCGGGATGATGAAACCAGAAGTGCTAAAATGCAACTCGCTTCCAAGATTTGGCCAACAAACTGATATCAAACCTGCACCTCTACAGCCATCTTACCCTGAGGGAACGTGAGGAGTTTCGGCACAGCGCCACCTAGTGTTGGCGGATAATGGAAAATTTATATTTTAGCCTATAAATAGTTTGACCTTCAATAGTTTAATATCAAGCTGAATGACACCCAACTTTCCCATGTTGGCCATTTACTATTTTGTAGTAACATTATGTATTTTATGAACTCAATAGGATATTATTACGAAACTTGGTTTGTGTGATCATGTCCTGAAGGAGCCTGAGAAGATATAAAGAGCTGTGTAGTGTTTTATACAATATCTTGTCAGAGCTACTGCCTTTTGCACTTAAACTTCATCATTGCTCTGATTCTCTGCTTTCTTAATGTTGCCTCTTGTGTGAATTGCCTCATAATCGCTGCTTGCTGCTGTATTTTACATTTTTAATAGCTTTATTGAACTGTAGATGAGGTGTACCAAAGAATACTGAATTTTGTGTCATTTTTACATTTTATTTACATTATTTTTTTAAGTTGTTAGTAACATTTCTGGTTAGTATATACACTTTATAAACTGATAACAGTAAAAAATATATATATATTATCAGCAGTAAACGTAGAACAAACAGGCAGGGATCAAACACCAGCAAAAGAGATATCCAAGGCTGAACACAAACGGACACGGTAAAAAATTGCTGTAAAATTTACAGCAACTTACTGCCAATTTTGGTTGTAAATCCTGTAAATGTACAAGAGTACTGTAACTGTACTGTGAATTTACAGTTCTTCAATGTAATCTTTACAGTATGTTACTGTTATTAATAATGCAAAGGCAGGCAGAGTTTCAGGGCAGGCAGCAAACAGAGTAGCGAGTATCCAGGCAAACCAAGCAGAGTCACAAAGGCAATAAGCAAAGGGTCGATCCGGTGAAAACAGTCCAGGGTCAATAACGAGGAAACAATGGAAACAGGGAAAACGCTCAGAAACGTCAAGACTTCGCAATGATGGAGTGGAGAGAGACTGAATAAATAGTCCGAATGATGAGCGGCAGGTGTGCAGATAACCAGTGCCAGGCACGGGTCATGGGGAATGGAGTTTAAATGGATAATGTCAATATTCAGGAGAGGGAGCCCTCTGGAGGCGAGTAGGAGGAACCACAGAGGCTTGATTCATGACACAATGTCTGTGGACAGTCTTTTTCATTTATGGATGATCACTGAATATATCGGACCCTCGTTTGTTGAGATGTTTTGTGGATGTGTTGCTGTTACGTAGATCAGTTCTGTCCCGCTGTCCTGTGTTGCTTTAGGAGACTTTATATTGGCATAATAATCACCGGCTGTATCTGTCACCTGATTGGTCGAGTGGGTGTGTCTGGGGTTTGAATCAGGCTGCCGATTGGTTACTGTGGCGTAAACAGGACAGACATCTGTGCAGTTGTTGAGGTGTGATGCAGGCGTCTGATTGGATGAAGATGCAGGCGTCTGATTGGATGAGGATGCAGGTGTCTGATTGGATGAGGATGCAGGCGTCTGATTGGAGGAAGATGTTACCATGGCGACATCACTGTTTGGAATCTCTTCATACATGCGGTCAGTCTGAAAAACAACACATACATCAATAATTGAATAGTTAACATAGATTATCATCTTTTTGTTGATCAATAAACAATCATTTAACATGTCTGATCTTCTACGGGTAAATATTTGAACACTCACCTCTGTATTGTGCTGCACGTTTTGCTGAAATAAAGCTGAATGGAGCATGAATAGAGAAAAAGGACAAATCAATTTCAACCCTAAAAACAGGACTTTATAATCACAAACAAACTGTTACCTGTCCCAGATTTCCTCTTCCTCTTCTTCAGGATGATGAAGGTTCCAGAACACAGAGTCAGAACCAGCAGAACCGAACCCAGACCGCCAGCAACAGAAGCCAGATCTGAAGGCAACGCTAAACACATGATATTTACATGATGAAACACAAACTGATTCTGATTATACTGGAAAATCAACAATAATGTCACGGTGTGACAAATGAGAGGGCGGAACTAAAGTTCGCCGCAATTGTGTTCCCTCCGGTATAATAACAAGGACGCACCACCCCCCCGTGTAAAGATGTATCTGTTGCCTTGTCAACCGGGATGAGGAAATCGACATCAGGTGTGGGGAATTAATCTAGAGCCATGACGAAGCCATGTGGGCATTGAGAAGGATATAAAAAGCCAGCGAAGAGAGACTGTTGTGTGGTTCTCCCCCGTGAGATGTCGTTCCATTTGAGTGTTGCAGAGAAGAATTGTAGTGTGCAGGGGCAAGTGTGTTGGATGGGATTCGAGGAGTGTGAAAGAGTTGTGAAAATACCCCGTTCGCCTGGAAGGGAGAGAGATAAGTAATCGTACCATTGGATCTCTTACCTACATGTTTCAACACTGAATTTAAGGTGGATTGGAGTGTTTTGATTGTGCTATCTAAACGTCACTGAGTGAATTACACTGATTAATGTGCGATCTCCTATCCTCTTCCCCCGTATTGGAACGGTGATGTGAATCCTGTCTATGTCTGTGGAGGAAAGCCCCGAGACACCCTTTTTCCCAACATTGCAGCTCGTTGCTTGTGGCACGGAGGCCTCTGGTGCTGGTCTACTGTCAGTAACTGGAGCTTGATAATGTCGATCGGCCCCATCTGTTGAGGACTAGAAGGAACAGCATCCGTGAGTCAAACTAACTTGCTGTTGAAGTTGATTCTGTCTGCCCTAGAGAAACTCCGCCAGCCTGCGACTTCGAGTCTGCTATAACCCCAAGTCCATCTGCCTGGTGTGAAGTTATCCGTCCCCTGCAACACACGTGAGCACTGTATACTGCTGTTGAAGTTGATTCTGTCTGTCCTAGAGAAACTCCGCCCAGCCTGCGACTTCAGTCCGTTACAACCCCAAGTCCATCTGCATGGTGTGAAGTTATCTGTCCCCTGCAACACACGTGAGCACTGTATACTGCTGTTAAAGTGATTCTGTCTGTCCTAGAGAAACTCCGCCCAGCCTGCGACTTCAGTCTGCTACAACCCCAAGTCCATCTGCATGGTGTGAAGTTATCTGTCCCCTGCAACACCCGTGAGCACTGTATACTGCTGTTAAAGTGATTCTGTCTGTCCTAGAGACACTCCGCCCAGCCTGCGACTTCAGTCTGCTACAACCCCAAGTCCGTCTGCATGGTGTGAAGTTATCTGTCCCCTGCAACACATAAGCTTCGCTCAGCCTGCGACTCGAGTCTGCTGCCGCCCCATAATCCATCTGTCTGAAGAAGCTCTGTTCCGCCTGTTGACTTCAGGTCTGCTGCAGCTCCAGAGCCCACCTGTCTCGTGTGAAGTGCCCATCTTCCTGCAACACACTCTGTCCACATAGTGGAAAGGGGACATCTCAAGAGAGTGAATGTGAGAACTGCGCACGCTGCTTGAAGTCGCCATTCCGTTCGTCCCTGTCCCTTGCAGGCCACTGTAAACTGCACACCGGTGTGAGAAGAGGAAGAGCCCTGACCATCTACTCACTTGTGGAAACTCACCTGTCCATCGCATACCATTGTGAACCCTACATCGGCGCGGGAAGAGGAAAGGCCTTGACCGTCTACTCACCTGTGGAAATTCACCTGCCCGTCGTAGGTCCCTGTGAACCCTGCATCAGTGAGGGAAGAGGAACAGCCCCGACCGCATACTCACTTGTGGAAACCCATCGGTCCATCACAGGCCACTGTGAATCCTGTACCGGCGTGGGAGTGGGCCCCGGAGACCACTGCATCGCCTCGATCCCTGGGAAGAAGAAGAAAGGAAAATTTTAGTTTAGGTTATTCAAATTACTTTTAACTTTAATAAAAAGAACTGTTATCCCTTTAAATTCTGTCTCCGTCTCGTCTCTGACACGCTCCTCAGGGTGGTCCTGGTTCAGGGGTGGGCGCAGTCCGGCTTGGCCCATCCCGACCTGTGACAATAACATTCTAATAACTAATAAATTCCTTAGATTATTGTACCATTAGGAATATTGTAATATTGTAAATATACAGTTATATTGTGTAACTGAAGTGAAACTGCAATGGTAAACCTCAACTCTTCAGAAGAAAACACTTCTCTTTACGGTTGATGTCAAACCAAATTAACCACATGAAATCTGATATGTGCATTTTCTCCACAAATGTTCAAATCAATTTCCTTTCAAAGAGTGATCATGTGATCAGAGAGTTGCATTGTGGGTAGTGTAGTTTGTGTTCTTACTAGTGTTTGTCTGATAGAGTTGAACTGTAGTATTTCCTGTTGTTGTTCTTGTTGTTTCAGTTTCTGTTTGATGAGTCTCTGACAGAGAGAAACACCAGTGACTGTGAATGTGTCGCTCATGCAGTGATATAATAACACATAATAATAATAGACAAACACACACTTAACACTGTTTGCTATTGCTGCATATGAACAAATGTTGTGTTTTCTGTTCACATCACTGATCACTGATAATCACATTATAAATGTTCATTTAGAAGACACTTTATTATCTGAACTGATACAGAGTCACTTTCAAAAGTCTCTGTCAAACCCACGTAAAGCTGGACTCATGTTATTACTGTCATTATGAGATGATTTTACTCAGAAACAGCAGAATAAAGAAAGTGATAAAGTGTAACTGGGAAGAGAGACGGACGGTGAGATGTGGAGAGATGTGTACCTGTGTCCGGTGAGGAAATAACCAGAGATAAAGCATATTAAAGGCTGAAGAGATGTTGAGAAGAAAGAGATGAAGGACCTGTTGAGGAGATCTGATGATCTGTGACGCTGCTGGACGCGTCCTCTTCGCTGCAAGATTTATCTGTGCGTGAGAAAATGGACGTGTGAGAGTGTAGATGTCAGTGCGTGTGTGTGTGTGTGTGTGTGTGTGTGTGTGTGTATGTGAGAGTGTAGATGTCAGTATAAATACATATGATGTGTGGCGTGAGAAAGTGTCAATTGTGTGAGTCTCACGGTGAATGCATGAGAGTTGTTGTGCATGTGATGTCTGTGTGTGTGTGTGCAGATGTCAGTGTGTGTGTGTGTGTGTGTGAGTGCAGATGTCAGTGTGTGTGTGTGAGAGTGCAGATACCAGTGTGTGTGTGAGAGTGCAGATGTATGTGTGTGTGCGTGTGTGTGAGAGAGAGTGTAGATGTCAGTGTGTGGTTGTGTGTGTAAAAGTGCAGATGTGAGTGTGTGTGTGTGTGTGTGAGAGAGAGAGTGCAGATGTCAGTGTGTGTGTGTGTGTGTGTTTGTGTGTGAGAGAGAGAGTGTAGATGTCAGTGTGTGTGTGTGTGTGTGTGTGTGTGTGTGTGTGTGTGTGTGAGAGAGAGTGTAGATGTCAGAGTGTGTGTGTGTGTGTGTGCGTGTGTGTGTGTGTGTGTGTGTGAGAGAGAGAGAGAGAGAGAGAGAGAGAGAGAGAGAGAGAGAGAGAGAGAGAGAGAGAGAGAGAGAGAGAGTAGATGTCAGTATAAATATATATGATGTGTGTTGTTAGAGTGTGTGAAAAGCCTGAGTCTCACAGTGAATGCGTGAGAGTTGGCAGCTCTGGTGCAGATGTCAGTGTGTGTGTGTGTGTGTGTGTGTGTGTGTGTGTGTGAGAGAGACAGTGTAGATGTCAGAGTGTGTGTGTGTGTGTGTGTGTGTGTGTGTGTACCTGTGCTGGTGTGTTCAGTGCTGCTATACGGACTAATGCTGGATGTTGAGATCTGGACACGTGTCTTTGTCTCTGGAGCTGAGAAATGAGGAAGAGCGTCACGCCATAATACATATATTCATAAAACAATAAATATGAATGATGAAGCAGATTGGTGTTAAAGCTAACTTAACTTTAACTTTAACTTTAACTTTTTTTGTGTTCAAAATGTACTACATTTATAGACACAAACAGAGAGAAGGAGCTCCGGCTCAATGTTCTTCAGACGCAGCAGTTTATTAACCTCTAGAGCGGCAGAAGTTACGGACTGCAGATTTAAGTGTTGAATATCAGGCACCTCTGATCACATTTAGCCGGATATCTGTGTAGAGTATCCATCCAGCTCTACATCCGTACGGTCCAGCATCTTCCCTCTTCAGGTCACTGATGGTCACTGTAAATGATCTGGTCTGAGGATTATCCTTCAGTGAGAATCTGCCACTAATATATATAGTTTTTTTTCCATCAGATCGTAATGTAAATTCCTCTGTAGAAGTATTTGAAAGACTTTTTATATCCTCCTGGATAAGGGCACGTAATGATCACTCGTCGTCCCTCTGTTCCTCTCACTGTAATGCCCTCAGACAGTGAACTGTTCACTGCACACACACACACACACACACACACACACACTGCTTTACTCATATACACTGATAACATACACCATAATGTTAGATAATAAACACTTTTAGTAGAGATCTTCAGCTCTTACCCGTCAGCAGAAACACACAAACTATCAGTGGAAACTTCATTTCTTCATCAGTTCAGTTCAGAAAATCAGTCTGAAACTCTCAGTAGTTCCTCACACGACTCTCTGAAACTCAAACAGCAATAATACTGCTCTCATCTATCAGTGGAGAGAAAATAATACGCTTGTTTCTCTTCTAACGTGTTGATCGTCAAACTCATACTGTTCACTGACTGTGTGTCTGTGTTTTCATGTGGCGTTAGATGTGAAAACGCCTCTCAGTTTTGACCAGGAAATGAACTGTGAATTCATCAACCACAACCTGTTTCTGTTCTGTCTTTAACATGTTTGAGTGCTTTCTGTTGCCCTTTTGCTCTTTTTTAATATATATTTTCAAGACATGTTGAATAGTTTGACATCAATAGTTTGATTTGATGTTACCATTGTGGCGATTACAATGGTGACATGCTTCAATGGTGCAATGCATTCTGGGAGCCATGGATAAGTTTTGTATGATGCACTCAGAATGCATTGCACTATGAAGCATGTCACCATTGTTGAGATTCATATGCTGATTCTTGATGCCTGTGTGCGAGTATAACTCACAGGAGCCCAAAATATGTAAATGGTGTGTTAAAAATCATTTGATGTTCTGATTAAATTCTATTATTTTCTTGCTGTAGAATCACAACAATAAAACAGAATTAATAACATACTACCCATATAAACCTCCCACATAATATCAATGAGTTAAGCCAATATATGATGATTATATTCTTATCATCAATCAGCTTACAGCATCTGATTATATTTTCTCTTGCTGTTCTCGCCATAACAAACAGACACAGCTGTTAGAAAAAAACAAATGTTGAAAAGTCAAGAGCCTGACTAAAGCACACACTGATCGCCACAATGGTAACATCAAATCAAACTATTACTTTCAAATAAGTAATCAACATCTAAGTCTCTTCTTAATTCTTTTCGGTAGATGTCTGACATAAATAAAGTCAGTCTGGTTTGTAATAAGTGAAGCTGGTAATGCTGTTTGTGGAGTTGTTTAATGAGATCTTGAGAGATGTAATGTATTTTATCTTCAGTTGATTTCATCCAAGGCTGTGGCTGGAAGTAGTTCTTGTGTTTCTCTTTGCTTCAGTGATTATGCTTGTTAACAGCAGGTGTTCTTCACTAATACAAAATCATTTTTCAATCACTTAATTATCTCATTACCTCCAACACTGATTAAGTGTTACATTAAACAGCCTGTAGTGTGCACACTAAGCAGTGTTCATTTCATCTGGGCAAATCCATGTGGGGCCTACATGGAAACTGGGTGCAAAACTGGCTGGGTCCCAGTTAGATAGCCCAGGTCAAACCCATTTGGGCCCCACATGGCTCTGCTGGCTGGGCTCTCCCAACCAAAGAGGATCTTTAACTACCGCCTTTCACGAGCCAGAAGAGTAGTTGAGAATGCCTTTGGGATTCTTGCTGCACAATGGAGAATCTACCACCGGGTGATTGGAGCTCTGCAAATGTGGATGCTATTGTGAAAGCAACAGTGGTCCTTCATAACTTCCAGAGGTGGAACTCCACAGTAGAAGTCCCAGTAGATGAACATCACATCCCTGCACTTACACGTGGAAGGAGAGTAGGCACCAACAACTCCACCCAAGAGGCCGTAGCTGTACGAGAGTCCTTTAACAGCTACTTTTCCTCTGCCACTGGTGAAGTGCCCTGGCAACACAACCTAGACTGCTGATGTGCTCACCTGTCGTCTTTGCATCCCATCAACATAAAACAAAGGCTCTTTTAAGAGCCACTCACTTATTTTAAACTGCAATATCTGAATCAAAAAAAGAATCATGAAGTCAGCTCTTTTTTAGAATATAACATTTATTCAAAACATTAAACATTAATCATTCATTAATCGAGAATTTATCTCTCAGGTAAACTCAGCCCTATGTAAAGTAATGAGGAACTCGATTTTAAGTTCACTGCTTTTTTTCAAGTGACAGGTTTCTGAGATGTGGTGCCAGACTCAATAGAAAAAGCTCCTCCTCATCTGCAGACTGATTGAGAACATTCATCAGCTGGTTTTCGAATTCATCATTCTGCCCCTTCCTTTTTTTGTTCCTCGTCGATCCCTGTGGTGCTGCAGGGACATGTGATACATGAGGTGCCGAGGTAGATGGTGGCCCCCAGGACACATCAGGAGGGTCAGACAGAGTCTCAGAAGACTCAACAGCCAGAACTGCAGGGGTAAACAGGGTGCTGGGAGATACACCAGTCAGGTGAAGGGTCAAGGTTTCAGTTAGGGCACCAGGTGGTGGGGTGCCAGGTGGTGATGACTGAGGAGCCAGGGGTGATGCGGTAACCTGGGAGCTGGTCAATCTCTCTTCTAGGGATGGGGTCATATTAGATGAAGTGGCCCTCTCTTTCACATGAGGCTCCAAAAAACTCATTATGGAGAAATACCTCCATGTGGTCTTCTGTTCTGCCCCTGCACCACTCTTCTTCTCCCTCATAGCCTTTCTCTCCTTTATATACCTGTCCCTGAGATTTGTCCATCTCTTTTTTACACTCATCCTCTAATTTAAGAAAGGATTTTATCTTTTTTAATAACACATTTGAAAACTATACCTCTACTCCACGTAATTTAACAGGTGTAGAGTTCATTCATGGGGGGACACATATTAAAAAACTGTTTACACACATTGCCTACCTACAAGTTACCTGACTGTTAAAACACAACTATTTTTAATGTAAATCTGTCTGTCTATGAGACGATCGTGCATACCATAGGATGTCTTAATATAATTTACTTTACAATTCAGGAGGAAAAAAGGCTTTTAACACATGCTGCCCGTGCATTCGCTCTATGTATAACAGTTATATCTAATAACGTATATGTGACCGGGGATTTAGGTTTACCACCAGGAACACATTTAAGGGGTTCTATCTACTTTAAGTTTATTCCTTTAATGATATAAAATAAAAACTACTGATTTTCAAATGTGGTTTATCAATTTAATTGATAAGAAACAGTTCCGGTTCTTAAATGTTCACAGAATAAACAGAAAAGAGCAGAAAAAAAACAAAATTAAATGAATGGGGTTCACAGAGCTGGTGACAATTAAAACCAGCTGAATATCACAGTCCACTTGTGTATGATAAACACAAGACTCTTAAACACGGCAATGTAATAACACAACCGTTAAAATGCAAAGAAAGAAAAGGAAAATCAAAAATAAGAGTATCAAAACTTTTCGATACAATACAATACGGCAGTGGGAATACTGTTCAAAGAAATGTGAAACACCTGAAACAAATGGAAAAGATGAAGTATATCACATTTGGCATAACGCCAAATAACATGGCCTATACCGCATGGAGTGACGTCATATCATCGTGGACATTACACACAACATAACTTCCCAACCATGACAGTTCTCCGAATCAACACAAAATATACATCCACAAATGGTATTAAACAACAATATATTTACAAAACATTGTATTTACCCATGGATGACTCAAATTGTCGACAATATCTCAAAAGTGCGCGTCTCTCTTGCACTGCCCGCTGCACATCTCACCAACAAAATATACTACGGATGCCGTGAGGCAAGAGCGCAAACGCGTTTTCGTGCGCAACACACCAAGCGCCACCCACTGATGACTCCAAAGAAATACAGGTCTCTGTTTTTTTTTATATTTAAACATGGAAAATAATAATTAAATAAAAGACTTTAACATAAGGGAGAAAAACAAACTTTAAAGGCATTTACCACCCGGTTACATCTAGACAGATCACCAGGTGATCGCCCATATTGCATATCTACAACAAGCTATTTACACACCTGACATGCCAACTTGAATGGAGATATGTCTCCATGACAGCTTTCCTGACGATGTCCCTATACGACCTCAAACTTGTATCGTACAGCTCAGGAAATTCCGACACACACAGTACTAGCCGTTCATCCATTTTGATTTCCGTGCTTGTTTGGATCCCCCGATTCTATTGGCCGCGCTGGTAATCGTCACAGAGCGCAGCGGCAAAAGTTGAACTATTTTGAACTTTGACCGCGGCGTGCGTGTGAGCACGCCAGTGATGTGCACCCTGTGTGAAAGGCCCATTATAATTGTGTTGTAAAATGTGTGGAGATGCTGTACATGTAATAGATTTACAACAAAAGCTTTTTTTCTAAAATACAATTACACACCTAAAGGAATGGAAAGGTCAGTGTGTCTTTCATACTTGCACTTAGTCTGTCGTATCAGTCATTATGAAGTCTTCAGCAGGTTAACGTTAGACTGCATCACTTTGCCGTGATCTAGTTTGATTCTGTCGCCTCAGTGATGCAATAAACATGTATTAAAGTGTAATATTGGTTCATATTCTCATGTTGTCCATCAGAGGTCAGTGTGGAGGGAATCAGTTGCTTTATATTCTCAAGACTTTTCTTCAGACACAAATTAATATGTTTATTTCCCCATTTTGAATGTGGTGCAGCCAATGAAAACCATAGGCAGGCATTATGCAAATGTGTTACTGCGTTACGTATATATGTCACAGAAGTGAGACTGGAGTTACTGACGACTCGTTTAGGTGCTTCAGAGTCGATTCTTTCTTTTGGGAGACAGTAACTTATCGTGCACTTTCGACATCAGATGAGAGGAATATTCCAGGAATTAAGACCAGATTCATTATGTCTTGATTATGGTCTTGTTAAATGTAATTATCAGTCCTGTAGCAGTGTTATATTTGATCCTGATATGTTTACAGCTGACATACAGAAATATGGATCATAGAAATAAGGTAAATCTATTCAATGTTTAAAGCTGAATCTTCATGTGATGTTTATATTCTTTAGTGTAATGGACACATTTCACCATGTTATTCTGAACTGCAAGTAAGAATACATTTTGTTTCATTATTATTATTATTATTTTGTATGTCTATAGTTATTAATGTGTATATGGATTTGTCTGGTTAGTTTCATCTGTTCGCTCCTGCTGTTTGATGTTGTAACTACAATAATATGCAGCCAAAGAGCGGACTTCTCCATTCATGACCATTTAAAGAAGCTGCATATTCTGATAAAAACAAAGTATAAATGCCACAGATTTTTGGAGGATTTTAAAAACAACTGCTATTGAGAAGCTTTAACTAATGAATAACTTTATCATTATAATACTAGGAGGCCTTTTGCTTCAGTTAATCATGAGATGTTTGTGGCATTACTGGGCAAACAGGAAGTGAAACTACAGCCACAGGAAGAGCTTTGAGGCTTCAGCAAAACACACTACATTTCCCACAATGCAACTCTTCTCAGAGCTTATATGATGGAGAAACAGTGTTTGGCAACGATTGTTTCCTTAAAATGTTTTACTTTTTTTTTTCATAAGCGCTTAACATGTAATTAACATGTTTTGAAATTGGTGTATAAGAAAAAAAGTATGCTTGTGTCTATTAGGATTATTCTTTTATTGTTATTTTGCAGGATTAATCCTTTCAAATATATTATTCTTGTATTCATTAATTTATGAATAATCTTTTTTGTCTATTGTATATTTTGATATAATATACTCATATATCCTATTCAAACCAGACCTCTGCTCTGACAGAGTACATGTCTATCCTGCTGTCACTTCTCTAAAAAGTGAGACATGTTCCCCTGCAAAGTCTGGTATCTGGTGTAATATTCGCTGTCGCATGAGTTTAGCAGAAAGTCCAGACATTATGAAAATACTTATTTGGCTCTCGCTGCTTCTATAGTGTTAAAACCACAATGTTTAGCTACGCTTGCAGAATATAAAACCAAGAGGCCAGAGCTGATTCTTAGAAAATATATTTTTGACATGATTAAAATACTCTTCCTGATCTGATCTGAACTTTGGTATAAATATTAGCAAAGCTCATGCATTGCTCTCTCTCTCTCTCTCTCTCTCTCTCTCTCTCTCTCTCTCTCTCTCTCTCTCTCTCTCTCTCTCTCTCTCTCTCTCTCTCTTTCTCTCTCTCTCGCTTCCTTATACTTTGACCTATAGCTCATGTATAGTGAAACATCACATATGAGCTCTTTCTCTCAGTACGGAAGAGAACGACAGTAACGTTTGTCACACAGAATTTGGTCTTTTATTTAAGCGAAACGCTTGTCAAATTTCATCATGTTGGACGTCCTGCTGCTCTTTTCCAGCATCTGTACAGGTGAGTTTAAGACTCTCAGCTCTTTTACACAGAGTTTGACATCTTCTCTTGTTTTTCCTCTGTTATCACATGATCATCAGACTCATATGGATGATATTTGTCAGTTATTATTCTGGCCTGCTTATGTCTCTTGCTCACACATAACAGCTCTATATAATGATATTTGTGTTTTCAGCTGTTGTTGTTGGAGCTTCACAGACAATTACTGGATACAGAGGAGAGAGAGTTGACATCAGATGCTCATATGAATCTGGATATGAACCAAATTCAAAGTATTTGTGTAAAGGGGAGTGTAACTATGGAAATAAAAACATCATGGTTAAATCAGGATCTCCAGCTAAAGACGAGAGATTCTCTCTGACTGACAACATGAGGGCCAGAGTTTTCACCGTCACCATCACTGATCTGAGAACAGCAGATAAAGGCAAATACTGGTGTGGTGTGGAGAGGACTGTGCCTTTGCCTGATGTCTATTCAGAGATTTTGTTGCTGGTTGAAGAAGGTAAGTGATCACATTTGTTAATAGCAGAAATGAACTGCATGGAAACAAGCTGAGAGTGAGAGATCAAGTCATTAATCTTGTACAACCCCAAATCCAGAAAAGTTGGATAATTTTGTAAAATGCAATAAAAATGAAGAATCTGTGATTTGTTAATTCTGTTTCAACTTTATTTTACTGACAAAAGTACAAAGAAAAGATTTCCCATGTTTTGGTCACACTTCATATTAGGGTCCAATTGTCACTATAACTATGACTTGGTAGTGCGTTAAAGTGACTTTACTGGATTTCTTTGGCTCAATAAGAAACAAGAATGATTAAAACAGAGATTAAATGAAAGATTGTATGTATTTTAAATGAACTTCAGTGTCAGTGTTTTAAGTTGATCTTTCCTGTGACCCTTCAGATGAAAAGACCACTGAACCCACATAGCAACATTGTGTTGGCCCAGATCCGGCCCACATCTGGCACACGTGGAAAGATGATCTGGCCCACATGCAGCGTGGATCTACGGCACTTGAGTGGCCCACTCCTGTTTGCCAGATCTGGGCCACAAGCAGGCCATAGCAATGCCACATGTCAGCCAAGAGCAAAGAAATAAACCAGAACTGGACCTTATCTGAGCCACAAAATCTGTGTATATTAAATATGGAGTAATTTCAGCCTTAATAAGCCTGTTAACAAGCAGAATCACTGAAGAAAAGAAGAGAACAGAAAAAGAGACGAGCAGAAACACAAGAACTACAACTGACTTCAGACACAGCCTCAGATGAAATCAGCTGAAGAGAAAAGAAGACATTAAATCTGTGAAGATCTCAGCAGAGGAGGATTAAACAACTCCACAAACAGCATTACCAGCTTCACTTATTACTAACCAGACTGACTTTATTTCTGTCAGACGTCTACAGAAGTTTTTATTGAGAATTAACAGAGGTTTAACTCTAATGTGTTTCATTTGAAGTCACCATAACAGTGATGAGTGCTTCCATTAGTTGGGCTCTTAACTCTTATTATATCTTTTGTCTTCTTTGGCCACTGTGACAGTGTGTGTGTCAAACACATTTGCAGCAGCAAAGAAAGCTAAAGTGAAATGAGATCAGGTGATGATGGTTACCTGTTGATGGTTTTATAATCATCATGATATAACCTGTTTCACTGATGTCTTTGAAATCTAAAAATTATGTTGTTCAACTAATATATTCACATTACATACATCTGCATACATAACATCTGCAGCGTGAGGTCCAGCAATATTATTACAATCAGTCAGCAGACTTTAACAAACATGAGCATGAAACATTACAGTTCGATGACAAACACAGACATCAATAATCAACGTATGAATCTCAACAATGGTGACAATCAAAAGTACCTTGCTGCAATGCATGCTGGGTACCATCATAGTACAAAACTCCCAGCATGCATTGCAACATGAATAAATTATGCAGCTGAATTGTCCTATAATTTTGTTTGATTCTAAATATTTGCTTTTATTTTTTTGCTGTTGTTTTTGTTGTGACATTTAGTAGCTTTTCAGTGATGTTCTGAATTATTCTGTTTATTTAAAAAAAATATATATTGTCACCATTGTTGAGATTCATGTGCTGATTTCTCATATCTCTGTGTGTCACCATTGCTTCAATTTTCGTGCTCATGTTCATTAAAATCTTCTAACTGATTGTTATAATATTACTGGACCTCACGCTGCAGTAACACAGGGTTTGTGATGAGAATATATTAATGGAACAAAACAATTGCTAGATTCCAAAGACATCAGTGAAACAGGTTATTTCATGATGATTATAAAAGCATCAACAGGTAACCATCATCACCTGATCTCATTTCACTTTAGCTTTCTTTGCTGCTGCAAATGTGTTTGACAAACACACTGTCATAGTGGCCAACGAAGACAAAAGATATAAGAAGAGTTAAGAGCCCAACTAATGGAAGCACTCATCACTGTTATGGTGACTTCAAATGAAACACATTAGAGTTAAACCTCTGTTAATTCTCAATAAAAACTTTTGTAGACGTCTGACAGAAATAAAGTCAGTCTGGTTAGTAATAAGTGAAGCTGGTAATGCTGTTTGTGGAGTTGTTTAGTCCTCCTCTGCTGAGATCTTCACAGATTTAATGTCTTCTTTTATTTCAGTTGATTTCATCTAAGGCTGTGTCTGAAGTCAGTTGTAGTTCTTGTGTTTCTGCTTGTCTCTTTTTTCTGTTCTCTTCTTTCTTTCAGTGATTCTTTGTGTTAACTTATTAAGGCTGAGATGACTTCATATTTAATATACACAGACTTTGTGGCTCAGATAAGGTCCAGTTCTGGTTTATTTCTTTGCTCTTGGCTGACATGTGGCATTGCTATGGCCTGCTTGTGGCCCAGATCTGGCAAACAGGAGTGGGCCACTCAAGTGCCGTAGAACCACGCTGCATGTGGGCCAGATCATCTTTCCACGTGTGCCAGATGTGGGCCGGATCTGGGCCGACACAATGTTGCTATGTGGGAAGTTTCAACCATCAGCCCTTCTTCAAAAACACCGTCATCTTTCAGTACAACAGAACTGAGTCCACAATCAGGTCAGTTCCTCTGTCTGTCGCTCTTTATGACTCTTTTTTTTTTGAATATTGTGCTTCTAAATGTACTTGAAGTCATTTATATATATTAGATGATTCCTTTGAGATTAAATGTGTTAAAGTTGTTGAAGACTGAAGGTTCAGTCCTCAGATGTTTGCTCCCGGTTATTAAAATGTACAAATTGCTTTGGATAAGAGTGTCTTTAGAATGAACATTAAAATATTTTCAGTTGAAAGTAATCAGTGCATCAATAAACGTTTGTTCATATTCACATGATGTGAATGGTTTGTGTGTGAATGTAGAGCTTTAGAGTTTATATGTGTTCATGTTCTCACTGCATGATTCACAGTCACTGGTGTTTCTCTCTGTCAGCGACTCATCAAATAGAAACTGAAACAACAAGAACAACAACAGAAAACACTAAAGTTCAACTCTATCAGACAAACACTAGTAAGAAGACAAACTACACTACCCATAATGCAACTCTCTGATCACATGATCAATCTTTGAAAGGAAATTGCTGTGAACATTTGTAGAGGCACGTACTCGTTTGGTTAACTTGCTTTTCAGAAGCGTTACCATTGCAGTTTAACATCAGTAAAGCCGGTTCCTTGATTAGTAGTAAATCACCATCACCTGCTTTCAGATGGAGCAGCATTTAGGGCTGATGAGATAATTAAGTGATTAATTTAGTGATGATTGAGCATTATTGAAGACACCTGATGTTAACAAGCAGAATCACTGAAGAAGAAAATCACAAATTGTAAGTTACCATTAAGGTGATGGGTGTTTGCTTTAGTTGGGCTCTAGACCATTATATGTTTACTTTAATATTTACTGTTGTTCGTCTGCTGTTATTGATTTATAACAGTTAAATGAACAAAGTAAAGTGTTATCTTATAGTGTTGGTTATGTTTTGACATAATCATGCTGTGATCTCAAAAAGGAAACTTATTGAGATAGTTTGATTTAACTTGTTAGCAGCAGTTTAGTGATTCTTCAGCCTATGATTATCAGTATTTTACTTATAATTCTAAATATTTAATAAATATTGTTCAGATCAAAAGACATTCAAATAAATTCATTTAAAACACAGACATCAATAATCAGCCTGTGAATCTCAACAATGGTGACAATAATAAAGCATGTTGCAGTGGCTGCCACCAATCACAACTCATTAATGGCTCCCATCATGCATTGCGGTATGAATAAATTATGATCTGAATTGTCTTTGTAATTTACTTTTCCTAATTGAATATTCTGCTCCTCACCATTGTTGAGATGCATAGACTGAATCTTGACGTCTGTGTGTGCCTAAAATAATGATTTTTTTTAAACAACTTTTAAGAAATCCTTTATATTATATCAAAAATTCTGGGCATTTATGCAGATTCACAGTTATGCTGTAACCAACAACATAAATCGAAGTCAGAAAGAAGGATTTTAATGAGTTCAGTGATCAAGTTCAAATGATGATTGTCATAATATAACCAATACCATCAGATCACTTTTTTCTTTGTTCAACTGGTGATTATAATTAAGAAACAACAGACAAACAAAATCTAAAGTTAATAATATATGGGTCAAGAGTCCAACTAAAGCAACCACTGATCGTCATAACGGTGGCTTACAATTTGAGATTTTCTCCTTCAGTGATTCTGCTTGTTAACATCAGGTGTCTTCAATAACGTTCAATCATCACTAAATTAATCACTTAATTATATCATTAACTTCAACACTCTTGAGTGTGGACTCATACACTCCCAGGAGTGTTAATTTAAGACAGGAGTGTTTGCTGTGTACAAAGAGCCGTAGTTAACTGACAAGCTGAGCCATATCGCATTAAATATCGCTGGCGATACGTCCGCGATATTAATGCGATATGGCTCAGCTTGTCAGTTAACTACGGCTCTTTGTAGTAAATGCCGCTCCATCTGAAAGCAGGTGATGGTGATTTACTACTAATCAAGGAACCGGCTTTACTGACGAGATGCGCATAACAATCTCACGATATATATCGCACAGCCCTAGTAACTACCAAATAAACAGAAACAGACGCGACTGAATCCTCTTTCTTTTGTAAAATATATTTATTTCTGTGTGACTAATGTGCAGTCTTGACAGAAATGAATTCATTATGATCAATGTATCACTTTTTATTGTAAACCTGTCATAAAATATTGATGCTTGGGTTTTAAATATTCAAGTAAACAACAGAAATGCCAACAAACGGCCACTTTTATCATGTTTGTTTTGCGATCTCGCTAGTTTCCAGTGATTTCCTTCTGATTCGTTTTCTGATAAAACTTCCATTTGTTGGTGAAATGATGGGTTTGTGTGACGTTGATCCAGAGAGGCGTGTTTCGGTGAAGCTGCGGATCTTGTTTGAAACAAGACACAGCTGACATGACTAACGAGATCATGACTAATACAGCTGAACTGAAACTCATAATCAAGGTGTCCATGGCAACTAATGAGTGGCGGGAAAAGAACAAAGGAAAACAGGAACCAATACAAATAAAATAATACAAACTAAAAGTGCGAACATGAACTGAAATGTGATAATAATAATGAAATAAAATATATGATTCACTTGCAATCCATAATAACATGGTTTAATTTGCACATTAAAGTATCTCATGAGACATATTCAGCTTTGAATATATATATATACACATTTATATTTTTGATGTAGGCCTACATATTTGTGAATGTCAGCTGTAAACATAGAATCAAATGTCAAACTGTCACGTTTAAATGCCGTAAATTGTGTATGACAGATAGGATCATAATTTATTATGCATATTATTAATATTTATAAACAATAAATTAATAAATAACATAAATAACATTAATTATAATATATGAATTAATCTGTCTAATAGCATCTACAAATATAAAAGTTATCTGTCTACCAAGCTC
The DNA here is from genome assembly GCF_963993115.1 of Abramis brama. Taxonomy (NCBI): domain Eukaryota; kingdom Metazoa; phylum Chordata; class Actinopteri; order Cypriniformes; family Leuciscidae; genus Abramis; species Abramis brama. The sequence goes on along the minus strand of NC_139964.1, from coordinate 13,464,188 downwards.
TGACAATGTATGGAATATTATATTAAGAGATTATCCAAATTTAAAAAAATAAATAAAAAAAAGCTGAAAACGCTAGGCGCTCTGCTAAAAACGCCCAGCTGTGGGCGCTTGAGAGTAGCGTTTTTTCAGTTGAGACGCTTCGTTTCTATGATACAGAGTATCCGCTGCACAGTTTACTTGTAACTGATTTCGCAGATAATTTGTCTAAAAATGTCGACACAGTGTAGAGTACTTGCTCTGGTCCTTGCTTTGGATGAAGGGATGGCTGAACCACGTAGACAGAGAGGACGGACGCGCCGGTCTATGTGGGTTCATGATATCTTGAGAGCGAGAAAACATCTCGGAGAGTACCATCGTCTGGTCCAAGAACTAAAGTTGGACGGCAGCCGGTTCAAGGAGTATTTTTCGGATGAGCAGGAGTCAGGACACAGTTTGAGACGTTGTTCCGGAAAACTGGACCTTCTATTTCGAAGAGAGACACAAACTACCGGGAGGCCATCAGCTCGGAAGAACGTCTTTGCATTTGTCTGAGGTAAGTGCATAACTTATAAGGCTATTCCGAAATTATTTCAAGTGATATTTTGTGTTATTGAGCTGAAAATGAAAAGTATTTTGTAAGTGAATGCAGTGAAGTAAAAAAAAAAAAAAATGCAGTTTTGTCTCTTTGCTATAGTGGATTAGGAGTAAAATAGCAGAAAAAAGCTCAAATAAAGTAACGTTAATGTTACAAGTGACTTAAAATTGTAGGCTGCATGTAGACATTTATTTATTTAACGTTAGTTTCGTACATTCATCACTGCAAATAAGGTACAACATATCTTATAGGGCTGCACGATATGAGGAAATGCTGCGATGTGCGATAACATTGTTTAATATTGCGATGACGATATGACTTGCGATAAATATTCAAATGTGAATGTTAGCTATAGGGGAGAGTGGGGTGATTTGTGCCAGGGGGGGAAGTAGTTCCACCCTTGTTTCTGGAAAACCATAGAAGAAATTGGTCATGTGACCACATAATTTTGAAAAGCAATCACTTTTACTCGTCCTCCAAAGAAGAGAGACACATGGCATGAGAGTTAAGCACATTTTAGTGCAAAAACTGTTTTTTCCCTTTCAAAGTAAAATATCTATGATTAAGGTTTTTTGATTGTAGTGTCTGAACAATTATAGACAAGTTTGAAAACATTTCACACATGTTTTAGTGCTTTAGTAGTCTACACAATGAGTCTATACAGTTAGCATGATGTTAGCTCTTAACTGCTGGATCATGCTAGTTTTTCAAACTTGTGGGTCTGGGGTGATTTGTGCCAAAGGGCCTGGGTTAAGTTGTGCCAGATCCAGACCACCTAGACCTACATACTCACAGGGGATAATCTTGAGAAGTGAGGAGATGGGCATGCCTCATCATTGTTTTACTCAGGCCTGCCTGCTATTTGTTTAATTTAGCTAACACTGATTTCAGTTTTGAGTTTGCACTATGTTATTAAAGAGAAGTTTTATTCCGTTTTTAAGTGGCCTATGTCACAATAGGATGTTTAGAAATGAGCCTAGTCACTTTATTCTTATATGTTACATAATTGACAAACAGCGCTGTCAACAGACATCTATTGCCAAAGCCTTTTTGCCTGAAATGATTCACAAATATCATATATTGTGTTGCTATGGTGCTCTAAATGGTTGCTAGGGCGTAGCTTAATAGCTTCACAATGATCCTGAGAGACTGATTGGTCGTCTGAGTAAAATGAGCCCGCCCCCTTGTCTCTATGACACTGTGATCCAGAGTTATGTTCAATACAAAATCCCTATGCAATTGACCATAGTAGGAAAACCGCATGCTATGGTATTCCAGGGTGACAATATCTAAATAAACCTTAAATGAGTAATTTTGTATTGAATTTATCTTGCTTTCATATAGCATTACGGTTCATAACATTAAAATGTTCTGTTTTACTTCAGAAATCACTGGCACAATTTACCCCCAATGTATTCCCCCAAAGGCACAACTTCCCCCGCACCAGGGGCAAGTTGTGCCATGAGACCACTTTTTTCCCAAAAGCTATATTTCTGAAACAATTTATTTCAGATCCAAAGTTATTGTTCTCAGGGATGCACCACATCCTGAAATATATGTACATCCTTAAGTTGAAGGCATTACTGCCATGGCCTCACTTTAAAGTCACTTTGAGTAAAAACTGGCACAACTCACCCCACTCTCCCCTACTGTCCCCATGTCTTAGTGCTTTAATAGATTCTTTGCGTGATAAGTCAAACGTTTATTACCTGCCTGGTTCAGATTACACAATTTTAGTGCGATTTTGGCACGATCCGTTTGCCGTCCCTTACGAAAATTAACCATAGTTTTACTATAGTAAAACTGTAGTTAACTAGTTAATTACGACCATAGTAACCATGGTATTTTGGAGCAAACCATGGTTTTAAAAAACATGGATCATGTACCATAAAATTGGATGTATTACCATAGAATTATCTACATTGAAGCATTTAGTTACAACAAACATCTACAAAATAACAAAGAAGTGACCATTCTATGATACAGACTTTATTGCAGAAATTACATAATCTGAAAGAAAATATAAACCTGCATTTGTTTTCACATGTGACCTAAAACAAACTACAAAGTTATACAAAGTTATTGGTCATAAAGTGGTGCTGTGCAATGGTTAAAATCAGTTGCTAATTTACAAATAAAAAAACAGCAATTTTTTTTCACTGTAATAATGATGTACAAAAATAAAATATTCATATAACATATAAGCACCTTTAAAATACACAGTATCTACCTCCTCTAAAATGTCTATAACCTGTAAACACGTGTCCAACACAAGAATATGTTTGCAAATTACGCTGTGCATACATTAACAGGATTACAACAACATTACTTAACAATTACTTCATTACTTAAAAATATTACTAAAAGTTTTTTTCTTTTAATGTATTCTACATATACTACAAAGTAAATTCAGAAGTAATGAGCAGTTATGTTTTAAATTATATCCACTCACAAGAGATGAAGAAATGGAGACTCCTTATGGGGGGTGAACACTTTAAACTCTAGGTGAAAAAGTTCAAAAACGTGATGCAGCATCCATGCCAGTAGCTGTCAGGGTGATGTCTGTCTTATAGGCCAGTAGGTTACAGTCCCGCTGTGGTTCTGTCTCGACCTTCAGCCCAAATGGACTCAGGAGCTGAAATGAGAAGAATACACACCACATTAACACAAGACTAGCTGGAATACTCAACTGTATAATTGGGTTGCCGAGTAATAATGTGCAATAATGTCCATTCAGCCAGTGTTTTCATAACCCATAAATTATTAGGGCTTCAAAAGCCAAGCAGAAAGATTGTACATTTTTATGATCAGCTGAGTGTATTCTCTTTTACTTGTACTTTTTTTCTGTTTAACCTTTCAAGAGTATAAGTCTCATATATACATCATTTCAAGAGAAAGAGAAAATGATTTGGAATAAAGGACAAAAGAGATGGAGAAAGTATTGGTTTGAGTAGAGACATCTGTAACCAACAAAGGGATAGAGCTCTAGACACTCAATTCAATCTTAAATGCAGAATAATAGAGAATTGAGAAATACCCAGACAGATAATCAAAGGGTTTTTCTCACCCAAAGCTATTGTATTGTTTCAACCTGGAAAACAGTGCATGAGTCATGTGGACCTATTCTATGGTGATTTTTCATTCCTTTTACAGTTTAAAAAAAGATTGGCTCTGTAAAATTTCACTACATGAAAAGAACAAATCAGAACATTCTTCCAAAGTTCACGTTTTGTGTTCCACAGAGTGATAAAGGTCTGAAAAAAACGTGAGTAGATGACGACAGACATAAAATATTTTTTGGTAAGTTACTTATTAGTTAATTTTCTCTGGCTGCTATAATTGTGTGTTTATAAAGCACATTTGTTGTGGCAAAAAAGCCATGAGAAAATTAGATCAGGGGCCTGTACCATGAAGCCGGATTAGGTGGCTAGCCAGCTATGTTTCAGCTTAGTTTCCGCCAACCCTGGGTTTTAGGTACTATGAAAGTAGCTCGACTTTAATCGGTGTTCGTTGCCATGGTATCTTACGCTGCACGGCTAACCTGCACCGGGGCAGGTTATGTTCTGGATTCAAGATCTCAGACCGAAGTTTGACCAATCAGCTGAGAGCAAAGAAACATATAGGTGACGTAACTTATTCCAAGTGTCTGTTACAATGACTTCACCTTTTCTTCCAAATCCTGTGGACATCTCAGCGCAAATTGTTTGACGAGCACTTCGTAGAGAAAGAGTTTTTAGCCAGACAAAATCCCCTTGCCTTAACTGATAGTTACTTGTATGAAAGATACAGATTTTCCACGGAAGGAATGTCTTATCTTTGCGAACTTCTTGAGCCGCACATAAAGAATTTAACACGTCGAATTCATGCACTTACTGTACCGCAAATATTGCGTTGCATTTTTTTTTTTTTTTTGTTAGTGACACATTCTTGCTCGGTCGGTGACGCACAGAAGCTATAGGAGAAAACATATGTTTGTCGAACCATTCGCAAGGTGGTCCTCGCTCTGCAGGAGTACATGAAAAGTTTAACTAATAATGTTCCCCGGACATTTATCGACCACGTCCATAAAAGAGGGCTTTTATAAAATTGCCGGTAAGATATATTGATAGGGTGACATCACATGAACACTTTTTTTTTTTCTCAAAAAGCAAATTTCACAAATGTACTATACAATACAATACATGTTAAGAATTATTTTGAATCTTTTTTATTATTCTTCTGATAATCTTATGATAGGATTCCCAAGTCATTGCAACATGTATGCAGTCTATTGCTCCAATCTCCACTGCTCTAGGGGAACATGAGGCAGATTATGTTAATAGGAAGTCCTATCACAGCCTTAATGTTCAGGTAGAGATGATGTGAATATGTGAGATGATTATTTTCTGTGAGATGAATCTTTAAATTAATAGTAACTTTAACAGATATAACAATGATCTACTAAACATTTCATCTGCAGACGACTTGTGGTCATGAACATATGATCAAGTTTGGATGTCAAATGGCCTGGCTCCAGTGCTTGTCTCACAAATTTCCCATGAGTCTGTGTTGTGTCAGCGCTTTGAGGAAAGCAAGTTAAATTTGGTACAGTACAAAACACTGTTCATTTAAACTGAGATAGAAAAACCTACACTGTTAGCCCTTGCTGTAAAAAAAGGCGTAATTCAGACAGTATCATACCATATTCCATTAAAACAGTAATATACCGTAGAAAACAAAAATAGCCTACAGGAATATACTGTAAATTAACAGTGCTCAAAATCGACACTCAGAGGCTGTTTTCCCAATCACACTCTATACCCTCATTCACTATTCCCTACATTAGTTCACTAATATAGTCCACTTGACAGAGTGAATGAAAAAAAGTGAGTGAACTGGGACACTGATGAACACCTGATAAGCAGAATCACTGAAGGACAGAGAAAAAAGAACAGAAAAAAGAGAAACACAAAAACTACAACTGACTTCCAGCCACACTGAGTGTGAAACCAGTTTACAAACCAGTTTACGATTATTTCTTTCATACATGTACAAAAGTTCTTGTTGAGAATTAACAAAGATTGAGTTAATAATAAAATTTGTTGTCACCATGATGGAGATCAGTATTTGCTTTAGTTGGTCTCTTGTCCCTGGACTTCTTACCTTTCATCTCTCTCTGGCTGCTGTAACAGTGAGTTTATAGAACACATTTGTTATGGCAAGAAAAAGTCAAGAGGTAGTTTATAAGGTTTTTTTATTATTTTGTGATGATGTCACAATCATCCTGGACATGTATGATTTTCAGATTATTCCTGTATATATCCATTGAAATTATGGGTATGTCATATTTAGCATATATCTGTGAATCTACTAAATAAAATCAATATTTCTGTAATCAGGTCTTCTGAAAAATAACAATCATATAGTGCATTCAATTTTATTTTACTCCTGCTTGGCTCAGACACACACAGATATCAACAATCAGCATATGAATCTCAACAATGGTGAAAAGTTTCATGTCGCAATGCATGCTGGGTTCCAGGATAATATAAAACTCCCAGCATGCACTGCTGCATGAATAATAAAAAAAAAGAAATACTGCCACCATTGTTGAGATTAATGTGCTAAATTGTGATATCTCTGTGTTTCTAAAACATAGTGTAGCTCTGTTTTTTTTGGTTTATGCATGATGTGTTAAAAAAAAGAGTCATAGTAATTTATTGCTGTAGTTTCACAGTGGTGCTAATGTAACACTTTTGATCGAGGATAAAACTCTGAATGAATAAGAATTAATTCCTTAGTGAATGAACAGGCAATATGATGATTTTGTCATCATAAACATTACAACCACAATCATTCATAAACTGTGTGTGCACAAGTGTGACTTGCAAAAACACAGCTCAAGCAGCAAAAGAAAAATGAATATTTTAGCATCAACATCCCAACTAAAGCAAGCACTGATCTCTATAATGGTAACTTCAAACAAACATTTTCAATAACAACTTCTGTATGACAGAAATAAAGTCATACTGGTTAATAATAAGTGTAATAATGTGTAATGGCTGGAAGTCAGTCGTAGTTATTGTGTTTCTCTATTTTCTGTTCTTGTGTTTCTCTTTTCTTCAGTGTTTCTGCTTGTTAACAGCAGGCGTTCATCACTAATGCTCAACAATCACTTACATATTCCCTTAATTATCTCACTGTAACACTGTCTCAATGTTACTTTTTACTCATTGTAGTGTGGATTTCCCTGTGGGGTTGAAAGGGTTAACAGTGTAAGATAAAAAGACACACCCACAAAATGTATTTTACAGTAATAAACTGTAAGTTATAAAACAGGTTTATACTGGCAACACTGTTGCCAGTAGTTTACTGTACAATTAATTTTTTGGGTCACCATTGTGCAGAAGAGTAGAGCCTGTGCTTCAGTCCAGGAGAAGATCTACAAACATTGATGATTTGCTGCATGTTGCTTTATTTAACAGGCGGTGACTGTGTAGTTGCTGAGCCAGTGGAAATCTTTTTATGTACAATAGTTTTTTAGTGGTCTCAAATGAAAGAAGTTCACAGTTTTACTTTGCTCACATTATTAATGCATTATAAATTTTAGTTAATACATTTAAATGACAGTTGGTCAATTTAAGGCAGTCGGTTTCTGCAAGTGTAATTAGTTCATTTGAATTAGAATTTAGTGCATTTTTACAGAAACAAACTAGACTACAGTAAAGAACTGTACAATTAACAGTATTTTACTGGCAACAGTGTTGCCAGTATTTTACTGTAAAAAAACCCGGTAAGGTCTAACAGTGTACACAATAACCCCCTATCATGACCCTCAGACAGGGCCACAGCACCACTTCAGTGTGGCCCTCAGTAAAACCAGAGTGAAGATAGAGATGACCTTTGGCATCCTAAAGGCACATTTCAACTGTGTTTGGCGCTTCAGAGTCACCAGAGCGGGCATCACAGATAGTGGCAGCATGTGCCATTCTGCACAATATAGCCACCAGTAGAAAGGAGCGAGAAACAACACAAAACCAGCTTCTCCCCGATGAAACTGACCCGATCACACTTGACCACCCAGCTGGTGCAGATGTAGATGCAATCGCCATACAATATTACACTTAATAAAAGCACATTGAAACTGCAGATATGTCTCAAACTGTTTTATTGGTTTTGTGGGATGGGAGGGAGAAAGAGAGCAAGAGAAAGTTGCATTAATAAATATTCATACTAAAGTGTTACTTGGTTAAATAAGTTATACTATATATACTATATAACTATATACATACTGAGATCAGTTTTATCCAGCTGTTTGATTTTGTTTGGAGCCTCCTCAGCTCACAGTCAGCTCCTTTAGTGTGCAGTCTAGTTCAAGACTCCTTTTGTACAGGGCCCTGACTGAGTCTGTTTCCACCTGAAACATAATTCCACCACAAACATGATCATTACAAGTTTTCTGGAGGCTCATCAAATCACAAAAAGTTCATTGACTTCCTACAAACACAGGACTGACTGTAATTTATGTCAAGGGTTTTAAATCCTTACACATTTCTTCTGAAGCCCATTGAGGTAGAGGCCTCAGTTTCTGGGTCAGGTTGTGAAAAATCCTACAAAAGAGATGTGTAAGGGCCAGTCCCTTTTTTTATGCCACACATTCAAATGTTTGCCATAATAAAAAGCCCAGTGCATTCACCTCAGCAACTGTCTGATAACACACAGACAGAGTGTCTTCATCATTTGCTTCACCCTAATAGTGTGTGTGTGTGTGTGTGAATGTGTGCTAGCTTCAACAGGGACACTGTATTTCCCTCTACTGCAGAACATACAGTCAGCCATATTTAAAACTTAAAAGTAGTAATGTATTGCACACATACCCAGTGTTACTTGCTTAGAGGAGCCAGCACCAGGGTCAGATTGTACAGCACCTGTAATCCCATCCATAATCGGCCGTCCCTTATTGCTACTCAGAGCCAACTCCTCCGCCACAGTGTATTCTGGTTTTCTGAATTTAACTCTTTATTTCTGTTTGCTGCAAACAAGTGTGATAAAATGTTCACAAAAGTAATAAAAGGTTGTGGCAAATACTCTTTGAATTAACTCCTTGAAATAACCTTTGAATTATATTTTTATATTTTGTCTTTATCTGCTGCCAAGAACATTTGGAGTTGGGGTTGCATCTAAAAATCAATGAATATTAATCTTTCTTAGTACATACATGCACATTTTTTATATATTATAAAAATAAGCTATAGGCTATATTACACATATAGGCATACATATATACATACATAATTTTACATAAATATAGAACGTATTTGTTTAACTTACACATTAACAATCAGCAATCTTTCTCCAACAGTCTTCTCTTGCTTTGGCAGCAGAGAACGTATTGTTTCGAGCTTGAAATACATATTTAAATTCATCGTAATTATGAATGATTATCTCTTGCTCCTCCGCAGAAAAATATATCGCTCTCGCTCTACCCGCGATTGGTTGTTCAGTGTCGACGTCACTCTTTTATGTGCACGCGCGCGTGGGGTAATCATAGCTTGAGGATCAAAGCCTGAGTTGACAGAGAAAGTTGATGAGCTGCATCATGGTACCAATAAAGCCTGATTGCATCGGTTTGGTTTTGTCAACTCAAAACTAATCCTGTAACCCCGAGTTTGTTCAGCTACCTTCATGGTACAGGCCCCAGGTAATGTTAGTGGTTTATTGATGATGAAATCATCATCATGTAATTGCTTGAATCCCTGATCTTATTCCGTGTCTAATGTTTTGATTATATAGGACTAATTAATTAATTAATTAATTAATATTGTCTTTTAATGTTGTTTTATAATAGAAGCCATTTAATTTTACAGCATGAGATCAATGTTATTAATCAAATAATAAAGTATTTTAAGAACATTTAGTGCATTAAACTTTTTCCTCTACATTATTACTTAGCCATCAAGAATCAGTGTATGACTCTCAACAATGGTGACAATCAATGAAATGCTTCATGCTGCAGTGCATGCTGGGTACTACCAATCAAAACTCACCCTTATCTCCCAGCATGCATTGCGGCATTAATAAATCATGCAGCTGGATTTTTATGTAGCTTGTTTTATGCTCAGAGTTGATCTGATTGTCTGGATATTTTGTTTGATTGTCACCATTGTTGAGATTCATATGCAGTTTCTTGATGTCTGTGTGTGTCTAAGTAATGCCATAGATGAAAGGTTTTTGTGCACTAAATAGTTTTAAAAAAAGTTTATTATTTGATAAACAACACTGCTAGATATGCTGTAGAATCAAATGACTTCTATTATGAATAAAACAATATTAAAACCACAAGTCCTATATAATCAAAGCATTAGACACTGAATAAGATCAGGGATTCAGACAATTACATGATGATATCGTCGTCATCAATAATAAACAGCCAACATCACCTGATCTCATTTTCTCATGGCTTTTTTTAGCTACAACAATTGTACTTTATATACACACAATTATAGCAGTCAGAATTTTTTATATTAAAGAGTCAAGGGTCAAGAGCACAACTAAAGCAAATGCTAACCACCATCATGGTGGCTTTAAAATGCAAAATATGATTTCATTAAACGTAACCGGAAATTAAATAAAGTAAATCTGGTTAGTTTTAAGTCAAGCTGGTAATAAGTGTACGGCCATGCATTTCACCTTTTTGTTTGGTTTATTCCAACTAAAATTCAACGACTGCCCAACGTTGGAGCTTGACGTCAAACAAACATTGGATTTAGACGTCAACCTGACTTTCATTTTCAACCAAAATCCAACGTCTGACCGATGTTGTAGTCTATATCCTGTCCCTGCTGATTTATCAAGATTGACATCACTCTGTCATTATGGCAAATAAACTCTTAGGACTAAAAATTCAACCTCACCAGAAAAAAAGAATATCATAAGATTCAAAAACTCAAATAACTCATTGTACTGATACTTGCCTCGCAGCTGAGGATGCAGGATGACTTTCAGATGTGTGATGATCAGTGAGACCAGCACTGGCAGTTTACCCCCATCATCTTCATGATCTAAAAATCAAACACACATTTGCTGAGTTTCAACAAAGTTCTCTGTTAAAATGAATGACCTGTATATGACTTAGGGCAGAATCAGGTAATCGCATTCATTTAAACACAGAGAACGAGTGATCAACTATTTTATCTGTGTAACGTCACTGTTCGGTGGTGTTCAGTCACGTTGTTCAACTGCATACAGTATTGTGGACTAATGTAAAGTGCACCGGCACCTCTGGTTAAGCATTCATTTACAATAATTACCTTGTGTACAATAATATTAAATGTGTACTCACGACACAGAAACTCAATTGCTTTAAAATATATTTGCAGACTGTTAAGTTAATATCACCGACTCGATTCGTACCTAATTACGCAATGTAACTGTTACACCGGTTATCTCATGTTGAGTAGCTGTAAGGCTTTATAAAGCGTTTTGTTATTTGGTTAAACATAAACATAAAACCCACCTTTGAATTTCCTCTTCTCTTCATCTTAATTCGAGTGTGTGTTCTGACGATATAACGTTAGAGGGCGAAGCCATGGTTTTTGTGGTGCTCGCCTCGTGCTCTGAAGTTCCCGCTCTCCATCTATTTGAAAATGCAGTAACGGCAGCAGCGACCTTGGGCAATCAGTTTTATGTCGCCTAATAGCAAAGTTAACATTTAACAGTTATAGTGGATAATGGAGAACAAACACCATATTATGCACACGCAATGACTTAATACTAGTCAAAGATTACAAAGTGTAGCAGTTCCGCATCACAATCCGTACAGCGGCTCTTCCGTAACATGAATCCGTACAGTGACGCTTTGAATCAAATGTACAATGAATCACTTCCAGGTCAAATAAAGTTATAAATACCTCTGGAAACTGTGTTTTGTCCTCTTTAATCTTCTTCACGCATCGTTGAAGTCCACGCCCTTTGAAGACGACATTTGACCGGTAAGTACAATGACACCCGAGGGGCATTTTAAAATGGCGGTGGGCGGGGATCTCGCGTTGACTCCGGCGAAGGAGGGAAGAGAGTCCGCGAATGAAATGAATGAAGTTTTGGTCATGTGGTCTATAGTATTGAATTTAAATGTAATGGCTATTGGGTATTGAACATTTGTAACCTAAAATGTGTGTTATAAGGATAAAAAATCCCATTTTAAACGGCGGTTTAAAAACTATGCTCACGAGGTCTTGGAAACGACCTGAGGTGACTGAACGCGCCATTTTTCGTAATGAACAATATTTTGCAGATCAGCGATATAAGGTCTTTAAAGTGAACCAAAGAGTCAAATGTGAAGTAAATTGTGTCATAATGAAATCTAACTACTATAAGACACCCTGCACGATGAGGCAGAGTGTCCATAAACGAAGTAAGTAGCAAGCTAGCTTAAGCAGAAGAAACTGCACTTTGGCGTGCACTTTGACGTGCGCTAGAAACAGCTTTTGTACACTTGAATGAACACATACATTTTGCTTCAACTCAGTGATCTCAAAGAACTAACTAATGAATACATGAATAAACATTGTTATACCCATTTTATTAAGTTTATATACATAGCTATAATGTAAGCCACCCAAGACAAATGTAAACATTTTGATAGCAAAGAACTTAATGCACAGGTGAATGAATGAACCATTTATTAATAATTTTTTTAAATCAAACAAAACAGAAAACTAAAAAACGTTTGTGTTTTAGAAAATGCCAAAACAAAACAAAGGTTATAAAAAATGGTCCGAAGAGGACATGAAGGCGGCCCTGGAGGAGCTGGAAGCAGGGGGGAGCCTGAGAACGGTGGGGGCCCGCTACGGCATCCCCCACAACACTCTTCAGGACCATCGACGAGGCCGCTACACCTACCAGCCCCACCCCAGCCGTGCCCTCCTCCCGGAGGAAGAGGCATCTTTAGTTGCTTATATCATATGGATGGGCAGGCACGGCTTCCCCGTGACAAGGGCCGTAGCAACGCTGATGGCCACTGGCATTGTGAAGGCCTCAGGACGCCAGACAATGGTGAACTTCGAACATGGTCTGAGCCATATGTGGTGGTGCCGTTTCCGGGAACGCCATCCGGAGCTGTCGGCCAGGACCCCCGACCCCCTGGACCGGCAGAGGGTCTTTGGTGTGACGGTGCCTCGGGTGGAGGCACTCTTCAACATTTTGGAGCCCATGTTTGCAGAGAAGAGCTGGCATGATTGTCCTCACCTGGTATTCAACTGTGATGAAACAGGTTTTGGGGACAAACAAAAAAGCAGAAAGGAGAAAGTTTATGCACAGAGGGGACAAAAACATGTGTATCGGCAAACTGTGGTTACTAGGGAGCACATCAGTGTCCACTGCTGTGCTAGCGCGGCAGGTGTGAGCATCCCTCCCATGATAATCTATGCTCAATGCCTGCCTAGTAACAGCTATGCGCTAGATGGCCCCCCCAACGCCCTGTACGCCATCAGTGAAAAGGGCTACATGGATGGGCCCCTGTTTGTGAGGTGGATTGAACATTTCTTGAAACATGCTCCGGCAGAGCGTCCACTCCTGCTTACTTGCGACCAACACGAGACCCATATGTCCAAGGACGTGGTGGACCTCTGTCGGGGCAATGGTGTGGAGGTGGTGTGCCTGCCAAGCCACACCACCCATGCCCTTCAGCCCCTCGATGTGTCCCTCTTCGGGCCACTGAAAGAGGCCTTCACCAAGCTGGCAACAAATATGGGCCTGGTTAGGGGAGACCTTGTCCTGGGGAAAAAGCATTTTTCCTCGATATTAAAATTTGCTTACCCAAAGGCGGCCACTGTGGAGAACATAAAGAAGGGGTTCCGGTTGACAGGCTTGTTCCCCCTGAACAGGCACGCACTGGAGGACAGTGATCAGGTAGCTACAAACAAAACAACCAAAGATAGACACTGCATAAATGCAATAGAAACAATGCAAACAATAATTTACTAATATCTTTATATTAGATATAATGTAAAGATATTAAATATATTTTAATATTTGGCAGGTAAATAATAATATTTAATATGGAAATACATATTTAATATTTTAATCATTTAATATTACAGATAATATATCTTTATATTATATAAATAGGCCCAGATATACTAATATCTTTATCTCACTAATTTACATTTCAGATGATGATCATCCCTCCAGTGGCAGTCCAGCCAGCCCCTCTTGGCACCACCCTCTCCACGGCCCAGGTCCAGTCAGCCCCTCCTAGCACCACCATCACCCTGGCCCAGATCCACCCAGCCCCTCCTAGCACCACCATCACCCTGGCCCAGATCCACCCAGCCCCTCCTAGCACCACCATCTCCACGGCCCAGGTCCACCCAGCCCCTCCCGACATCATATCAGTGCCAGTTGTTGCTGGCTGTGTAGAGTGCCCCACCTGCCATCGCCCGCCAAATCCGTTGGTCGCGGCTGGAATTATCCCGGCGGGGCTCGCCCACATCCTGGTCCCGCCACGATTTGACCAGTCGGCCCGGAGGAGGCGGCGGCAGCAGGTTCCTGCTGGAGCACGCTGCATTACCAGTGACGAGTTCGCATCTCACCAAGCTGAGAAGGAGAGGGAAGAGAGGGAGAAGCAGGAGGCGAAGAGAAGGAGGATGGAGGAAGTCAAGGAAAGGAGAGCATTGATGGAGGAAGAGAAGAAGAGGAAGCAGAGAGAGAAGGAGCAGAGAGAGAGGGAGAAGGCGCAGAGAGAGAGGGAGAAGGCGGAGAGAGAGAGGGAGAGAGAGAGGGGGAAGGAGCAGAGAGAGAGAGAGAAGCAGAGGGAGAGGGAACAAGAGAGAGAAAGACTACGGAGAGAGAGGGAGCAGGAGCGGCTCCAAAATGACATCTGTGCCTCGTGCAAGCACCCAAGCCCCCCAGGATCTGGAACAGAAATACTGGAGTGGGTGCAATGTGAAAATTGCACCCTCTGGTACCACACTGAGTGTGTCACTCATGTGGTACCAGAGGAGGCATGGCTGTGCAGGGAGTGTGCCACAAGTCGGGATTTGTAAATGTGTTTGTAAATAGTTTTGTTATATAGCATATATCAATTGCATGTTTTATTTTATATATATATATATATATATATATATATATATATATACTGCATTCTTTGTTTATTTGTTTTAATAATAGTTTTGTATATAGTTTGTATATATATCAATTACATGTTTTATTTTATAAATATATATATATATAGCAGCTATATATATATATACTGCATTCTTTGTTTATTTGTTTTAATAATAGTTTTGTATATAGTTTGTATATATATCAATTACATGTTTTATTTTATAAATATATATATATATATATATATATATATATATACTGCATTCTTTGTTTATGTGTTTTAATAAATATGTTCATGTTCCTAAAACATTTTTCAAAATCAAAAGTGCTTCAGTGTTTTCTTGTAGCACACAGTTTCCTAAAACCTAAAGCCATGTTTGAAACAGTGACCGTTATTGACGGGTTTACCTCAGAAAAATATATATAGCAACTACTGAAACTAAATGATGATCTAATGAAGGACTTTTGGTGGAGGATACAAGCTTTCATAATACACACAGCCTATCAAATAATAAACAGCAGAAGCTAAGTTTATAAAATAAAACATTAACAGCTACCTACGCACCGTTGAAAACACGTGCACGTTTATACTGAAACTAAATACACAATCAAATCGTTTTTTTCGGCCTGACAACAGATAATATACATAGCATATGAAGTAACAAACAGCAAAAGTTAGGGTAATTCACATAAATTTATATAGAAACGATACCTTCACGTCGTTGAAATCATGACGCCCCGTTGTACGGTTTCATGTTACGCTCCCAACATGACTGTACGGAATCTTGTGACGCGTAACATAGTTCCCCACACAGCGCCGCCTCAAGCAAATCGCCATTTACGAGCATTTCATAGGCCAAAAATAAACCAATCAAAGCTAAGAAACGAAGACAAGACCCTCCCCCAGTAAATGACACATCAAAAGTTCATTGGTCTAATCCGTTAAGGGTCGCTCTGACGTTTTTACGTGCCCGGAAGTGAGATTTAGTGTACGGATTGTGATGCGGAACTGCTAACGTTAACTTAGTCAAACATATGGCTAAAAAGCATTCGGTGCAAAGCTAGTTTAACTCGCTAAATTAACGTCAAGTGGCTAAAACATTTATATTTTCGACTTGTGAATTACATATAAACATAAATTATCAGAACTCACCTTTAAAATTCGTCTTCTTCAAGTTAAATATTTCAAATAAACCAATAAACTCGACCGCACTGCTGCTGTCGTATAACGATAGCCTGCTTCCAGCTGTCAGTTCGGAAAATTCCTTGGCTGAAGCGATTTCGACCAATCAGCGTCTTGTTGCTATGCCAAATATTAAATACATCAACCAATCATGAATGAAACTACATATAGTATTGTTTGCACACTTCATTCATATTACCAGATTTTTGTCTAACCAACTACACTGTTGGGCATAAAATCACTTTAGTATGCTTTGCCATAATACAAAAATAGTTAAAGTTGTAGAAAATTCTTCTTTTTTTTTTTTTTTTTACCAAACAAGTCAGTGCAACATATGCACAGCAGATATATTTACATTGGACTGAACAAAAACATGCTCAAAAAAAAAAAAAAAAAAAAAAAAAAACAGGACACTGAAAACCATGGTTCATTTTGTAGTTACTATGGCTTTACTACAAAAACCATGGTTCATTTTATGGTTACTATGGTTTTACTACAAAAACCATGGCTAAACCAAGGTTATTGTAGAAAAACCATGGTTCATTTGTAGTTACTATGGTTTGACTGCAAAAACCATAGTTAAACTATGGTTCATTTTGTAGTTACTATGGTTTTACTACAAAAACCATAGTTAAACCATGGTAACTACAAAAAAAACATAGTTACTACAAAAAAACCATGGTTAATTTTCGTAAGGGGTAGGGTGTCGTGGAGATTCGTAAACGACAACGGGCGTCGGGATGCAAGATTCTATCGTTTCATCTCGTATACGTGTGTCATAGTGGGTGACAACCTACGTCGCGTCTGCGATGCTGCACGACAGAAAGACTTGCATGTTTAATTTTTTAACGGTCCTCCACGACGGGTTGAGTAGGCTATGTGAGCGAGAGTGAGTGTGCGCGAGTGAGTGAGTGTGCGTGAGTGAGTGAGAGTGCGAGCAACAGTGAGTGTGTGTGCGCGCCAGTGAGCGAGTGTGTGTGTGTGCGCGCGAGTGAGTGAGTGAGAGAGCGAGGGACAGTGAGTGTGTGTGTGTGTGCTTGTGTGTGCGAGTGAGTGAGGGACAGTAAGTGTGTGTGTGTGTGTGTGTGTGTGTGTGTGCGCACGAGTGAGCGAGTGTGTGAGCACAAGTAAGTTAGCGAGCGAGGGACAGTGTGTGTGTGTGTGTGTGTATGCGCGAGGGACAGTGAGTGTGTGTGTGCGCGAGTGAGCGAGTGTGTGTGTGTGTGTGTGTGTGTGCGCGAGTGAGCGAGTGTGTGTGAGCACAAGTAAGTTAGCGAGCGAGGGACAGTGTGTGTGTGTGTGTGTGTATGCGCGAGTGAGTGAGCGAGGGACAGTGAGTGTGTGTGTGTGCGCGACTGAGCGAGTGTGTGTGTGTGTGTGTGTGCGAGTGAATGTTTGCGAGTGAATGTGTGCGTGTGACGGCACACGATGACTGGTCGGAAAGCAACGTTTAGTCTGACATGTTTCTTGTCCATGACACGAAAAGGTTTTAGGAGTCAAAATCATGTAATCTGACACCATGACTATCGTAACAGACACAAAAATCTTGTAATCTGAACCAGGCATGGTGTCAGGCTGTCTGTTGCGATGGGTTCATCGCGCGAGTTCATATCGCGATGACGATGAAAATTCGATGTAATCAGGGTTCGAAATGACTTAGGACTCTTGGGGGGTCCCCTAAAATTTAATTATTAAATTATTAAAAATTCTGAAGACTACCTTGCTACACTATATACTGTAGGCAAAATTATATGGA
Organism: Abramis brama; assembly: GCF_963993115.1. Taxonomy (NCBI): domain Eukaryota; kingdom Metazoa; phylum Chordata; class Actinopteri; order Cypriniformes; family Leuciscidae; genus Abramis; species Abramis brama. The sequence goes on along the minus strand of NC_139964.1, from coordinate 13,446,590 downwards.
CCAACGTTGAAGGTGGGATAATGGTCTTGGGATGTTTTTCATGGTTTGGGCTAGGCCCAGTATTGTAGTGGTGTCTGGAGAAGGGGCTATAATCTAACAGGTAAACCTCTAACTCTGGAGCAACAAAGTTACAAGTTCTTTTTCCTCTTTTTCTCTCCATGATGCAGGATTCTAAATTAAGAAAAATAATATTAGCTTCCTAGATAGCTTACCAAGCTCTCATGTATACTCATTCATGCTCAAATCACATTCACTTTAATCAACTCACAGACTTGAATTAAGTCCTGGATATCTTTCATAATCACTGACTGGACAAGTAGGTTGTTATGCCAGCTTTGAATAACTAGTCTAGCTGCTATAGGTCTGCTATGGAAGCTTGTTTCCGCCACAGAATAAAACATTTTTAAAGATAATTGCGACTTTTTATCTCAGAATTGCGAGATATAAAGTCAGAATTGCGTGAAATAAAGTCGCAATTGCGTGTTATAAAGTCAGAATTGCGTGAAATAGTTGCAATTGTGTCTTATAAAGTCAGAATTCTGACTTTTTTTCTCGCAATTGCGACTTTAGGCTATATCACGCAATTCTGACTTTATAACACATAATTGCGAGTTTATATCTCGCTATTCTGACATCTTTTCTCAGAATTGTGAGATATAAACTAACAATTGTGATATATAAAGTCCAATTCTAAGGGAAAAAAAAGACGGACTTTTATTTTTTTTACCTCAGAATAGTTTATATCTCACAATTCTGACTTTATAACACGCAATTGCGACTTTAGGCCTATATCATGCAATTCTGACTTGATATCTCCCAGTTGCGTATTATAAAGTCAGAATTGCGAGATATAAACATGCAATTCTGGGAAAAAAATGTCAGAATCTCGCAATTGCGAGTTTATATCTCATAATTCTGGCTTTATAACACGCAATTGCGACTTTATATCATGCAATTTTGACTTAATAATACACAATTGCGACTTTATATCAAGCAATTCTGAGATAAAAAGTCAGAATTGTGAGATGTAAACTCGCAATTGTGAGAAAAAGTTTTCTCACTGTGTGGCGGAAACAAGCTTTCCATTCTGCTGTTATCTGGCAGATCATTTGGCTTCATTACACAGGGTATCTAGTTAATGCAACTTTTGATATACTCAAACTCCTGATATTTTACTATAAGCAATTATGGAGATATAAACATAATCAAAGCACTTACAGGATTTTCATTCAGGATTTCACTCTTTGTGAGGTTTCGATTTGCCGCGTTCAGCTACAGTGCGTGTCTGCGGGAGCACCACAACAACAATCTGTGACGCTAGAACTCACTCGGCTAATAGCTGCCCTGATTGCTGCCTCGCGCTAGGAAATAAATAAATTACTGTTATAAATATAAAACGTCACTAAAGACCTATAATTTTCACAATCATTTTTAATGTTAAAATATATTTGTCGGGGACCCCCCAAAATCCAAAAATAAATTCTTATGGGGGGTCCCTAATGACTTATGGAGGGTCCGGGACCCCCCCAGACCCCCCTCATTTCGAACCCTGGATGTAATGCTCTAATATCTTATTTTACTTCTTTCCGGTAGGCTATTTATGATTCAGTGATAGCTACTGAAGATATTTTACACATCCAAACACATTTATAATTGAATATGCTTTTATATAAATAAGCATAATATAAATAGGGTAGAAGTCTTATTGAATTTATAACTAATGATAGTATGATTTAAATTGATGTTTTATTTAATGTATAACTAATTGCCCTTTGCAACTTTTTTCTGTATTTATTTCAGATATCTGTCAACAGGAGACTCATTCCGATCTATTGCTTTTAGTTACAGGGTGGGTTACTGCACAGTGGCAAGGGTGGTAAAAGAAGTGTGTGAGGCAATATGGTCACTCTTGGTCCAGGAATACATGCCCTTCCCTGAACAACATCACTGGAAGAGGATTGCTGAAGACTTCCATAGGCTGTGGAACTTCCCCAACTGTCTGGGAGCAATCGATGGGAAGCATGTTACAATACAGGCTCCATCTTCAACAGGGTCCATGTATTTCAATTACAAAGGGAGCTTCTCCATAGTCCTTCTAGCAGTGGTTGATGCCCGGTACCTTTTCCGGATGGTGGATGTGGGGGCATACGGGAAAAGCAGTGACGGCGGGACCCTCTGTGCCTCCGAATTTGGCAAGGCTCTCCAACAGGGAATGCTCGACCTACCAGAGGATGCACCATTACCAGGTTCAAAAGACCCCCAGCCTGTGCCACGTGTTTGTGGGTGACAAGGCTTTTCCTCTGAAGAGGCACCTTCTCCGACCCTATCCAGGAAAACACCTCGACAGAGAGAAGCGTGTTTAATTACCGTCTTTCCCGTGCGAGACGGATGGTGGAGTGCACATTTGGGATACTTGCTGCCCAATGGAGACTCTACCACAGAGTGCTTGGTGTCTCACCAAAAGTGGCAGATGCAGTGGTGAAGGCCACTTGCATCCTTCACAATTTCCTACGGTATGAGGATGCTGATGAAGAGGAAGTAAGTTGTGCCCCCCTGCCATCAGAGCCACAGTTTGCCATGCAGCCCATCCAGTGAGCAGGCAGCAACAATGCCTCTAGGGAAGCACTGGAAATAAGGCAAAGGTACACCACCTACTTCTCCTCTCCAGCAGGTGAAGTTGCATGGCAGCATTCTGTCATCTAATGCCTCATAATCACTCCCACCACCATCAGGACCACTGCCATCAGTACCATCCAGGACCACCACCAATTAAAAATAAAAAAAGGCTCTTTTAAGAGCCACCCATAACCTCAGAAAATGAGCATATTTCCTTTCACTAACAAGCTGCACATAATGAATAAAATAAATTAGTAGTCTAAATCAAAAGAGGAAAATAAATGACTGGAAAAGATGAATGCTTTTAATAATTATTTTAATGATAAATTTTCATGTACAGATTGATAAATACATTAAACTGCCTTATAAAAAATTGTTTGTTTTACATATGAAGTAATTTGGTGTGTCTATTTCAAAAGTTATTTTTGTGTGTGTCTGTCTGTATGTTTGTTGATGTGTGCATGATAGTGTTTTATTGATTGGTAAATTCTGCGTCATGTAATATTTGTTGGAATTTGAGTTTAACCTCAGAACGACTGCGTGGGGGAAGTCGTCTCAAGGCACCAACTAAACTTGAAAGAAAGTGCTCTTCCTCGTCTGGCTTGTTGTCACTGATGGTGTTCAGCACACAGCGCTGGTACTCAGTAATATCTTGCTCAGCCCTTCTCTTCCGGGCTGTGTGGTATTGGACTGGGTATGGGTCAGGGACTGTGTGCTCTCATCTGATGTCTGTGGGGAACAAATCAGAAAATTATATTCTTTTTAAAGTATACATACATACATACACACACACACACACACACACACACACACACATATATATATATATATATATATATATATATATATACACACACACACACACAAACAGAGATTAAGTATAGCCTACTAATAATAATAGTAATTCATTCCTTTGACATAAATAATAATTCCTTCCTTTGAAAGAAATACTAACAATTGCCTTTCATTTAACATGTCAATCTTACAATTCTTTTTACAGATATAGCAGCACTTATTACACAATTAAAACAGATGTAGCTGCACTTTAACATTAACACTGGGGTTCACGTAGTATTCTACACTATACCTCCACTGGTGTTACCATAGACCATAGGAGAGCTACTACACTGATATCCTCATCAGATGTATTCAGATTGCTAGAGGTGTCCCTATTTGTTATATATGGCTCCAGGAAGCTGAGGATGGACATATATTTCCACCTCCGACTGCCTGCTGCTGCCCCTGAACCTGACTTCTTTCTCTCTTTCTCCTCGTTTTTCTCTCTTTTGAAAGTGTCCCTCAAGTATTTCCATTTTTTACGACATTTTTCAACTGAAATTTGTAAGAACAAAAAGATTAGAGATTTTGTGAAACAACAATGAGCATATTCTGATTACTGGCGTTATAGAAATGTAGCTAGTAGTTTACAATGCTACATGTTGATCCCGCCCCCCCCACCGATCAGCTGTCTAGATGACTGCCGCTTACCTGATAGACCCATCGTCAATGAAATGTTCCTCCAAGCACTGTTTTTCAAATTGACGTTGTGGTAATCCGGGGATGTCATCTGGTAAAGACAACTATGTTCGGAGACCAGCAATATTAATTTTTCATCCATTTTTTTCCCCGTTTAGTTCTGCTGGTTGATGTCGTTGTACAATCAGAATGTGACAGTTGGTCGGTGTGGTATTAGTCCCGCCCCTCCTCCACTGTGATTGGTCGGTTGGGTAAAAAGTGACTGTGATGAGCGCAGCGTTTTCATTCTTCAAGTTCTTCAGATTCTTCAACTCTCGGCGACCTGTAAAAAACGCCGAACGCTCAGAGCTTCAGCGTGAAAAAGACGCTCAGCGCCTCGTTACGCTCATGGCATTTTAAAAACGCGGCGCTCCCATTGAAAACCGCTGACGCACTGGAGCCGCTGAGCTCCTGGCCCCGCCCCTACTGTCGATGACGCACTGGAGCCACTGAGCTCCTGGCCCCGCCCCTACTGTCGATGACGCACTGGAGCCACTGAGCTCCTGGCCCCGCCCCTACTGTAGATGACGCACTGGAGCCGCCGAGCTCCTGGCCCCGCCCCTACTGTAGATGACGCACTGGAGCCGCCGAGCTCCTGGCCCCGCCCCTATTGTAGATGACGCACTGGAGCCGCTGAGCTCCTGGCCCCGCCCCTATTGTCGATGACGCACTGGAGCCGATGAGCTCCTGGCCCCGCCCCTACTGTCGATGACGCACTGGAGCCGCTGAGCTCCTGGCCCCGCCCCTAACACATTTTTCTGTGGTGTGACAAACTCAGAACACATACTTAATTTTGACTTTACAGGGACTTTAAATAAATGTCAATGAAACTGTTGCTTTAACCAATCAGATAATCAGTCAGATTTAATCAGCCAATCAGATTTCGATTTGACTGCATTTTCACGTCTTTTGATTGGATGGTAAGAGTTCGTACTATCACTGGTAGTCAGAGCTAGCTAACCGCATCTGTAGCGAACTGCTTAAACTATATTATATATTCCTGTAGATAGTTATATAGAATAGACAGAATAGTTTCACAACCCACAAATTAATGTTTATTTCTCTCCTCGACCCCCAGCCAGTTCAGACCTACTGGAAAAAAATCTCTTATTCAGCCTTATCCAGCTTAAGCATCTCTTCTTGACAGACACAGATCTAGCTTCAGTAGCAGGAGCGATCAATATATCAAAGAAAATACAGAAATGATCAGACAGTGCTACATCCTTAATAACAATCGATGAAATGTTTAGACCCTTACTGATAAGTAAATCTAGAGTGTGTCCACAATTGTGTGTGGGTCCATGTATATGCTGAGTCAGATCAAAAGTTTTTAAAACAGTTTTGATTTCTTTCGCCATATTGTTTTCTGCACTCTCTATGTGAATGTTAAAATCTCCAGCAATGGCAAAACAGTCAAACTCTGAGGTAATTGTTGATAACAGTTCTGTAAAGTCCTCAGCAAAGGCTGGAGAGTATTTCGGAGGCCTGTAAATAATGATAAGTAAAATGTGTGGAGCACCTTTTAACACAGTACTCAGATATTCAAAAAATACTGGTAATTCCAAAAAGATATTTGCTTACATTGATAGATATCTTTAAAAAGAGCAGCTAGACCCCCACCTCTCTTAACAGCTCTGCAGACACTCATAAAAGTAAAGTTAGGAGGGGCTGTTTCATTGAGGACTGTTGCACTGCAGCTGTCTTCTAGCCAGGTTTCATTTAGAAACATAAAGTCCAGGTTAGACTTACCAAAGTAGAACATTATATAGAAACTGTGTCTATTCCTCATTTAGTGAGGATCTAGGAAAAATCTAATTGTGATTAAACCAGAAAATCTCAATATTAGTGAACAAAAACAATTTCTAAAGCTAGGTCTTCTAAACATTAGATCGCTCACACCTAAGGCGGTTATTGTAAATGAAATGTTCACAGATAATAGTTTCGATGTACTTTGCCTTACTTAAACAAATGATAATTTCGGTCTTAGTAGGTTTACTCCACCAGGATACTGTTATAAGCATGAGCCCCGTCTGATTGGTCGTGGCGGCGGTGTTGCAACAATATATAGAGATATTCTTAATGTTACTCAGAAAACAGGTCACAGGTTTAATTCGTTTGAAGTACTTGTGCTAAATATTACGCTCTTAGATGTAAGAAAGAAATCCCTATTATCTCTAGCCTTGGCTACTGTATATAGACCTCCAGGGCCCTATGCTGATTTCCTAAAAGTGTTTGCAGACTTTCTCTCAGATCTATTGGTCAATGTCGATAAAGCATTAATTGTTGGAGATTTTAACATACACGTAGATAACACAAATGATGCGTTAGGGGCTGCGTTTACAGATTTATTAAACTCCTCTGGGGTCAAGCAAAACGTCACTGGTCCCACTCATCGTCTTAATCATACTCTAGATTTAATTATATCACATGGAACCAATCCAACTGATATAGATATTATACCGTTACATGGTAACTTGCATACCACGTACTGCTGAAATTTATGTTGCGCCACGTTATCGACCAGGCAGAACAATCCTTCCAACCACCAACCAGCGATTCTCAAATAGCTTACCTGATCTATCTCAGCTGCTCAGTGAACCCAAACAAACAGATGAACTAGAGGAAATGACTAGCACTATGAGCACCATTTTCTCTAGTACATTAGACATTGTTGCACCAATTAGATTAAAAAAGGTTAGACAGAAAACTAAAGCACCATGGTACAACAGTGCTACGCATGTTATCAAGAGAGAAACCTGTAATTTAGAGCGTAAATGGGAACAAACTAATTTAGAGGTCTTTAGAATCGCGTGGAAAGACCCTAAAAGCAGCCAGGGCTGAGCACCTCCGCAAACTAATAGAAAATAACCAAAATAATCCAGGGTTTTTATTTAACACCATGGCTAGACTAACAAATAAACAGACATCACCTGAGCAAAATATTCCGTTACAGTGTAGTAGTAATGATTTTATGAATTTCTTCACTGAGAAAATAGAAAGCATCAGAAACACAATTGTAAATGTACAATCTTTAATGGTGTCTTATGATTCAGCCTCAATTATCGCCCCTCAAGAACAACTACAGCGCTTTACAACTATAGGACAGGAAGAGCTAAATAAACTTATCATTGCATCTAAACCAACAACATGTTTATTAGATCCAATACCCACTAAACTACTGAAAGAAGTGTTACCTGTACTGCCGTGCAAAGGCAAAAGACCTTAACTTCAATTTTGGTCAAAATTAGTTATTGCCATTTTTGGAACAATGGACATCAGTTTTATCATGTGGAAAAATATCTTGAGTCAATTTTGTTCTTTTCTGCTAAAAATAAGATGTTTTTGTCATAACTTCCAAAAGCAGAGGGAAAGCAAAGGCAGAAGCCCTTAACATCAGTTACGGTCTTTTAGCTTTGTTCCGCTGCACTCTAGAATGCTGGAATCAAGTTACAGTTGGAGTTAAGGCACTCTGCCTTTGTTTTACCAACGTTAAATTTTTGCCGCGCTGAAGTTACGGTGTAATGTTAATGCCTATATGTAATTGAAAACAACGCGAGTGGGTTGGGGACGCCTCACGATAAGTAAGGGGAGGAGAAAACATTACCACGCAAACAAACAAACCCAGCAGATATAACTTAGATTGCAGCTTACCTTTTTTTTAACATGGTCAAACTCAAAATCCATGGAAAACGACATCCACTGAGAAGACAATCCATTGTTTAAATCCATCATGTGCCAGCTGGCTAACCTAATCTATCAAAGTGCAAGTTGTCCGGAGGTTGACATTTTAAGTGTCGCTGTAGGTAGGCTATTAGTAGGCAGACGTCCGGTTAAACAGTTAAAATTAGGGTGACCCAAACGTCCTGTTTTCCCAGGACATGTCATGGTTTCACGTCTTGTCCTGGCCGTCGTGGCTGTTTTTTTTTATTTTTTTTATAAAGTGATGAAAATGTCCTGGTTTTTGGGCCGTTAAGCATATACTTTAAATTTACTGGCGCTTATCTTTGCACACACAACATATGAAACCGGCTAATCAGCGCGTTCCTCAATCCGCAACGGCAAGCAGAGAGCACGTCAGAAAACAGAGGCCTCTGTGTGTGTGTGTGTGTGTGTGTGTGTGTGTCAAATCAAATCTTTCAAATGTAAGAAATATTTGTGAAAGGTTACTTTAACTTCTTCTTTGGTGTTTTTTTACTTAAATTAAGAACACCGATAAAGTTTTAAACCGATCCAGTACAGTAGCCTTCTCATTATTTTTTATTTTATAATATTCTATTGATGTAATATTAAGCCTTCTAAACAGAACTCACTAAATGTTATTTTAAGACTATCATTGTTATCATATAAATGTTTTTATAGAGTGATAAAAGTCAAAATGGTCAATAAATTAGAAGTTAAGGTACTTTGCCTTTGTATGAGCCATTATTGTTTTGCAGATAATGCAAAGGCAGAATGCAGTAACTTCCAAATAAGGGTCAAAGGTCAAGTTTGAGCTCAATTTTTTTTTATGTAGATAAATATATTCATTATGACAACTACTTGGCAAATTTTCAGTGTACTACCTATCATACAATTGGCTGGACAACAAAAAAACTTTAAAATCATTTTTCTCAGTTTCACACTCTGGTGAGTTAAGGTCTTTTGCCTTTGTAGGGCAGTGTAGTGGAAGAGCCTCTTCTCAATATTATTAACTCGTCTTTATCTTTAGGTCATGTTCCAAGAATATTCAAGTTGGCAGTTATAAAACCTCTCATTAAGAAACCACAATTAGATCATAATAACCTAGCAAATTACAGACCCATTTCAAATCTTCCATTTATGTCTAAAATACTAGAAAAAGTTGTGTCCACGCAATTGTGCTCTTTCTTGCAAGAAAATGATATCTATGAAAAATTTCAGTCAGGATTCAGGCCGCATCATTGCACAGAAACTGCGCTCATTAAAATTACAAATGATTTACTTCTACTGTAGCTTCTGACCAAGGCTGTATCTCAATACTAGTTTTACTCGATCTTAGCACTGCATTCGACACTATAGATCATAAAATACTCCTAGATCGACTACAAAATTACACTGGTGTTCAGGGAAAGGCATTAAACTGGTTTAGATCGTACTTATCAGACCGTTACCATTTTGTATGTTTAAATGGGGAAAAATCGAAGATAACGTCAGTAAACTATGGAGTGCCGCAAGGATCTGTGTTAGGCCCTCTGTTATTCTCAATATATATGCTGCCACTTAGTAATATTATAAGAAAACATGGAATTAGTTTCCACTGTTATGCTGATGACACTCAATTATATATTTCATCATGACCAGATGAAAACGCTAAATTATCTAAATTGACAGAGTGTGTTAAAGATATAAAATACTGGATGACGTGTAATTTTCTGCTATTAAATTCAGATAAAACGGAGGTATTACTTATTGGTCCAAAAAACTGCCCACAAAACCTCTTAAAATACAACCTTAATTTAGAAGGATGTCCTGTTACTTTATCCACTACAGTAAAAGACCTGGGTGTTATACTAGACCGCAACTTGTCTTTCGAAAATCATATTTCATATGTTACAAGAACAGCCTTTTTCCACCTTAGAAACATTGCTAAGCTACGTAACATGCTATCTGTTTCTGATGCAGAAAAGTTAGTTCATGCATTCATGACCTTGAGACTAGATTACTGTAATGCTTTATTAGCTGGTTGTCCTGCATCCTCAATAAACAAGCTACAGTTAGTCCAAAATGCAGCTGCTAGAGTACTTACTAGGTCCAGAAAATATGATCATATAACACCAATTCTATTGTCTCTACACTGGTTACCTATAAAGTTCCGTATCAATTATAAAGTATTACTACTGACCTATAAAGCCCTAAATGGTTTAGCTCCAGTGTATTTAACGGATCTTCTATTGCCCTACAACCCATCGCGCTCTTTAGATCACTAAATTCGAGGCTTCTGGTCATTCCTAGGATATCTAAGTCCACTAAAGGAGGGAGGGCATTTTCACATTTAGCTCCTAAACTCTGGAATGGCCTTCCTGATATTATTCAAGGCTCAGACTCGCTGTCCCAGTTTAAAACTAGATTAAAGACGCATCTCTTTAGCCAAGCATTCACATAATGATTACCTTTTATACTACAGTTAAATCGGATCAAATGCATTAATATTATGAACAGCAGCTATGCTAATTATTTCCCATCTGCTTTTCTGTTGTTATCTCGGGACACTAGTCCCAAGATAAATAGAGCTCGTCAGCTCCAGTTTGTATCCAGCCTCTCATGGAGACTTCAGATGCCCAAACACCCGTGAAGAGACGACTCGACGCCTGTGAAGAGATGACTCAACGCCAGCGATGTTATGCCCTAAATTATTACATGATTAACTAACTTTATTTTTCTATGTACATTTCTGAAATGCACTTTCTGTAAAGCTGCTTTGAAACAATGTGTATTGTGAAAAGCGCTATACAAATAAATTTGAAGTGAATTGAATTGAATTGTAATTCAGCCTTAGAACCTGAGTTTTAGTAATATTGATTTTATAGCCTGAAAAAGAGCCATATTCCTCCAGTATTTTCATTAATTTGGGAAGTGACTGGGTGGGATCCGTCAAAAATAATAATATGTCGTCAGCAAATAGAGCTAGTTTTTGTTCCCCTGATTTTAAAGTAACCCCTTGAATTTCTGTGCTCTGCCTAATCCACTGGGCTAAGGGTTCAATAAACAAAGAGAAAAGTAGTGCCGATGCTCCACAGCCCTGGCGGGTTCCTCTTTCTAATTTAATAGATTTGGATAAATCCCCGTTTATTTTAACTCTGGCAGTAGGTTTGTTGTACAGTGCAGAAAATGTCTCAACCAAGTCAGAATGAAAGCCAAATACATCCATTACTTTATATAAAAATGTCCATCGTACTGAATCAAACGCTTTTTCTGCATCCAAACTTATTATAAGAGTTTCTAATTTGCATTGCCTGACATGTTTCATTATCAGAAGCGCTTTCCTAATATTGTCTTGCGTCTGCCTCTGTCTAATAAAGCCTGTCTGGTCTTTATGTATGAGTTCAGGTAACATTACCTCGAGACGTTAACATAATATGGAAGTAAATAATTTGTAATCGATATTGAGTACACTCACAAGGCGATAGTTTCCACAGTCTAGTTTGTCTTTATTTTCTTTGGGGATAATAGAAATTATGGCTTCTCTCCACAATGGAGGAATAGTCTTCGTTTCAAGTACCCCGTTAAATGCTTTCATTAATGTCGGTGCCAAGTGATCTTGCATGAGTTTATACCATTCGGAATTGAATCCGTCTGCACCAGGGGCTTTTCCGTTTTTTAATCTCTTAATTGCGGATATAATTTCTTCCTTAGTAATTTTGGAGATTAGCTTCTTGTTCTGGTCATTTGTGACTTTAGGTAAATTTAGTGAAGATAAAAATGAATCAATTTCAGTAGCACTTCTTAACTGAGGCTGAGAATATAGTTTCCGATAATACTCCTCAAAACACTGTTGTATTTGTTCTAGGTTAGTTTCAATTTGGTTTGTTTCGGGATGTTTAATTTTGAAAATTGTTCTCTCTGCCTGTTGTTTCCTTAATCTATATGACAAAAGTTTAAGCGCTTTCCCTCCAGTATTGTAATATTGTTGTTTTGTAAAAAGAAGCTTTTTTTGAATGTCCTGTGTGTTTATTTCTTTTATCTCCTTCTTTACTTCGAACATTTTTACTTTCACTGAGTCCTGTAGAGAAGATGAATGTTCTTTCTGTAATTCTTTAAGTTTAGTCTCGAGATCTAGTAATTTTTGTTTTTTCAATTTCTTTACCGTAGAAGAAATTGCAATAATTTCCCCACGAAGCACTGCTTTTAAAGCATCCCATAATATAACTGGTGAGACTGCATCATTGTCATTGTATTCAAGATAGGATTCAATTTCAAATTTCAATTTATTCATGATTTCCTTGTCATTCAGAATATTCGTATTTAATCTCCATAGAGTAGACTTTATTTTACCATTAAGGTTAAGATACAGATATACCGGATTGTGGTCCGAGAGTGCACTTATTCCTATGTCACAATTTATCACACGAAACATATCATTTTTAAACATCAGGAATAAGTCTATTCTGGAGTAAACATTGTGCGCCCCAGAATAGTGAGTGTAATCCCGCCCTGTCGGGTTAATTTCCCTCCATATATCTACTATTCCCACTTCTTTCATGAAATTATTTACTTTTTTATACATTCTTTTGGTGTCGGGTTTGCCATTTGAACTGTCCCTTTTCGGATTTAATCGAATGTTAAAATCTCCCCCTGACTCTTTGTTGTCAATGTTTAAAGTACTTGTTTGTAAAATGACCAGTCACTCCCTGGTGGAATATAGACATTGAACAGACTCACTAAGGTTCCCTCAATTTTACCAATTACCATAATGTACCTCCCCCTCTTTATCTTTGTGTTCAGATATATAATTTACCGCACTGCACAACAAAATCGCCACTCCTCTACGTCTACCTGAGTCATTTGAGGAGAAATATACTTTAGTGTATACCATTTTGTTTAATTTAGCATGTTCATTATCACTAAGGTGGGATTCTTGTATGTATGCTATCTGGACCTTGTCCCTTTTCAGTTGAGATAACATTTTTGACCTCTTAACTGGGTTAAGTATGCCATTTATGTAAAGTGATACAAGTTTTATAGGTCTATTATGTGACTGTATTAATGGTTAACCGCACAATTAGACATGGTACTCTTCCCTTCTCTGCGCAGAACAGCAGAGTATAACAAACAAAGAAACATACGCAAAATATGAACATACAGAACAACATAAAATATACCAAAATGACAAAGAGGTGACTTCCTATGTAGGGGTCTACCCTTTAGACCCTAATAGGTCCACGGGCCGTTCTAAGGCAAAACCCTTCAACTGGGTTCAATGAAGGGGGTCCTTGTTAGTTCACAGCATCTTGAAAGCTCTACCTACATAACCCATCTATTCAAAAATCACAATCTACTCACCACCGTGTCTTAATAATAACTAAAATCGCTTGGAGGTTTTCCACATCACTTCGTTTCAATTTAATCTGTTGTCATTCCTGGGGTGGTCCTCCGAAATGTGCGAAGCTTCTCCTTGTAGCTGGTGTCTCGAGTGGGGTCGTGTGTAGCCTTCGTAGCCCGCCGATTCACTCGGGTCCAGGACAACTGTTTTATCCGTTCAGTCAATGATGCCGGTGGCAGTGCTGGCATTGTTGTGATCACGTAGCCTCTTTTCACAAGATCTTTGGCTGCTTCAGTCGGTGAATCGTATATTCCGGTTCCATCTTCGTGCATCACGCGTAGCCTGGCGGGGAATAGCGTTTGAAACTTCACATTATTAGCTTTCAGAACCTTCCGAATTTCCGCATATTCCTTCCGTTAAGCAATGATGGATGGCGGATAATCATGATCGAGGTTTACATGATTGTCTCTCCACTTGAATCCTCTTATTTGCCACGCTTTATGCAGCAGCATCTCCTTCACTTTAAAACTCAAAAACTTGACCACAATAGAGCGAGGCGGTGCACCAGCTGCTGGCTGAGGGCCTAATGAGCGATGTGCCCTCTGAATTTGCAAATCAGGCATTTCTTCAGACAGTTGAAGGCCCTCACGAAGAAGTTTGTCTACAAAAGATAGCATGTTAACGGAATCTTTTTCGGTCTCAGATTATCGCGTCTGCTGTGGCTCTCCATTTCTGTTAGCTTCTCATCTACCCTCATATGTAGCTTTAGCCTCTCCAATGCTGCGTCTTCTGAGGTATGTATCCGTTCTTCGGCCTTTTCGATCCGGTCTTCGGCCTCTCCCAGTCTTTTATTGAGACCCGATATGTCGCTTCTTAGTTCCTCAAATTGCTGTCTGTTCTCCTGGCGAAATTGCCTCAGTTCTTGCAAAATCTCTGCGTCTGTCATCTTTTGCTAAATACTATTAGATGTTAGTTAGCCTTGATCGTCGAGGATAAAACTGTATTTCACTGCTCAAGACGCCTCAGAAAAAAATTAAATGTTTACGGTAGTGTCTTGCCCCGTCCTCTAAGTTAAACTGTATTTTATCATCTTTATAAAAGGGGCTTTTGTTCGAATTTCGCGGGTTCTATCGGGAGCTCTCTACTGTGCGACCGTCATAGATTTTTTTATGTTTTTAAAAGAAGTCTCTTCTGCTCACCAAAGTTGCATTTATTTGATTCAAAAATAATAATAAAAAAATATTATTACAATTTAAAACAGCTGTTTTCTATGTGAATATATAGTATAGTGTAATGTATTCCTGAGATCAAAGCTGAATTTCCAGCATCTATAGCCGCTTTCCGACCAAGTAGTTACAGGAACTTAGTTCTAGGAACTGTGAAAAGGTTCCTCCGGTTGGAAAGCGGCTATTATTCCAGTCTTCAGTGTCACATGATCCTTCAGAAATCACTCTAATATGATGATTTGATGGTCAAGAAACATATCTCATTATTATTCAATGTTGAAAAAGGTTATTTACATTTTTATTTCAGGATTATTTGATGCATAGAAAGTTCAAAAGAACAACATTTATCTGAAATGGAAAGCTTTTGTAACATTAAACACTACTGTTAAAATTTCTATTTTGTTTTTGGGGGGAAATAAATAAAAGAAATCAATACTTTTATTCATCAAGGATGAATTAAATTGATCAAAAGTCCTATTCATCAAAGAATCCTAAAAAAAAAATAATAATACACAACTGTTTTCAATATTGATAATAATAATGAATGTTTTTTTGAGCATCAAATCCACATATTAGAATGATTTCTGAAGGATCATGTGACACTGAAGACTGGAGTAATGATGCTGAAAATTCAGCTTTGACCACAGGAATAAATGACATTTTAAAATAGAAAATAGTTATTTTGAATTGTCATAATATTTAACTTTTTTTTTTGTATATTTAAATGCAGCCGGGTATATATATATATATATTAGGGCTGGGTAAGTTAACGCGTACATACATACATATACACGTGTGTGTGTGTGTGTGTAACTGGAGAGATGGTTACTGAGTGAAATAACTATGTTTCTAAATACGATCCATAACATTAACGTTACTGTTAAAGGATTCATTTTAGTATGGCTAAATACACCTCTACATATTTTCAAACCATTCATCAGAACACACACAAATACATGCATACGATGTACTGTGTACAGTATGTGTACATGTAAATATACTGAAATGAATCCCGTTAACAGTAACGTTAATGTTATGAACATAGTTATTCCACTCAGTAACCATATCTCAAGTTTTTTTTTTTTTTTTTTAAGCCCATGTTGCAGGTTTTTTTTTTTTTTTTTAATTAATATAACCTTGTATGAAAATACCATATGAAAAGTAAATGCAGGATTAAAAATTGTTTTGCAAGACATAAGGGCACAAATTTAATAGAAAACGTGACAGTTTCCTTGACCGTGTTGAAAAACCGCTTTTTTTCACCATCGCGTCATATGACGTCACATGAGGGAGTCGTTCGCCGGCTCTGCGTTCACTCAGTGCGGAGTAGGTTGGTATTCAGCTGGAGCGGATCATGATTCAGTGTGTTTTCGGTGCTTATTGTATTTCAATTAATCATCGTCGTGGTAAATGATTGTGAATTATGGCCTGTCAGGACATCCGAGTCCACAGGTTTCCGAATAAGAAAAAGGACGGTGCGATCTTCCGTGCCTGTGTGCGTTTTGTGCAGGGTAGAGACGGGACTTCACTTCTGCTTTGAAAAACGCGGTAGTGTGTAGCATTCACTATAGACCAGATGATTATAATCCCGGCGATTTGATGACGGCGATATGTGCACACTGTCCCGGCTCCTTCATCGGGTCGCCCGGTCCGCCGTCAGCATGTGGTTCGGCCGCCAGCGGGAAACATGACGCTCACGGATCCGTCGGAGATCACTTATTCATGTACATCTGTTTTACAAAATGTGCCTTGTCTTAATTTAATTCATTAACATATCCTACATAAACTTGTAATGTAATGTATTTATGTGTTTGTTATTAGTCTGCAGCCGACACTTATTATTATAAATCTTATTTAATTATTATAAATATTATGTTCTATAATTCATTTTCAATCTGTACAAACCGACTTTAATGTTTGTGTTGGCTGTTTCTACATATAAAGTTTTTATACAGTAAGACAGATGTGATTGTGATCATTTTTTTTTATTCATCGTCCCCAAATGGGTTAATTCAAAGCCTTTATAAAGTCCCTCTTCCTCTGGAAACTGTCTTCTAATGGCTGACACACACAACACATGCAGGTAAGGGTCTAAATACTAGCTTTGCTATTGCCTGATACATGATTATAATGATCTGAGCATAGTGTTATAGGCTATATATCGTCGGCTAAAGCTAACACTGTTCTCTCGCCCTGTTCTCCTCACACCACAACTCACCGTTGTTCTGTCTAACCCTGGCCTGCTCACTTGGCTTCATATCAGGCTCATAATTATATGATATCATCATATATATCAATTATATGAATTATATATATCATACGAGTAAACATTTAGGCTACAATTCCCCCAGCTTTCCGAGCTGTCATTGCGATCCATTGCTTTCCTATTGTTTACTTTGACCGCTCTCCCTCATGTTACATCACTTCCGGTTCGGCGGTTTTCAAATGCGGAAGTAAAATTTTCCTCACAAAACCGACTCCAGAAGCCTAAATAGCGTTTTATAAGTATATGTTTATATTTAAATCTAGTTCCTACATTATTTTTCTATACATTGGCTCACTGGGTACTCTAACCTGCAACATGGCCTTTAACTAACCACAATGTTAATGTAATGCCGTCTCTCCAACATACATTTACAGAAATTTGCTGCAAATGGTTGCTGTAACTGTATTCTACATTATGGGAGCACCCCATTTCCCTCCAAAATTCAACACAAAATTGTATTAATGCTGTGTTTCTGCTACTCCCCAGATAAAAAAATGCTACCATATGCAAGTCATTTAAAGGTATAGTGGAGGTTTTTCCCGAATTTTAGAAAAGAACCGCCCTCTCCACTTTTTGAAAAAATGCACATGCGCAACACTCTACCTGCTTCCGAGAGGGAACGCCTATTAAACGTGTGCACGAGAGAGCATGCACGAGCCTAGTTCTAGTGATTTTAAATGGATTTCTCCAAATAGCATGCCAAACTTTACCTGTCGAGTAGAAACTTCGTGACTGAGGCATCAGTGGGAAGCACAACCTGTGCTTTTAGCGCACGCCAGCGTGTGAAATATTCTCCCAAAAACACTCTGGACTTGTTTGTTTCTTCAGAGGCCTTTCTCTTCTTGTCATACAATTCATAGACACTTTTTCTCTTGCGACCCTCAGACATTTTGAAAAAACCCGGTGAGAACGGCGAGCTTCAATGAATGGCTGAAACCGTAGATCACCACACATATACACCTGAAAGTGCGCATGCACAGAAAGCGAAAACTACCTAGGGAAGAGCACGTATGACGGCCTTACGTAAACATATCATCAGAATGATTGACAATTAGGAGGACCTAGTCTTGATGATCCACCCGGAAAAAGAAAATCCTCCACTATACCTTTAGGTGTCAACGTAATAATCAATGTACATTATGCGTCAATATTTACCGATAATTGCTGCAAATACTGCTGCTGTCTCTGCCCCACTCAAAATCAGTGGCAACGCGGATTTGTTTGAAACTATGTAGAACAGGGGTCGGGAACCTATGGCTCTTTTCCGGATTTTATATGGCTCTCCAATTTTCAAATGTTGCCTAAAAATAAACCCTTGAACATGATGATAAAATTATTTTTAAACTATTAACATACTTGATTAATGTATAATTATGAATGTGTAAAGTTAAATAAAATATGTGCAAAATATTTAGGTCAGAGACTCGCAGCTTAATATGATTGACAGCGGCGTTTTGGCCTGTAGCTAGCCTGCCTTTCAGAGAGCTGAATTTTTATGTTTTATGTCATGTTCAGAAAAGTTAAACAACTAACGTTACCTAGCTAGCTAAATTAAAAATCATCATCAACAAGAGTAATATGGCGGAAAGAAAAAAAGACGACGATTACCGTTCTTTCCAGCCCGAATGGACGGATCACTTTGCATTTGTGGAGAAGTCGGGGTCCGCAGTGTCTCTCATTTGCAATGAACGTATTGCGTCGCTCAAAAAGTCAAATGTAAAGAGACATTTTGAGACGCACCATGCAGCATTCACTGTAAAAATGAATACTCTATATTTACTCAATAAAATTGTGGCAACAGATTACAAGCAATATTATTAATTAAATTGAACAAATTAGAATTGAGTAATAATTAATCAAATTAATTCATTAAAAGTTAACCATTTAAAATGAGTAAAATTTACTTTTTTTTAAACAAAAATATAGAAATAACAGACAGACGTCAAAGATGAATTAAGAACTCTTTATTTTTTATTGGCAACATTGAAGACACCTGATGTTAACAAGCAGAATCACCGAAGGAGAAAACCGTAAATTGTAAGTCACCATTATGGTGATCAGTGTTTGTTTTAGTTGGGCTCTTGACCTTAAATCAATAACTTCAGATTGTGTTTGGCTGCTGTACCTAAGTTATAACAGCCAGATGAACAATGAGAAAAGGTGATCTGATGGTGTTGGTTGTGTTTTAACAATCATTATTACACAATCATTTGACCTGAATCTCTGGACTCATATAGTTAAAAATATGATCCTGTACAGGGACAGAGCTGCTATAATTAATTATCTAATATATCTAAAAAAAAAAAAAAGATTTATTTTATTTAGTTTCTAAACACACAGACATCAAGAATCGCTTCGAAAGATGGCGGCCACGTGCAATTAGAGCTGAGACTCGGAGTGTGTATTATCTTTGGATATTTTGGCGTATAAATCACCAGAATGCCCCCATCGAGGAAAGGCCCGACACCGGAGGAGTTCGAGGAGATAAAGCTCTCTCTCCACTCCCTGTGCGGCGATGTGACTGCGGTTAGAGCGCAGCAGGAGCAGCTCCTGGGGCTACTGGAGGAGGTGAAACAACTACGCCTCCAGAACGCGGAAAAAGACCAGCGCATTGAGGATCTCGAGCGGCGAGTGGATGAGCTGGAGCAATACTCCCGTGTGAATGATGTGGTCATCACCGGCATCAAGATCAGGCCGCGCAGTTATGCGCGTGCGGTGGCCGCGAACAGCGGGGAGCTCAGCGACCAGGAGATACAGTCGGTGGAACAACAGGTTGCTTCCTACCTCCAGAGCAGGGGGATAGAGACGGACCTGGAGTACATCGAGGCGTGTCACCCACTGCCCACGAGGAACGGGAGACCACCAGCGGTCATTATGAGGTTTACCAATCGGAAAAAGAAAATAGCACTTCTGAAGCAAGGACGCAAACTGAAAGGCACAAATGTTTTCATAAATGAACACTTGACAAAGAAAAATGCTGACCTTGCAAGGATTGCACGACAACTTAGGAAACAAGGCAAGATTCAACAAACCTGGGTAACTAACTGTAAGATCTTCATCAAACTAAATGGGACACCGGAGGAAGCAAAAGTCTTAGTGGTGAAGAGGATAGAAGATCTTGACAAGTATTGACATTGATGCAGCACCTGGTATCAAAGTAGCTTGTGACTCACATCATCAAAATGCTAAACATACCAAGAATACAGACTACACCAAGTATTGATATAGACATGTTACAGAACATCCTACATCATCAACAAATGGACCTGGAAACGTGTGAGTATAAAGAGCACACCATAACAGAGACAGATACTGAGATAGACCCTGACAATAATTTTTTCTCTTCGATTGTTAAAAACTGCAATTATTTTACCCAAGAACAATATGAAAACAGTGTAAAATCAGAAGATAACCTGTCAATAATACATTTTAATAGTCGAAGCATGTACACTAATTTTGAGGCTATCAAAGATTACTTGGAACATTTCTCTCATCCATTTAGCATTATTGCAATTACTGAAACCTGGTTTAACGATGATAAAGGTATTGATTTCTGTCTTGATGGCTATGAATTAAGATATACAAATAGAATAAACAAAATAGGAGGGGGGGTTGCTTTGTACCTTCATAAATCTGCACTGTTAGCCCTTGCTGTAAAAAAAGGCGTAATTCAGACAGTATCATACCATTTCGCATTAAAACAGTAATATACCGTAGAAAACAAAAATAGCCTACAGGAATATACTGTAAATGAACAGTGCTCAAAATCGACACTCAGAGGCTGTTTTCCCAATCACACCCAATACCCTCATTCACTATTCCCTACATTAGTTCACTAATATAGTCCACTTGAATGAAAAGAAGTGAGTGAATTGAGACACTGATGAACACCTGATAAGCAGAATCACTGAAGGACAGAGAAAAAAGAACAGAAAAAAGAGAAACACAAAAACTACAACTGACGTCCAGCAACACTGAGTGTGAAACCAGTTTACAAACCAGTTTACGATTATTGATTTCATACATGTACAAAAGTTCTTGTTGAGAATTAACAGAGATTTAGTTAATAATAAAGTTTGTTGTCACCATGATGGAGATCAGTATTTGCTTTAGTTGGTCTCTTGTCCCTTGACTTCTTACCATTAATTTCTCTCTGACTGCTGTAACAGTGAGTTTATAAAACACATTTGATATGGCAAGAAAAAGTCAAGAGGAAGACAATCAGGTGTTTTTATTATTTTGTGATGATGTCACAATCATCCTGGACATGTCTGATTTTCAGATTTTTCCTGTATATATTCATTGAAATTATGGGTATGTCATATTTAGCATAAATCTGTGTATCTACAAAATGAAATCAATATTTCTGTAATCAGGTCTTCTGAAAAATAACAATCATATAGTGCATTCAATTTTATTTTACTCCTGCTTGGTTCAGACACACACAGATATCAACAATCAGCATATGAATCTCAACAATGGTGAAAAGTTTCATGTCGCAATGCATGCTGGGTTCCAGGATAATATAAAACTCCCAGCATGCACTGCTGCATGAATAATAATAATAAAAAGAAATATTGCCACCATTGTTGAGATTAATGTGCTAAATTGTGATATCTCTGTGTTTCTAAAACATAGTGTAGCTCTGTTTTTTTTGGTTTATGCATGATGTGTTAAAAAAAAATGAGTCATAGTAATTTATTGCTGTAGTTTCACAGTGGTGCTAATGTAACACTTTTGATCGAGGATAAAACTCTGAATGAATAAGAATTAATTCCTTAGTGAATGAACAGGCAATATGATGATTTTGTCATCACAAGCATTATAACTGCAGTCATTCATAAACTGTGTGCGCACAAGTGTGACTTGGAAAAACACAGCTCAAGCAGCAAAAGAAACACTAATGTTTTAGCATCAGCATCCCAACTAAAGCAAGCACTGATCTCTATAATGGTAACTTCAAACAAACATTTTCAATAACAACTTCTGTATGACAGAAATAAAGTCATACTGGTTAATAATAAGTGTAATAATGTGTAATGGCTGGAAGTCAGTTGTAGTTATTGTGTTTCTCTATTTTCTGTTTTTGTATTTCTCTTTTCTTCAGTGATTCTGCTTGTTAACAGCAGGTGTTCATCACTAATGCTCAACAATCACTTGCATATTCCCTTAATTATCTCACTGCAACACTGTCTCAGTGTTACTTTTACTCTTTGTAGTGTGGATTTCCCTGTGGGGTTGAAAGAGTTAACAGTGTAAGATAAAAAGACACACCCACAAAATGTATTTTAACAGTAATAAACTGTAAGTTATAAAACAGGTTTATACTGGCAACACTGTTGCCAGTAGTTTACTGTAAAATTTCGTTTTTTGGGTCACCATTGTGCTGAAGAGTAGAGCCTGTGCTTCAGTCCAGGAGAAGATCTACAAACATTGATGATATGCTGCATGTTGCTTTATTTAACAGGCGGTGATTGTGTAGTTGCTGAGCCAGTGGAAATCTCTTTATGTACAATAGTTTTTTAGTGGTCTCAAATGAAAGAAGTTCACAGTAATACTTTGCTCACATTATTAATGCATTATAAATTTTAGTTAATACATTTAAATGACAGTTGGTCATTTTAAGGCAGTTGGTTTCTGCAAGTGTAATTAGTTAACTTGAATTAGAATTTAGTGCATTTTTATAGAAACAAACTAGATTACAGTAAAGAACTGTACAATTAACAGTATTTTACTGGCAACAGTGTTGCCAGTATTTTACTGTAAAAAAACCCGGTAAGGTCTAACAGTGTGTTAAATTTAATGTTTCAACTGATATGACCATAGCTGTGGATGGTTTATTTGAATGCATAACAGTGGAAATTCATAATGATAAAAAGACAAATATCTTCATGAGTTGTGTATACCGGGCACCTGGTTCAAGCATAGAAACTTTCAATGAGTGGATGGGTAAACTGTTTTCTACTGTGAGACAAAAGAACATATTTATCTGTGGTGATTTTAACATTGATTTGTTAAATCCAACCAAACTAAAAAACGTTGACGATTTCACTGACACAATGTATAGCTTGTCTCTGTACCCAACTATAACGAAACCGAGCAGAATAACGTCACATAGTGCTACAATTATTGACAACATTTTTACTAACATTATGGGAAATCAAATCATCAGTGGCCTACTTATATGTGATATCACTGACCACTTACCTGTTTTTACTTTGTATGACTGTAATCTCAAGAAAATGAAAGATACTATGATAAAGATCTCTAAAAGAAAAATTACTGAGGACATGATTCGTGCCCTAAACAATAGTTTAGCGCTCCAGGATTGGACTTCAGTTTACAGAGAATCTAATGTGGACAGTGCTTATTGTAATTTTCTAGATATCTTCATTTTCTTGCATAATAAACACTGCCCTGTGAAAGAATATTTTATAAAGGAAAAACATAAGAAAAGCCTCTGGATTACGAAAGGAATAATTAATGCTTGTAAAAAGAAAAACAATCTCTATAAATTGTTTATTAAAGTAAAAACAAAAGAAGCAGAACAAAGATATAAGAAGTACAAAAATAAATTAACTGATATTATAAGAACAAGCAAACGGTTATATTATCAAAAAAAACTATATGAACATAAAAACAATATAAAAGGAACTTGGGATGTTTTGAATAGCCTAATCAAACAAGGATCCTCAAAGTTGACATATCCTGATCACTTTATTGATGAAAATGGTGAAGATTATAATATGAGTAATGTAGTAAATAAGTTAAATAATTTTTTTGTAAATGTTGGCCCTAAGTTGGCCGCTGATATTCCAGACAGTGGAGTCGAAAAATCAACTATTGAACGGAATTCTTTGTCATTCTTCCTCTCAGCTACAAATGAGCAGGAAGTGACAAATATTGTGTGGGAATGTAAAAGTAAGTCCTCCACTGACTGTCATGATATCAGCATGACATTGATTAAAAAAGTTATATTGAATATTGTAAAACCCTTAACTTATATTTGTAACTTGTCATTCCAGACTGGCTGCTTTCCAAGTAAAATGAAAATCGCTAAAGTAATTCCACTTTTCAAAAATGATAACAAACACGTTTTCACTAATTACAGACCAATCTCTCTTTTGCCCCAATTTTCAAAAATTTTAGAGAAACTCTTCAATTCTCGACTTGAAAAATTTCTCGAGAAACATAATGTAATTAATGATGGTCAGTATGGCTTTAGGACCAAAAGAACTACCTCAATGGCAATAACTGAAGCTATTGAAGAAGTCACTAATGCACTGGAGCAAAAGAAGTATGCAGTTGGTATCTTTATTGATCTAAAAAAAGTCTTTGACACTATTAATCACTCAATTTTATTAAAAAAGATGGAAAGATATGGAATTAGGGGATTGGCTGGGGATTGGTTAAAAAGTTATTTAACAGGGAGGTCACAGTTTGTAAAAATGGGTCAGTATTTATCAGATACTCTTGGTATTGTTTGTGGTGTCCCCCAGGGGTCAGTACTGGGGCCAAAACTGTTCAATGTGTATATAAATGATATGTTTAATACATCCAAAGTACTGAAATTCATTCTATTTGCAGACGACACGAATATATTTTACAGTAGTGACGATTATAATGAGCTCGTAAATACGGTAAACAGGGAACTAAAGATAATAAAAAAGTGGATGGACACAAATAAATTATCCTTGAATATAAATAAAACTAAGGTAATGATGTTTGGAAATTGCAACAAAATGTCTGAACAGAGAATAAGTATTGATGGTATCCAAATTGAAATTGTGAGTGAGAATAAATTTTTGGGAGTAATAATTGACAGTAAATTGTCATGGAAACCCCATGTCAGATACATAAAAACAAAAATCTCAAAAAGCCTCTCAATTATAAATAAAGCAAAGCTATACCTTGATGAAAATGCACTTCGTACTTTATACTGCACCCTGGTACTACCATATCTTACTTTTTGTGTTGAAGTGTGGGGAAATACTTACCAGAACACAATAAATCCTCTGGTTATATTACAGAAAAGAGCTGTGAGGATCATTCACAAGGTTGGATTTCTAGAACATACTCATAATCTGTTTACGCAGTCAAAGTTGCTAAAATTTGATGATCTTGTAAAATATTATACATCAATAGTCTTATATAAAGCATTTAACAAATTATTACCGCCTAACTTACAACGTTTTTTTAAAACTCCAGTGCGAGCTCATAACTTGAGAGGTTTTGGACATTTTTCATTACCGAGAGCCCAAACCACTCGTAAATATTATTGTGTGTCTGTATGTGGAGTGAAACTCTGGAACAAACTGGACTTGCAACAAAAGCAATGTCAAACTATTAATCAATTTAAACTGTTATATAAACATTGGGTCTGGTTAAAATACAGAGATGAGGGTCTTTAATTTAAATTGCTGTTGTATTCTGTCTCATAGTGTGAACATGTGCTCAGTGTTTCCTTACCATCGTTGGTATATTGTCCATTACCATCGTTGGTATATTGTCCATTACAATTGTTGGCATTGTTTATTTCTATTACATTGTAGTTAAATTGCTGTTGTATTCTGTCTCTTAGTGTTAACATGTGCTCAGTGTTTTCTTACCATCGTTGGTATATTGTCCATTACCATCGTTGGTAGCCTATATTGTCTATTACTATCGTTGGTATATTGTCCATTACCATTGTTGGCATTGTTATTCCTATTACATTGTTGGTATCAATTGTTGTTATAAAAATTACTTGTTACTTATGGTAACGCCACCATGATATAACATTTGTAAATAATCTGTGAGCAAAGTAACTAGGAAGCTCAAATATTAATCACTAAATGGGGAACTGGGGTGGGATTAAATAAGTTTTCTTCTTCCCACTCCCTTTCAGGCAGAATTTGATCGTCATATTTGAATACTGTATATTCTGTTTTTGTTTTTCTTTTGTTTTTTTTGCACTATATGATTTAACCATATTTTGTTTATCTTGTACTTTTTTTGTGCCATTGCCTGGAATAAACGAATTAAAAAAAAAAAAAAAAAAAAAAAAAAAAAGAATCAGCCTGTGAATCTCAACAATGGTGACATTTATAAAGCATGTTGCAGTGCATTCTGGGTTCCACCAATCACAACTCTTTCATAGCTCCCATCATGCATTGCTGCATGAATAAATAATGAGCTTATGATCAGAGGTGATCTGTTTGTCACCATTGCTGAGATTCATACACTAAATCTTGATGCCTGTGTGTGCCTATATAAAAAAAAAATATATATTTTTATTTGATCATTTGGATTTCATTGAAAAGGCTAAACATAGTATGCTGTACAAGGACAGTGCTGCTATAATTAATAAAATAAACACAACTCAGACATTGGGCTCTATATGAGTTCAGGTGAAATAATGATTGTTAAAACACAACCAACACCATCAGATCACCTTTTCTCGTTGTTCATCTGGCTGTTATAACTCAGGTACAGCAGCCAAACAAAATCTAAAGTTAATGATTTAAGGTCAAGAGCCCAACTAAAGCAAACACTGATCACCATAACGGTGACTTACAATTTACGGTTTTCTCCTTCAGTGATTCTGCTTGTTAACATCAGGTGTCTTCAATGTTGCCAATAAAAAATAAAGAGTTCTTAATTCATCTTTGACGTCTGTCTGTTATTTCGATATTTTTGTTTAAAAAAAAAAGTAAATTTGACTCATTTTAAATGGTTAACTTTTAAGGAATTAATTTGATTAATTATTACTCAATTCTAATTTGTTCAATTTAATTAATAATATTGCTTGTAATCTGTTGCCACAATTTTATTGAGTAAATATAGCGTATTCATTTTTACAGTGTTCGCCGCAAAATATCCCAATGGGGAATGCAGGAAAAAGCTTGTGCTGAGCTTCAGCGGATAATGGAAACCGGACAGCAGCAGCTGCTATCATGGACTAATAAAGGCGGGAATCTGAATTCTGCGAGCTTTGCTGGCGCTCTGGAGATTGTGCGGAGTGGGAAACCATTTACAGATGGAGGCTACATTAAGGGTTGCATGCTCAGTACACTGTAAAAAAGAATACATTGATTTTATTAATATCTAATTAATAAAAATGAGGCAACAGATTACAAGCAATATTATTAATTAAATTTAACAAATTAGAATTGAGTAATAATTAATCAAATGAATTCCTTAAAAGTTAACCATTTAAAATGAGTAAAATGTACAAAATATCTTTTATTGCCAACATTGAAGACACCTGGTGTTAACAAGCAGAATCACTGAAGGAGAAAACCATAATTAAAGTCACCATTGTGGAGATCAGTGTGTGTTTTAGTTGGGCTCTTGAACCTTAAATCATTTACTTTAAGTTTTGTTCGGCTGCTGTACATGAGTTATAACAGCCAGATGAACAAAGAGAAAAGGTGATGTAAAAGTGTTGGTTGTGTTTTAACATAATCATTATTTCACAATCATTAGACCTGAATCACTGAATAGAGTCCAATTTATGAGTTAAGTTAACTTTATTAATTACAGCAGTATAATATTTTTAGCCTTTTCAATGAAATCCAAATGATCAAATCAATAATAAAAAATAATTTTTTTTTTTTTTTTTTTTTAGGCACAAACACATCAAGATTTTGTGTATGAATCTCAGCAATGGTGACGAACAGATCACCTCTGAACATAAGCTCATTATTTATTCATGCAGCAATGCATGATGGGAGCCATGAATGAGTTTTGATTGGTGGAACCCAGAATGCACTGCAACATGCTTTATAAATGTCACCATTGTTGAGAATCACAGGCTGATTATTGATGTCTGTGTGTCTCCTTTTTATGTAAGAGAAACTTTTTAGAAATTATTTGCCTTACATTGTAAAAGTTAAAAAAATATTATGCCGTACAAGGCCAGTGCTGCTATAATTAATAAAGTAAACCTAATTCATAAATTGGACTCTATATGAGTTCAGTGATTCAGGTCAAATGATTGTGAAATAATGATTATGTTAAAACACAACCAACACCATCAGATGACCTTTTCTATTTGTTCATCTGTCTGTTATAACTCATGTACAGCAGCCAAACAAAACTTAAAGTTAATAATTTAAGGTCAAGAGCCAAACTAAAACACACACTGATCTCCACAATGGTGACTTTAATTATGGTTTTCTCCTTCAGTGATTCTGCTTGTTAACACCAGGTGTCTTCAATGTTGGCAATAAAAGATATTTTGTAAATTTTACTCATTTTAAATGGTTAACTTTTAAGGAATTCATTTGATTAAATATTACTCAATTCTAATTTGTTAAATTTAATTAATAATATTGCTTGTAATCTGTTGCCTCATTTTTATTAATTAGATATCAATAAAATCAATGTATTCTTTTTTACAGTGTATGGCTAAAGAACTGTTTAACGACCTCCCAAACAAGGATAAAATTATCCAAAAAATCAAAGACATGCCTTTGTCTGCAAGAACTGTTCATGATCGTGCACTCGTCATGGCTCGTCAGATAGAGGAGATGCAGATCAACGACATCAGTTCAGGTAGTTACTTTTCTCTTTCCTTGGATGAGTCTACCGATGTGAGCAATATAGCACAGCTAAGCATAGTCGGGCGGTATGTGACGGGTAATACGGTGCGTGAAGGGAGTCTCGCTGTTTTGCCGATGAAAGATACAACAAGAGGCGAGGATGTGTTAAAATCTCTGATGGACTTTGCTGCAGAGAAAAAGCTACCACTGACTAAACTTATATCTGTTTGTACTGATGATGCACCCAGCATGTTAGGGAAACATAAAGGATTCGTTGCCCTTCTGTGTGAGCAAGAGAAGCGGCCCATCTTAAATTTTCATTGCATTGTGCATCAAGAGGCACTGTGTGCTCAGTCGCGTGGAGAGGAACTTAGCGAAGTGATGTCATTGGTCGTTCGCATTGTGAACTTCATTGTGGCGTGAGCTTTGAATGATCGCCAGTTTAAGGCCCTGTTGGATGAAGTGGGGAGTAATTATCCAGGGCTGCTACTGCACAGCAATGTGCGTTGGTTATCCAGGGGAAAAGCGCTCGCCCGCTTCCAGAGCATTTCTGGAAAAGAAAGGAAATGTTCATCCCGAGCTCACGGACATTGAGTGGCTCCTGAAGTTTCATTACCTGGTGGATATTACACATCATATGAACCACCTCAATGTGAAAATGCAAGGCATTGAAACACAATCTTGTCCCTGCAGCAGGCAGTGTTTGCATTTGAAACAAAGCTGGAGCTGTTTATCAGGGACATTGAAAGTAGCCGTCTCCTGCACTTCGAAACATTGCGAGCATACAGAGAGGATTGCTTAGCGAGGGACCCCGCTCATCATTTCAACCTCAGGCAGCTCACAGCCTTCATGTCCGATTTATTGATGTCATTCAAATCACGTTTTGCGGACTTTCGCAGATATGCCGATTTGTTCAAAGTGATAACTCATCCACATGTGTGCACCATGGACGCACAAAACTTGAGTGTCATCCCTGGCATCTCCATTGGAGATTTTGAGCTGGAAGCTGCTGAACTGAAGGTGTCGGATATGTGGGTGTCAAAATTTGTAACTTTGAATTCTGAACTGGAAAGCCTCGCTCGTCAGTGGGCAGAACTAGCAAAGCAACATGAGTGGGCAGATATGAGAAAACTCCAACGTGTCCTCCAATCTCATCCTGAAAACCTGGAACGAACTTCCAGCCACTTTCAGCACAATGCATCGTGTCAGTGTTGCTGTGCTGAAGATGTTTGGCTCAACGTACACATGCGAGCAGACCTTCTCACATCTGAACAACATCAAAAACAACCTGCGCTCAAGGTTAACGGATGAAAGCCTGAATGCCTGCATGAAGCTGAATCTCACCAGTTACGACCCCAACTACAAAGCACTCAGCAAAATGATGCAGCAACAGAAATCTCATTAATGTAAGTACACTGTTAACCCTTGCTGTAAAATTCTGACAATATTATACCATTTTCCATTAAAACAGTAATATACCGTAGAAAATAAAAGTAGCCTACAGGAATATACTGTGAATTAACAGTGCTCAAAGTCGACACTCAGAGGCTGTTTTCACAATCACACCCTATACCCTCATTCACTATTCCCTAGTTCACTAATATAGTCCCCTTGAATGAAAAGAAGTGAGTGAATTGAGACACTGATGAACACCTGATAAGCAGAATCACTGAAGGACAGAGAAACAAGAACAGAAAAAAGAGAAACACAAAAACTACAACTGACTTCCAGCCACACTGAGTGTGAAACCAGTTTACAAACCAGTTTACGATTTTTTTTTTCATACATGTACAAAAGTTCTTGTTGAGAATTAACAGAGATTTAGTTATTAATAAAATTTGTTGTCACCATGATGGAGATCAGTATTTGCTTTAGTTGGTCTCTTGTCTCTGGACTTCTTACCTTTCATCTCTCTCTGACTGCTGTGACAGTGAGTTTATAAAACACATTTGTTATGGCAAGAAAAAGCCAAGAAGAAGATGATCAGGTGTTTTTGGATTTTGTGATGATGTCACAATCATGCTGGACATGCCTGATTCTCTGATCTTTTCTGTATATAATAATTGAAATTATAGTTATCTCATATTTAGCATATTTCTGTAATCAGGTCTTCTGAAGAATATTGTAATCATATAGTGCATTCAATTTTATTTTACTCCTGGTTGACTTAGACACACACAGATATCAACAATCAGCACATGAATCTCAACAATGGTGAAAAGTTTCATGTCGCAATGCATGCTGGGTTCCAGGATAATATAAAACTCCCAGCATGCACTGCTGCATGAATAATAATAATAATACAAAATAAATATTGCCACCATTGTTGAGATTAATGTGCTAAATTGTGATATCTCGGTGTTTCTAAAACACAGTGTAGCTCTGTTTCTCTGCTTATGCATCATGTGTTAAAAAAAAAAAGAGTCATTGTATCTTATTGCTGCGTTTTCACAGTGGTGGTAATGAAACACTTTTGATTGAGGATTAAACTCTGAATAAGTGAGAATGAATTCCTTAGTGAATGAACAGGCAATATGATGATTTTGTCATCATAATCATTAAAACTGCAGTCATTCATAAACTGTGTGCGCATAAGTGTGACTTGCAAAAACACAGCTCAAGCAGCAAAAGAAAAACTAATGTTTTAGCATCAGCATCCCAACTAAAGCAAGCACTGATCTCTATAATGGTAACTTCAAACCAAACATTTTCAATTAAACATCTCAATAACAACTTCTGTATGACAGAAATAAAGTCATACTGGTTAATAATAAGTGTAATAATGTGTAATGGCTGGACGTCAGTCGTAGTTATTGTGTTTCTCTATTTTCTGTTCTTGTGTTTCTCTTTTCTTCAGTGATTCTGCTTACAATCACTTACATATTCCCTTAATTATCTCACTGCATCGTTACTTTTTACTTGTAGTGTGGATTTCCCTGTGGGGTTGAAAGGGTTAACTGTGTAAGATAAAAAAGACACACCCACAAAATGTATTTTAACAGTAATAAACTGTAAGTTATAAAACAGGTTTATACTGGCAACACTGTTGCCAGTAGTTTACTGTAAAATTAATTTTTTGGGTCACCATTGTGCAGAAGAGTAGAGCCTGTGCTTCAGTCCAGGAGAAGATCTACAAACATTGATGATTTGCTGCATGTTGCTTTATTTAACAGGCGGTGACTGTGTAGTTGCTGGTCCAGTGGAAATCTTTTTATGTACAATAGTTTTTTAGTGGTCTCAAATGAAAGAAGTTCAAAGTAATACTTTGCTCACATTATTAATGCATTATAAATTTTAGTTAATACATTTAAATGACAGATGGTCAATTTAAGGCAGTCGGTTTCTGCGAGTGTAATTAGTTAACTATAATTTAGTGCATTTTTACAGAAACAAACTAGATTACAGTAAAGAACTGTACAATTAACAGTATTTTACTGGCAACAGTGTTGCCAGTATTTTACTGTAAAAAACCCCGGTAAGGTCTAACAGTGTAGGGTGCAATAAACTTCTTGTTAAACACTTGTTTATGATGCCCGTTTCTCATTTTTTGTGGTGTCTTAGGAGTGCTAGAAACCAGCACTATGTCAGTGAACAAAATATAGTGTTTTTTTATGTACTGTGTGTAGTAGCCTTAGCTTGGGTGTAACGGAGTAAAAAAAAACAAAAAAAAACGCGTTATTGCCACCTACTATATAACTACAGACCTACTACCAGTGCAAGTCGTATTACTGCATTTGTTATTACATAAAAATTCGCAAATGTATTTTAATACACAAGTATAAACTTTGCTGTGGCTCTTTTGAAAAATTTCTTCCTTCTAAATAAAAAGGTTCCCGACCCCTGATGTAGAGATACATGAACTACGTGACCGTGTGACGGCGAGATCACAACTCTCATATTTAACGGCTCTGTTTTCATCATCATAAAAAGAATATGAACTAACTTCCAGTTGAAATGTATGTTGCTATAGGCTATATTTAGGACGTTTTTATAGGAATGTTGTTCCGAACAACAGCAAGTTTGCGAGTGTAATTTTGTGCAGTAATCATTGTATTAATCTTATCTAGTTCAATCTATTTTTTCTCTCTCTAGCAATCTCCAAGTGTAATGGTCTTTAATATTTGTTATGCTGTTAATTCTAATTTATTGAATGTCAGAAAAGTGTGGAATTTTACAACTAGAGCCTTATTGTTTTCTGCCTTTTATTGGAAACATAAACAATATGGATACTCAAGTTTTAAAACATTAATAATCTAAATGAAGTAAGCATAAAAAAAGCATAAAGAGAAACATGCTATAGTGATTACACACTTTTACATAAATTCATTAATCGTTTACTTTCATTATCGCACATCCATCGATAAAATGATCGCCTGATTGATTCAGTCACACTCATCATGGCACTCCTGTCAATCATTCTGGGCTCCTCCCACAAAGAGATACATAAAGGCTGTAATATTTACTGTGTCCAAAATACTACAGCCTCTTCTTGTTAGGTTGAAAAAGAAAGAAAGAAAGTGAAAACATTAATATTTAAATATTTAAATAAAGCATCAACAACGTGTCAAGAGGAAAGGCTAATAGATAGGGTTTTGTCTCTATCTAGTGGGTATTCTTACTTACTGGAAGATTTTCATACAGAGGCGAGTCCAGTTCGGGTTTACAATCATCAAGTTGAGCAGTCTTTATGAATGAAGACAAAGTAAAAACAGGAGTGTGTTATTTAAATCTCCATATACACTCACCTAAAGCATTATTAGGAACACCATACTAATACTGTGTTTGACCCCATTTCGCCTTCAGAACTGCCTTAATTCTACGTGGCATTGATTCAACAAGGTGCTGAAAGCATTAGCTTTAGAAATGTTGGCCCATATTGATAGGATAGCATCTTGCAGTTGATGGAGATTTGTGGGATGCACATCCAGGGCACGAAGCTCCTGTTCCACCACATCCCAAAGATGCTCTATTGGGTTGAGATCTGGTGACTGTGGGGGCCATTTTAGTACAGTGAACTCATTGTCATGTTCAAGAAACCAATTTGAAATGATTCGAGCTTTGTGACATGGTGCATTATCCTGCTGGAAGTAGCCATCAGAGGATGGGTACATGGTGGTCATAAAGGGATGGACATGGTCAGAAACAATGCTCAGGTAGGCCGTGGCATTTAAACGATGCCCAATTGGCACTAAGGGGCCTAAAGTGTGCCAAGAAAACATCCCCCACACCATTACACCACCACCACCAGCCTGCACAGTGGTAACAAGGCATGATGGATCCATGTTCTCATTCTGTTTACGCCAAATTCTGACTCTACCATCTGAATGTCTCAACAGAAATCGAGACTCATCAGACCAGGCAACATTTTTCCAGTCTTCAACTGTCCAATTTTGGTAAGCTCGTGCAAATTGTAGACTCTTTTTGGTAAGTGGTACCCGGTGGGGTCTTCTGCTGTTGTAGCCCATCCGCCTCAAGGTTGTGCGTGTTGTGGCTTCACAAATGCTTTGCTGCATACCTCGGTTGTAACAAGTGGTTATTTCAGTCAAAGTTGCTCTTCTATCAGCTTGAATCAGTCGGCCCATTCTCCTCTGACCTCTAGCATCAACAAGGCATTTTCGCCCACAGGACTGCCGCATACTGGATGTTTTTCCCTTTTCACACCATTCTTTGTAAACCCTAGAAATGGTTGTGCGTGAAAATCCCAGTAACTGAGCAGATTGTGAAATTCTCAGACTGGCCCGTCTGGCACCAACAACCATGCCATGCTCAAAATTGCTTAAATCACCTTTCTTTCCCATTCTGACATTCAGTTTGGAGTTCAGGAGATTGTCTTGACCAGGACCACAACCCTAAATGCATTGAAGCAACTGCCATGTGATTGGTTGATTAGATAATTGCATTAATGAGAAATTGAACAGGTGTTCCTAATAATCCTTTAGGTGAGTGTACTTAGTCAATATAGATATGTTCACACTGTTCACACACTGCTTTTAAATAAAAGCATCAACAACATGTGTCAAGAGGAAAGGCTAATAGATTGGGTTTTGTCTCTATCTAGTGGGTATTTTTACTTACTGGAAGATTTTCATACAGAGACGAGTCCAGTTCGGGTTTACAATCATCAAGTTGAGCAGTCTTTATGAATGAAGACAAAGTAAAAACAGGAGTGTGTTAATTAATAATTCCTTACATTTATATAGCGCTTTTCTCTGCACTCAAAGCGCTTTACATAGAAGGGGGAATCTCCTCAACCACCACCAATGTGCAGCATCCACCTGATTACTTAATTAACACTTAATTAAATTCCCATATACTTAGTCAACATAGATATTTCCACACTGACATTGAGCGTTTAATTCCTTTTGGCTAAAGGTGAAGAGAGTTTAGTCTACTGTAGGAAACACTTACCATTACATTCTCATACACAAGATCACTCAATTCAACATCATAAGCGTTGCATCTGACATGATCAGGTCTGGAATGATTCATCTTTGCCATTAAAGAAAAAAACAGAATAAAGAGAAAATAAATAACGTCTATAAACAACTCACTAGAAAAAGTCTCTGCTACATTCAGACTTTCAATCATTTAGATACCAGTTAATTTCCCTGATCAGTAAACTTCTGATAATTATTCTCACCTGAGACTCCTGTGTGTCATTTCTCTTTTTCATCCTCCTGATTCCCCTTTAAAGACAGTAATTTGACACAATTACAACCAATCAGATTCAGAAATTATTTGATGTTTAATACACAGATATGATTTTAACTAAAGGTATTTCTCTATAGGATGTGGCACTGCCACTTTGAATGGGATGAAATCGGGTCTATCTTCAGGATTTACTGCAGTAATGAGCTTCAGATTTCATTATTCAATAACTAACTGAGTAGCTGTCAGTGTGGAAAGAAAGAATGGGAAATGTTGCCTTAAGTTCACGTTCATCACGACCAGAGACGAACCTACATTAGAGGGGACCTATTATTTTTCGAAGTTTAACATGCTTTTTTATTATATCCAACAAAGCAGGAAAAACAACGAAGAAGAATGAATAACAGAACTGTAGTGACACACTAGATGGCAATACAACAGTGACACCTATTGGCAAATTACTATATAACAACACTCCCACTTAATTTTACAATAGGACTAAGCCATTTCTTAGTAAATTATATTAACACACACACACACACACACACACACACACACACACACACACACAAAAAAAAACATTTCTTAATCCTTTTTCCATGTTAATCGTTTTACACCCATAACATATTTAACACTAAACACAGTTTAGCCATTTAAGATCAGACTAAAGAGAATTAAATGAAACCGAGTCCAATCTCACTCCTAAGATACTCAAACTTCTGTCACACCACTGGCTTGGTCAAGATATCTGCCTTCATGTCATCTGTGGGACAATACTGCAGTTGTATTTGTCCATTCTGCACACATTCACAAATGTAATGGTAGCGAATGTCAATGTGCTTGGTTCTTGAATGATCAACTGGATTCTTTGCGATTGCTATTGCTCCTTGGTTGTCCTCCAGGATCACCACAGGAGAGCATCCATTCCAAGATCACTTAGTAGTCGTCTTAGCCAGACACATTCCTGAGCTGCTTGGCTAAAGCCTGGTTCACACGGGACGATTTTAAAATCGTCGGCCGATTTTCCAAACCTGAGAGACCCCACACATGGCGATAAAAAATCACGGGTCTAACAGTTTTGGTCGTACAGTGTGTGGTGCGCAGCCACACGGCAAAATCAACACATCACACACGAACCGATTTGACTCCCGAGCATTCCCATGTCAGACGGGAAATCTCGCAAAATCCCTCGAGATCAAGCGTAATTTAATACTGTGCTTACGAGGATACTTGACAAAGTGAACATTTTGGCATACTTTTGTGTGTTTTTGTCCGTTCAAGCGTGAAAGAGAACTCAATGCGGCAGCGCGCTGTCTGAAGCGGGATTCTGTGCGCATGAGTTCTGTGTGTGTGTGTGTGTGTGTGCGCGTGTGTGTGCATCACACAGAGAGGAGATTTACAGACAGCGCGCCGCCAGTACAGATGTAAGTTCTTTTTTGCGTTTTATCGCGCTTGAATTGTTTCTTAGCACTTGAATGAATGATAGCGTGATAAAATACTATAGTATAGAGCAGCCAATGGATGAAAGAAAAATCTACACGCCACAGTCCACAGGCTGCGTGCTCGTTTGTC
Source organism: Abramis brama (assembly GCF_963993115.1). Lineage (NCBI taxonomy): Eukaryota > Metazoa > Chordata > Actinopteri > Cypriniformes > Leuciscidae > Abramis > Abramis brama. Next base: position 13,410,224 of record NC_139964.1, on the reverse strand, counting down.
CCCGGGGGACACCACACACGAGGAGAAATCGGGCCAAAACAATCCAACATGTTGGATATCCCCGATTTGAGATCGGAGCGGTCCCGAAGTCCTTCCGAGCAGACGAGAGCAGCCTTAAGACACCACACACGGCAGGAATATCTGATCAGATTATTTTACAATATCGGAGCATCCTTAAGATTGTCGGAAGGGGTGAATCGGGACTAAAATCGGCCTAATTATCCTGCCGTGTGAACCAGGCTTAAGTGCAACATACTCAGCCTCTGCTGTTGAAAGAGCAACAGTTGACTGTTTCTTGCTGAGCCAACTCACCGCTCCTCCACCCAGTAAGAACACGTTACCGGTTGTAGAGCGACGATTGTCCTGGTCTCCAGCCCAGTCAGCATCTGAGAAACCGACCAAAGTTCCAGACTCTGACCGCTCATACTTGAGAGTGAGTTTCAGTGTTCCCTTCAAGTACCGTAGAATTCTCTTCACCGCAGTCAGATGTGCAACACTTGGATTTGCATTGAACTTTGACACAACGCTCACTGCTTGTGCTATGTCGGGTCGTGTGGCCATTGCAGCATACAGTAGGCTACCTACCATAGACTGGTAAGTACTTGGGTTCACAGGCTTGCTGACACCATCATTCCTTTTTAGCTTTACATTTACATCAGCTGGAGTTGCAACGGGATTTGCCTCATGCATACCATACTTTTGAAGAATGGCTTCAATGTAATGCTGCTGATGAAGTAACACACAGTTTTTTTCTTTGTCTTGGATGACAGAGGCCCCAAGATATAGGACAGTTCTCTCATGTCCTTCATCTTGTAGTGCTTCTTAAGAGCGAGTTTCAGCTCTTCCATGCTTTCCATCGACTCTGTGATCAGAATTAGATCATCAAAATACACAGCTAATATCTCCAGCTCCTGTCGAGATCTCACGAACACACACGGGTCTGATGTACTCTGTTTGATGCCAATGTCCTTCATGAACTCTGTGAAAGTTTTACTCCAGCAGCGAGGGGACTGCTTCAGTCCATATATTGACTTCTTCAGCTTGCACACCAAACTTTCCTCCCCTGGTCTGATGTATCCCTCTGGTTGCTCCATATATATTTCCTCATCCAGGTGTCCATTTAGAAATGCGGTTACCACATCCATCTGATGCACATGCATGTTATTCTGGACAGCGAAGGACAACGTACGAATTGAGCTAAAACGTACCACGGGTGAAAAGGTTTCATCGTAGTCGGCACCATACTTCTGTGAGTAACCCTTAGCAACAAGTCTGCACTTGTATCTCTCCACTCGTCCGTCACTATGATGCTTGACTTTAAACACCCATCTCGATCCTATGGCCTTCCGATCCTTTGGCAATTTCACTAAATCCCACGTCTTATTTTCCAGCAGTGATTCATGTTCCAAGTCAGCCGCCTCCTGCCATTCTTTTGCATTAGGACTCATCATTGCCACTTTCAGTGTGCTTGGTTCTGCAACAAAACAAACACTTGCATAATAGGAATAATTGGTCAACTTCCTGTTTCCTGTTTCGAATGCGCATGCGTCGCGTCTGAACGCGTTGTTGTCTTTGGAGCTCCATCGATTGATTTATAATTCTTGATTTCTCTTTAAACTCACTTACAACGAACATTTTCTATTTTTCCTCACCTCATAGTTATAACGCGGACTGTTGAGCAGATGCGTCTCAAGCCTAGTGATCCAACGCTGGATACTCTTATAGGTTACGTCCGTGGATCACGGCTGAACGCGTCTTCTCCGCACTCATTTATAAACAAACATTTTTTTCGCCTATCGTGCGTCTACTCCACACCCGTACCACTAAAAAGACGGATTTTATCCAAGACTTAAGCCATAAATTAGTATTAATATTGATAGCATCACTGGTAGCGTCGTTGCTAACTTAACTTACTGTCCATCTGTTAAAATGGCGAATATATCAGATGTAAGTAGTCTACCTTTTGGTGCAGGTGAGGACACATTTGAGCTACACGCGGTACAGTCTGAGCTGGAAGCTGTTGAGAAACAGATCCACGACCTTTTAGTGAGAAAAGCCGAGCTGATAGACCGGCGGTTAGCTCTTGAAACATCACGCGCCGATGCACACAAATCAGTGATTAACGTTACTAACCCGCTGACTCCGACCTCGTCTACTCCGTGCGTTACTCAGCATCGGTCACGAGCGTCGAGGCCGCGATCAGCTATGGTCTCGTTTACGCCGGCTCCAACATGCCACCACGAAGCCTGGATATTTCCGCAGCGGAAGACGCGAGTCAGGTCTAGACCAAGAAAACTCTCTCCGACCCTCCCGGTTTTCGAGATATCCACACAAAACCGCTTCTCCCCTCTTCGCGAAACAGAACGCGATGCTGTGATCATCGGTGATTCCATCGTTCGACACGTACACGCTACGTTAAATAAAAGTAAGGTGCATAGTCACTGCTTTCCTGGTGCTCGTGTTTCTGAAATCGCTGCTCACGTTCCCGAGATTCTGAACGAGCGCGTCGGAACTGTGGTCCTGCACGCGGGAGGGGCCGACATCAGGCTGCGCCAGACAGAGGTTCTGAAGAAAGACTTCAGGAATCTGATCGATACGGTACGCAGCACATCGCCTGATATAATGATCATTGTGTCAGGACCGCTTCCCACGTACCGACTAGGTCATGAAAAGTTTAGTAGATTATTCGCGCTAAATGAATGGTTAATATCATGGTGCAATGAGCAGAAACTGCTCTTTGTAAATAATTGGAATCTGTTTTGGGAGCGTCCTAGGCTTTACCGTGCTGATGGCTTACACCCAAGCAGATTCGGATCGGATCTTCTGTCAGATAACATCTCCAAAATGTTAAATACCTTTTGACTAGTAACCAAAAGTCCAAATCATAGTCTCTGCTGCACCAAATTAACTGATATAAATAGTGTAGAACATTGCATAGAAACTGTGTCTATTCCTCGTTTAGTGAGATCAAATAATAAATCTACTGCAGGATCTAGAAAAAATCTAATTGTTATTAAACCAGAAAATGTTGCTATTAGTAATCAAAAACAATTTCTAAAGCTAGGTCTTCTAAACATTAGATCACTCACACCTAAGGCAGTTATTGTAAATGAAATAGTCACAGATAATAGCTTCGATGTACTTTGCCTTACTGAAACTTGGCTTAAACCTAATGATTATTTCGGTCTAAATGAGTCTACTCCATCTGGATACTCCTATAAGCACGAACCCCGTCTGATTGGTCGTGGCGGCGGTGTTGCAACAATCTATAGAGATATTCTCAATGTTACTCAGAAAACGGGTTATAAGTTTATTTCGTTTGAAATACTTGTACTAAATGTTACGCTCTTAGATGTTAGAAAAAAATCCATATTATCTCTAGCCTTGGCTACCGTATATAGACCGCCTGGGCCTTACGCTGATTTCCTAAAAGAGTTTGCAGATTTTCTCTCAGATCTATTGGTCAATGTAGATAAAGCATTAATTGTTGGAGATTTTAACATACACGTAGATAATTCAAATGATGCGTTAGGGGCTGCGTTTACAGATTTATTAAATTCCTTTGGGGTCAAGCAAAACGTCACCGGACCAACTCATCGTCTTAATCACACACTCGATTTAATTATATCATATGGAACCGATCCAACCGATATAGATATCATTCCACAAAGTGATGATGTCACTGACCATTACTTGGTAACTTGCATATTACGTACTGCTGTAATATGTCATGCTGTGCCGCGTTTTCGACCAGGCAGAACAATCCTTCCATCCACCATAGATAATTTCTCAAATTGCTTATCTAATCTGTCTCAGCTGCTGCCTGAACCCAAACAAACAGATGAACTAGAAGAACTAACTAGCACTATGAGCACCATTCTCTCTAGAACATTGGATGTTGTTGCACCCATTAGATTAAAAAAGGCCAGAGAGAAAATTAAAGCACCATGGTACAATAATACTACGCATGTTCTAAAGAGAGAAACCCGTAATTTAGAGCGTAAATGGAAACAAACTAATTTAGAGGTCTTTAGAATCGCGTGGAAAGACAGTATGTCACGTTATAAAAAGGCCCTAAAAGCGGCCAGGGCTGAGCACCTCCGCAAACTAATAGAAAACAACCAAAACAATCCTAGGTTTTTATTTAACACCGTGGCTAGACTAACAAATAAACAGACGTCACCCGAACAAAATATCCCGTTACAGTTTAGTAGTAATGATTTCATGAACTTCTTCACTGAGAAAATAGAAAACATCAGAACCACAATTGTAAACGTTCAATCCTCAATCGCACCTTATAATTCAGCCTCAATTATCCCCCCGCAAGAACAATTACAGTGCAACTATAGAACAAAAAGAGTTAAATAAACTTATCACTTCATCTAAAACAACAACATGTTTATTAGATCCTATACCAACTAAACTACTGAAGGAAGTGTTACCTGTAGTGGAAGAGCCTCTCCTCAATATTATTAACTCATCTTTATCTTTAGGTCATGTTCCAAGAACATTTAAACTGGCAGTTATAAAACCTCTCATTAAGAAACCACAATTAGATCATAATAATCTAGCAAATTATAGACCCATTTCAAATCTACCTTTTATGTCTAAAATACTAGAAAAAGTTGTGTCCACTCAACTGGGCTCTTTCTTGCAAGAAAATGATATCTATGAAAAGTTTCAGTCAGGATTCAGGCCGCATCATAGCACTGAAACTGTGCTCGTTAAAATCACAAATAATTTACTCTTAGCTTCTGACCAAGGCTGTATCTCAATACTAGTTTTACTTGATCTAAGTGCTGCGTTCGATACTATAGATCACACAATACTCTTAGATCGACTACAAAATTATACTGGTGTTCAAGGACAAGCATTAAGCTGGTTTAGATCATACTTATCTGACCGCTACCATTTTGTCTATTTAAATGGAGAAAAATCGATCATAACTCCAGTAAACTATGGAGTGCCGCAGGGATCTGTGTTGGGCCCTCTGTTATTCTCAATATATATGATGCCACTTGGAAATATTATAAGGAAACATGGAATTAGTTTCCATTGTTATGCTGATGACACTCAAATATATATTTCATCACGGCCGGATGAAAACGCTAAATTATCCAAATTGACAGAGTGTGTTAAAGATATAAAAGATTGGATGACGCGTAATTTTCTTTTATTAAATCCATACAAGACAGAGGTAATACTTATCGGTTCAAAAAACCGCCCACAGAACCTCTCACAATACAACTTTGACATCGTAGGATGTCCTGTTACTTTATCCTCTACAGTAAAAGACCTGGGTGTTATACTCGATTGTAACCTGTCTTTTGAAAATCATATTTCGTATGTTACAAAAACAGCCTTTTTCCACCTTAGAAACATTGCTAAGCTACGTAATATGCTATCAGTTTCTGATGCAGAAAAGTTAGTTCATGCATTCATGACCTCGAGACTAGATTACTGTAATGCTTTATTAGCCGGTTGTCCTGCATCCTCAATAAACAAGCTACAGTTAGTCCAAAATGCAGCTGCTAGAGTTCTTACTAGATCAAGAAAATATGATCATATAACACCGATTTTATCATCACTACATTGGCTACCTATAAAGTTCCGTATTAATTATAAGGTATTGCTACTGACTTATAAAGCCCTAAACGGCTTAGCTCCAGTCTATTTAACGGATCTTCTATCACCCTATAATCCATCGCGCTCTTTAAGATCAATAAATTCAAGGCTTTTGGTCATACCTAGGATATCCAGATCAACCAAAGGAGGGAGAGCATTTTCACATTTGGCTCCAAAACTCTGGAATAGCCTTCCTGATACTGTTCGTTGCTCGGACTCGCTCTCCCAGTTTAAAACTAGATTAAAGACGCATCTTTTCAGCCAGGCATTCATATAATATTGTTAATCTCACAGTTTCAAACTACAATCCGGCCTCTAGTTCATAAATGCCAGAGGAGAACTGGCCCCCGACTGAGCCTGGGTTCTCCCAAGGTTTTTTTTTTTTCTCCATTAGGTCACCTGATGGAGTTTTAGGACACCATTAGGTCACTTGATGGAGTTTTTTCGGTTCCTTGCCACTGTTGCCTTTGGCTTGCTCAGTTGGGGATATTTTGGGGATATTTAATTTTATTCTATCAATCAATAAATTCCACTAGAAACAAACTTTGTTGTATTATTTTATTTTAATACTGTGAAGCTGCTTTGATACAATCTGTATTGTGAAAAGCGCTATACAAATATACTTGATTTGATAATGATCCACAGTCACCAGGTCGGCAAACTCATCATAACCATATCTCTTAGGTGGTTTTCTGATTCCGCCACCTTCTCTAGCAGTTTCATCGACAGTAGCATCGACTGGTGTTCTCTCGTCAGTTTTCACAATAACTTCGTTCTCCGAACAAGAAATGTCCACTTTCTTGTTTCAAGTCAAAGTCTGATTTGTTGAAGATCACATCCCGACGAATTAGAATCCTCTTTTTTTCTTCATCGAACAAGCGATAGCCCTTGGCATTGTTGGCATATCCCACGAAACGAAGCTTCACAGCCTTCTTGTCCAGTTTTCTTCTTTCTGTGTCTAGGACATGTGCATAAGCTACGCAACCAAACACTTTCATGTGACTCACATTTGGCTGTTTGTCGCACCATCTCTGGTAGGGCATCACTTGTTTCAGTACAGATGTGGGGAGTCTGTTCTGTATGTAAGCTGCGGTCGCTAGTACAGCCTCTGCCCAGTACGACTTTGGTAATTTAGCATGAGAGAGCATGGTTCTCGCTGCTTCACTTAATGTCCTATTTTTTTCTTTCTGCAACACCATTTTGCTGAGGTGTGTGAGGTACAGTTGTCTCATGGTGGATACCTTGAGCCTTCAAGTATTCTTGAAATTCTTTGGATGTGCATTATCCGTTCTTAGTCTTGCCATTTTCAGTCCGCACTCATTGGATAATATTTTCTCAAATTCCTTGAATTTGCAAAGAACTTCACTCTTCTGTTTCATAAATTATACCTTGCAACATCTAGAATAGTCATCAATAAAAGTCACAAAGTACTTTGATCCACCTACAGATTCAGTCTGCATGGGACCACAGACGTCACTATGAACCAACTGTAGTTTATGTTTGGAACGGATCTCTCCCAACTGGCTTATGTGGCTTCCTAGACAGCTTGCCTTCCATACATGCTTCACAGAAGGGAACTTCTTTCTCAGCAGGAAGGTCCACTCCATTCACCAGTTTTTTAAGTTCTTTCAACTTAGTGGTGTGACCCAATCGCTGGTGCCACAAACTGGCTGCTATTAATGCACTTGATGCACAGTGACAGACGGGCGAACTTCCCTCGTCATCCAGCTGATACAATCCATCAGATCTTTGTGTTCCCATTCCTCTGAGATTTCCATTTTTATCACGGATGGAACAGCGAGACTTCTTGAACTGCACCGTATTTCCTTTTTTTACAGCAGCTCCCACTGAGAAAAGATTCCCGGATAACTTGGGAACATACAGCACATCAAGCATTGTGACATTTTTTACATCACTGATTTTTAATGTCATTCTTAGTTTAACGTTACCAAGTCCTAGAGCGTCAACCACTCTGCCATCACCGAGTTTCACAGACTGTGCTTTTGGAAATTGCTGGTAGTCTTGAAGAATTTATTCATGACACGTCATGTGCTTTGAGGCGCCAGAGTCGATTAACCACTCGACCTGTTGTGTCATCTTATCCTTATCCTTATCCATCTTATCCTCTCTGGCGACGAAGGCACTTTCAGATGAGTCTTCATCATGTTCACATGTTACATTTTTGGCTTTGTGTGTTTTAGTCTGTTTTTTCTTATTTGGACAGTCACGCTTGATATGTCCTTCTTTCCCACACTTGTAACATCTCCACGATCTGTCTGCTCTCACTGCCTTGGTGTTAGCCTGCATATCACTACGAACTTGTGTTGACAGCGCTGATGCGCCACCGGACGCAGCACCACTGGACATAGTACCGCCATAGTTACCATCAGCAGACACTCGCTTTTGTTCTTCATTTATCAATGCTTGCTGAACAAACTGCAGCGTTAAACTGTCCAACTTAGTTTACAGTGCAGTGACAATTGTAGCATAGCTTGGTGGCAAGCTACCCAGTAGTGTTACAATCTGGTCCTCCTCTTCAATCACCGCACCTATTGCCCCTAGCTGGTCAGTTAACTCCTTCATTCGTTTCAAATGTTCAGTTATGTTTTCTCCTTCATTCATTTCACATCTGAAGTATTTTTTTCTTCAGAAACAGTTTGTTTGCAAGAGTGTCTCTCTCAAAATGTCATTTTAGCGTGTCCCACGCTTCCTTAGGGGTCTTACAGCTTGTTATCAGGTACAACTGGGGCGTACTCACATTCAGCACCAACACAGACAACGCCTTTTCTTTCCGTTTTTCAAATTCTGCTCTTGCCTGTGCATTTGCTCCTCCTGCCACAGTGTCAGTCTCCATCACCATGCCCCATAGCCCTTTAGCTTTCATCAAATGTTCCATTTGAAATTTCCACGTTGCCCATTTCTCTGTCCCACTCAGCTTTTCAATAAACAGTTTATCCTCCATTGTGAGTTCCACAACACTGTCTATTTCACACACACACAAAAAGAACCTGTGTAAAAGTACCTCTTCTTTGCTTTAGCGAAGATCTGGGCCCATAACCTATTGAAGTTTCACATGCTTTTTTATTATATCCAACAAAGCAGGAAAAACAACGAAGAAGAATGAATAACAGAACTGTAGTGACACACTGGCAATACAACAGTGACACCTATTGTCAAATTACTATATAACAACATTATGCTCCTTTTCACAAGATGTAAAATAAATCTCTGATGTCCCCAGAGTGTGTATGTGAAGTTTTAGCTCAAAATACCCAACACATATTTTTTTACAGAATGTTTAAATTGTCACTTTTTGGTGCTCAGAAAAACGCGCTGTTTTAGTGTGTGCCCTTTAAATGCAAATAAGCTGCTGCTGCACAGCACAGGGGGCGGAGCTTCATGAGCTTGCGCTCAGTCTCAGGACAATTTCATCTCACGGAATGATGATAATATCAGAAACTCTCAGTAACGGTGTTCATTTCGACCCAGAGTCGGAGAATAATGCCTACAGAGTCAGAGTGCTGTATGGAGATGGAACAGGTATAGTTTAGTAGTTTAATTACGGTTATAACGTATTTGTCATCTGCTTGTATGTATCCACTATTAATAGCCTACAAGTCTGCTGTTTCGGACCAGCTCTGAATGATGATCAAACATATACTGATGAGTTTAATAAAGTTTATTGTACATCACACAAAAGATGAAGCGTCAGTTTGAGTCCAGAAAATCACCGTAAGAGCTGAGTAAACACAGTATAAGAAGTGCGTAAGTAACGTTACATAAATGAATTTCGGTAGAGTTGAGGGAGCATTTTCATTGAAAACAAAGTAATTCCACCTTGTCTTCAGCGGCTGCCTCAGATGTCGGGAGTAAATAGAGAGAGCGATGTGGATTAATACATCCAGCCACACAACACCTACAACGCTTGGGAGACATTCTTGTCAGTGCAGCAATGGCGGATGTGTACAACTCGCTGTGAACTCGATCAGGGCGGGTCTATGTTGAAACGGCAGTGTCTGTCAACACTCGTGGGCGGGGCCTGTGCTTAGTGATGTCACTAAAACAGCATTCTGAAAACAGGTCGTTGGGAGACACTGCTGATGATTTATGGGAATTAATAAAAAAGGAGTGAGTGGATTTGTATCACTATTGGGTGGTTGTGTACACACACTGCCAACACACATTTATGTCCAAACAGCATGCAGAAGTGAATTTAGCACAATAGGTCCCCTTTAAGTGTGTGGGTCCCAGGGAAAATTAGTTAATGAGGCCCTTCTAAAATATGTTTTTAACATAAACATAAAGTGCTATTTTTTTAATTAACAAAATGTCAATCTTCATCTTTATAGAAGAAGATACAATACATCTGATAATCTTCATATTTATGATGGACTGTCACCATAAAAACTGTGCTTTGTATGGTGGTGACAGGAACAAGCTGTTTAATCTCTATTTTATTATTTTATTAGTTCATGACGTCTCACTGAATTCACAACTTTCTAACTCAGTCATTCATTCACACACACGAGAGAGTACCACAAACACACATCTTACCAAATCACTAACATCGTAATGATCACTGCAGCTCCACAAACCCCTCCAATGGATATGTATAATATCACCAGACGTCCTGCAACTGAGACAAAAGAGTAAAACATCTGAACAGATTCATTTGAGTCACTATAGAAAGAGTAATGTAAGTTTATGAGCCGCTCTACCTTTACCTGTGACAGTTACAGCGTCTGATCTCTGAGATCCATGTTGATTGTGAGCCTGACAGTAGAAGCGTCCACTCTGTAGTGCACTGAAACTCTGTCCAGATCCAACAGCTGAGGTTTCATTCTCCTTAAACCAGCTGAAGTTCAGAGCAGGAGGGTTTGAGTCACTGGTGCAGTTCAGAGTCACTGAATCTCTCTCCTCTGTTTCACCAGAAACAGACACTAAGACATTCTTTGGCGGGTCTAAAGCAGAAAAAAAATCACATTACTGACAATGTTTAGAGGATTTAATGTCACATTTACTGAACCATCATTAACTCACACATGACATTTAAAGTCACAGCATCAGAGTATTTCTCTCCATGTTCATTGATGGACTTGCACTTGTATTCTCCACTGTCATCAGAGCTGATCTTTGAGATGCTGAAGATTCTTCCAGATCCTACAATCGTTCCTCCTTTAAACCAGTTGATTTCTGCAGGAGGGTTTGAGTCACTGATGCAGTTCAGAGTCACTGAATCTCTCTCCACTATTACACCAGATGGACTGATTGACACTGAGACGCTCCTGGGAGGGACTAAAAAGGACAAAAAATAAAATTCATAATAAATATTACAAAATTATACATTTTGAAATTTTTTAAAAATATACTGGTGATCATTAACTCACACATGACATTTAAAGTCACAGCATGAGAGTATTTCTCCCCATGTTTATTGATGGACTTGCACTTGTATTCTCCACTGTCATCAGAACTGATCTTTGAGATGCTGAAGATTCTTCCAGATCCTACAATCGTTCCTCCTTTAAACCAGCTGATTTCTGCAGGAGGGTTTGAGTCACTGATGCAGTTCAGAGTCACTGAATCTCCCTCCACTATTACACCAGATCCACTTATCAACACTGAGACGCTCCTGGGAGGATCTAACAAAACAAAATTGTATAATCTTTTTTTTCTGTTCTGTTTCTGTTTTCCCCAAAGCATTGTAAGCCTAGGTAGATTGTATAAATCACTGGTACCAATGGTCTCTACGATTGACTTTAGGCCTGTTAAATCCAACACAAATCTTATGCATGAAAATTCAGTCTTATTTTGCATGCCAAAATGTCTTTTAATACTGATGTGGAAAAAAGGCAGATGGGCTGAATGAAATGCAAATTCAAACACTGAAAAGGTGGTGCTTACAGAAAAGAAGAAATAAGAAATAACTCTGTTACTCTGGTACCAGAAGCACAAACTTTTGTTTTAGTGTGAACAAGAACAGATCTTGAGACTCACAATGCTTCGGGAAAACACAGCCCTATTTCTACAACTGTTACCGAACCATCAATAACTCACACATGACATTTAAAGTCACAACATCAGAGTGTTTCTCTCCATGTTCATTGGTGGACTTGCACTTGTATTTTCCACTGTCATCAGAGCTGATCTTTGAGATTCTGTAGATTCTTCCTGATCCTATAATTGTTCTCCTTTTAATCCATCTGATTTGTGCAGGAGGGTTTGAGTCACTGAAGCAGTTCAGAGTCACTGAATCTCCCTCCACTATTACACCAGATGGACTGATGGACACTGAGACGCTCTTTGGAGGGTCTAAAAAGGACAAAAATTAAAACCCTAAATCATCCAATTCAAACACGATCTCCTAGTTTTAAAAAGAACAAAAAGTCAATCTGTACTTGTCACAGACTGGGTTGGTGAAAGGAGCAAGGACTCAAGTGCAGAAAACAAATGGGTATTTATTAACAAAGTAAATAAAACAACACTACAAACAAAAACTCCCCATGGGAGAAAACAGGACAGGCATCAGCAGGAACAGAAAACACAAAGTAACTTAGACAACAAACCAGCACAGGACTGCAAACACAGGGAGACTAAATAGGAAGCAAACAAAAGAGGGTAACGGGAAAGGCAGGTGGGGCAAATGAATCAATAATCAGGTAGCAAGATGGGAGGGGCCAGACAATTGACAGGAGAGCACATGGCACAAGGAAATACATGACAAGCCATGTGCTCACAACAAACCAGACTATACCCAACGCATGACAGACCGGGAATGCCAGAGCTCTGTCACCAACCCAAGATGTAACCCAAACAGAAGTGACAGAACTCACACATGACATTGATCTGAACAGCAGGAGAGATGTGAGTGTGTCCGTCTACAGCACAGCTATATCTGCCTGAATCCTCTCTTCTGACTGACTGCAGCAGGAGTTCATTGTTTCTGTCTCTTCTCTCAGTTAATGGCTGTGAGTTTCTGTACCAGATGAATGTTGCTCTGTCAGTCAGAGCGCAGCTGCTTTTACATCTCAGAGTGACTGAATCTCCCTCTGTCACTCTCTCAGGAGACTCCACCTGAAGATCTGAACACAACACACACATTATATCTAGTGCTGCTGTCATACACTGATTATTATTCAACATAATGCACAGAAGAAGAGACAAACCTCACCAAACTCACCTGTGACAGTAAGAGTCACTCCAGGATAACCAGTATATTTTCCATCAGGTTTATCAGTGATGAATCTGAAATAGTACATGCGTGAATCCTTCAGTGTCACATGACTCAGTCTGACGGTGCAGTTCTGCTGTTTATCTCCCAGATACTGAAGCCTCTGACTGTATTCAGGGTCATTAGACAGATCTAGAAGCTCAACACCCTGTAGCATTGGGCCTTTTGTCCAGAACACTTTCTTGATCTTATATCCAGTAGGGTATTTATAAGTGCATCTCATTATCACTGTTGAGTCCTTTAGTGCACAGATGCGTGAAGGACTGTAACTCACACCCCAATCAGCACTAGAAACCCCTGAAACACAGAATTCATCTCAAACAATTTAGCAGCAGCTTGTGCATATAAAATTGCAGTATCAAATTTATCTTGAGTGTTTCTGAAGTGTTGCATTGACTAACCATGAATCATGAGAAGAACGATCAGAGGAAGAGGAGGAGCCATTCTGACTGATGTCACTATCAACACCTACAACAAATGTACAGTGGCTTATTTTTCAACTTAATGTCTTGTCGTTTTGGTCTCACTGTTACACATTTAGTTTTTCATATTCTCATTGCATTAAAAATTTTATCAAATATATGATATATGTGTCAGTGGTTCAGTGAAGTCTACAGTGGGAGAGATCTGCCTTGTCTAAATACGCAGATGGGAGTTTTACTTACTCAAACATGTTCTAAGGGCAGAAAGGAAAATGATTGGTTTACAGCTTCAACCAATGAAACTGAAGCAAGGGCGGGGTTTTTAGACGTTTGAATTTGAGATGCGCTGCGGAGGGATTCTTGAGGAATAGTCGGAATAAAAGACAGATGTTCGTGGGAGAACGCATTTATTGCAAGGTAAGTTAATTTACTACTATATTTTGTTACAATTCAACATCCTCTAACGTTTACTAAGATAATAAGCGAACATTTTAAAATGCACAGAACTAATCATCGTCTAAATATCGTATTGTATGCATTTTGATTTGACTGTTTCATCAGTCGACCAAAACAAAGCTGCTTATGGGGTAACTGGTGTAAAACATGCTTTTCCAATGCTACCTCGCTGTCTGTTAAATTGATATGCAAGAACAGAACAGAATTTTCTGCGATATTTCAACGGTCAAAATGATTCATCTGTGTATATGTGTATTACGCGCTGCTCTCAGGGCAGGAGTACTCGATGGATTCAAATTGCTGTTATTTTTAGTGTATTACGCGCTGCTCTCAGGGCAGGAGTACTCGATAGATTCAAATTGCTGTTATTTTTAGTGTATTACGCGCTGCTCTCAGGGCAGGAGTACTCAATAGATTCAAATTGCTGTTATTTTTAGTGTATTACGCGCTGCTCTCAGGGCAGGAGTACTCGATAGATTCAAATTGCTGTTATTTTTAGTGTATTACGCGCTGCTCTCAGGGCAGGAGTACTCGATAGATTCAAATTGCTGTTATTTTTAGTGTATTACGCGCTGCTCTCAGGGCAGGAGTACTCAATAGATTCAAATCGCTGTTATTTTAGTGTATTACGCGCTGCTCTCAGGGCAGGAGTACTCAATAGATTCAAATCACAGTTATTTTTAGTGTATTACGCGCTGCTCTCAGGGCAGGAGTACTCAATAGATTCAAATCACAGTTATTTTTAGTGTATTACGCGCTGCTCTCAGGGCAGGAGTATTCAATAGATTCAGATCGCTTTTATTTTATGATGTTTTATTAACAAGGTTCGGGAGGAGCACGTTCAGATAATTAACACAAGTGGAGAGCACAACTTCTCCACGCTTCTAGTCCTAAACACTTACATACGGGGGGAGTACTCTGGGTTCGGGCCGAACTCCGAGCCCTCCCTCTGGACAGCACGCCAAATACGCATTAAACTTTACCCCTTCAAATTATATGTAAGTGTGAACTCGTGAAAGTGTATTATGCGCTGCTCTCAGGGCAGGAGTACTCAATAGATTCAAATCGCTGTTATTTTAGCGCAATACTCGATGCTGTCAGGGAAGGAGTACTTAAGAGATTCTGATTGCTTTGCATTTTCCTAGAAATGAAGTCCTGTAATATTCCTGTATTGCAGGAATATACAGTAGTATTGATACTATGTGCTCTAATAATTTGATACACTAAGCTCAGTTCTAGAATAATTATATTTTTCTCTAACTAATCATTGTTCATTCTTAAAAAAACAAAAACAAAAAAAAAACATCACTCATAAAAACATTAAGTAAAAATGGCTGTCAGCTCCCAGGGCATCACTTTTGTAAAACTAAAGCCAAGTTGTCCCACAATACCAAAATATACAGTACAAAATACTCTTTTTTTCTGTTTATATTTTTGCTGGTTTTATAGTCTAGTAAATCTATAGCCCTACACATTTTTAAGGGTATATTTGATTATTTTTAATCATTTTGTTGTTACATAAGTAGACCATTTCTTTTTGGTCTATTATTAACTTGTTCTTTTATCTCATTCTTCAGTTACCTGAAAGAGCTGGCAGAAACTGGATGAATAAAAGGAGCCAACACTGAAGATGCATGATGCTACCCAGTCTATGATTAAGGCCTGGATGCAAAGACGGAGAGCGTTTGGTTCCACCTGATACAAGCACACAATCTCAGTGTTGACTTTGTGATGCATAAATGTGATTGCAAAATGTGGATCTATGTTCAAATACTTAATTTTCCACTGAGTATTGCAGAGAAACAAAGACACTTAATTTCAGGGTTCCTAGGCAATTTGGAAAAGTTTGGCATTTGATTTGAGTAATTTCCAAGTATGGAAAAATATTTTTGTTTCCATACTTTTCCCACCATTCTGTTTACTAAAATATAAAATTAAGATTTTCTAAAAATACATTTATCAAAAGCAGATTGAATTCATGGCAAAAGTTTAGTGATCATTTAGAGATTGTTTGTCTTTATCATAAGTGAGTCTCTTTTGAATATCACTAAATTAATGTGCATTTACCCCTCTACCAGCAACAGATAAAGGAGCAGACTACCATTTAACTCATGCAACATCAAACCACACAGGTTATAAAGCATTTTAGGTTTCTTCTCATCCTGTTAGTGCTTATCACTTCCAGAAAACTTTTGTACTGATTGTACTGTATACAAAAATGTAATGTTTTATGAATCATTAATGTTTAATATGGTTAGAAAAATCTAGAGAGAGGATTGCAATTTTAAGTCTGTGTGGAAAAGTGTAATATTGAAAATAATTAAAGATATTTGAAAATGAACAAAAACATTTTCTTTTACTGTTTCAATTCCCCTTTCTTACCCCAGGGTACCACGTGGAATTCCTAAAGGCAGAGGTGCTGATAGTGCTCAAGGCCTGTAGGTCAAAATGTGTGTACTTCGGGGGTCTACGAATTGTCACACCTTTTACAATGGGGGAAATTGTAATTATCTGATTAGTCGATTTGAACGTCTCACATTTGGGTTACAGACATATGGTCAAGGAAGGCATCAAAGATTATAAGTTTCTCTGTCCCTTTTATTCTCTGGCTCTTTGTCTCTTTCTACACCCTCTCCCTCTCTTTATATCTTTCAGGAAACACTTTACATATATGGGGGGTACAATTAATGGTATTTTGGGATGGGATAAGTTTTTATCACATCTATTTTGTAACTTTAAGTGTAACCATATATTAACCGTGTCATTAGACCCTTTCAATTACATATAATGTGCTAACTAGTTTTGATTAGGTATTGACTTTGAAGTGCTACCTATTGCAAAACAATATCGTCACTCTATAGCAGCAATCTGCCACATATTTAGCTGTTGTTACAACTTGTAACTACGCTTATTTCCGTTGTTGATATAAGTAGCAGTGGGTGGTAATAGACAAGAAATCTACAGTTTTCCACCATCTTACTAATAACATTTCTTTAGTCATTCGGCAGTTTAGCAGCCTGAACCCCTGTAGGAAATCCATCCTTACAAAAGTATGGAATTTTGATTTCATTTAATGACTGAAAAAAATTGATTGTAAATAACTAGTTTACTAATTATATTTTTATTGAACTGTCTTTTGGTCCAATTTTGCAAAATAACCAATTCAAGCATAATTATGACTTTCCTTTTTTATAGTATTACAAAACATTTCCAGTGAATTAAATGTATAAAACAGAAACATATCACAAAAAAATGCAGAGCAAAGATGTAGCCTATCATTAAACTGTTGTACTTTTAACTAGCTCATATCATTATTCTTAGAGGTTTTTAATTGCTTTATTATTTTTTTTTTAGACGGGTGTCATTGAACTTGAATGGGCTTCCCGTTAAACCAGGCCCAACACTATGGGTCGCCTGGTCAAATGTCTGTCAGTTCCTCCTTAAATTCTCCAGATCTGTAGGTCTTCCTGCAAATGAATTGCATAAAGATGTTGGTTTCAATGTAAGCTGATAGTCATAAAAAAACAAAACGTAAAATGTATTTCACCTGAAAGCTTCAGTTTTGGATATTGCACAATGAACATCCTCATTTTAAAATATTTCCTGGACTATTTCTTTTGTGGAGTAAACTTGGTGCGAGGGACATTAATGAGACCTTATTGCAACGTGGTACCAATGTAAACAAATAAAATTACTTGTAAAAATCTTAAGATCTTTAAGCTAAAATACATTTATAATGCCCTCAAAACAGCACTAAAGACACAGTTATATTGTGCTTATCAAAGTTAGTGCATGTTGAAGTCAATTTGAATCGGAGTAATCCTGCCCTGAGAGCAGCGCGTAATACACTAAAATAACAGCGATTTGAATCTATTGAGTACTCCTGCCCTGAGAGCAGCGCGTAATACACTAAAAATAACAGCGATTTAGGTCACTTGATGGAGTTTTTCGGTTCCTTGCCACTGTTGCCTTTGGCTTGCTTAGTTGGGGATATTTTGGGGATATTTAATTTTATTCTATCAATCAATAAATTCCACTAGAAACAAACTTTGTTGTATTATTTTATTTTAATACTGTGAAGCTGCTTTGATACAATCTGTATTGTGAAAAGCGCTATACAAATATACTTGATTTGATTTGATTTGATTTGAATCTATTGAGTACTCCTGCCCTGAGAGCAGCGCGTAATACACTAAAATAACAGCGATTTGAATCTATTGAGTAGCCTACTCCTGCCCTGAGAGCAGCGCGTAATACACTAAAATAACAGCGATTTGAATCTATTGAGTACTCTTGCCCTGAGAGCAGCGCGTAATACACTAAAAATAACAGCGATTTGAATCTATTGAGTACTCCTGCCCTGAGAGCAGCGCGTAATACACTAATATAACAGCGATTTGAATCTATTGAGTACTCTTGCCCTGAGAGCAGCGCGTAATACACTAAAAATAACAGCGATTTAAATCTAGAGTACTCCTGCCCTGAGAGCAGCGCGTAATACACTAAAATAACAGCGATTTGAATCTATTGAGTACTCCTGCCCTGAGAGCAGCGCGTAATACACTAAAATAACAGCGATTTGAATCTATTGAGTACTCCTGCCCTGAGAGCAGCGCGTAATACACTAAAATAACAGCGATTTGAATCTATTGAGTACTCCTGCCCTGAGAGCAGCGCGTAATACACTAAAATAAAAGCGATTTGAATCTATTGAGTACTCCTGCCCTGAGAGCAGCGCGTAATACACTAAAATAAAAGTGATTTGAATCTATTGAGTACTCCTGCCCTGAGAGCAGCGCGTAATACACTAAAATAACAGCGATTTGAATCTATTGAGTACTCCTGCCCTGAGAGCAGCGCGTAATACACTAAAATAACAGCGATTTGAATCTATTGAGTACTCCTGCCCTGAGAGCAGCGCGTAATACACTAAAATAACAGCGATTTGAATCTATTGAGTACTCCTGCCCTGAGAGCAGCGCGTAATACACTAAAAATAACAGCGATTTGAATCTATTGAGTACTCCTGCCCTGAGAGCAGCAAGTTATACACTAAAATAACTGTGATTTGAATCTATTGAGTACTCCTGCCCTGAGAGCAGCGCGTAATACACTAAAATAAAAGCGATTTGAATCTATTGAGTACTCCTGCCCTGAGAGCAGCAAGTTATACACTAAAATAACTGTGATTTGAATCTATTGAGTACTCCTGCCCTGAGAGCAGCGCGTAATACACTAAAATAAAAGCGATTTGAATCTATTGAGTACTCCTGCCCTGAGAGCAGCAAGTAATACACTAAAATAAAAGCGATTTGAATCTATTGAGTACTCCTGCCCTGAGAGCAGCGCGTAATACACTAAAATAAAAGCGATTTGAAACTATTGAGTACTCCTGCCCTGAGAGCAGCGCGTAATACACTAAAATAACAGCGATTTGAATCTATCGAGTACTCCTGCCCTGAGAGCAGCGCGCAATACACTAAAAATAACTGCGATTTGAATCTATTGAGTACTCCTGCCCTGAGAGCAGCGCGTAATACACTGAAAATAAAAGGGATTTGAATCTATTGAGTACTCCTGCCCTGAGAGCAGCGCGTAATACACTAAAAATAACTGTGATTTGAATCTATTGAGTACTCCTGCCCTGAGAGCAGCGCATAATACACTAAAAATAACAGTGATTTGAATCTATTGAGTACTCCTGCCCTGAGAGCAGCGCGTAATACACTAAAATAAAAGCGATTTGAATCTATTGAGTACTCCTGCCCTGAGAGCAGCGCGTAATACACTAAAATAACAGCGATTTGAATCTATTGAGTACTCCTGCCCTGAGAGCAGCACGTAATACACTAAAATAACTGTGATTTGAATCTATTGAGTACTCCTGCCCTAAGAGCAGCGCATAATACACTAAAATAAAAGCGATTTGAATCTATTGAGTACTCCTGCCCTGAGAGCAGCAAGTTATACACTAAAATAACTGTGATTTGAATCTATTAAGTACTCCTGCCCTGAGAGCAGCGCGTAATACACTAAAATAAAAGCGATTTGAATCTATTGAGTACTCCTGCCCTGAGAGCAGCAAGTAATACACTAAAATAAAAGCGATTTGAATCTATTGAGTACTCCTGCCCTGAGAGCAGCGCGTAATACACTACAAATAACTGTGATTTGAATCTATTGAGTACTCCTGCCCTGAGAGCAGCGCGTAATACACTAAAATAAAAGCGATTTGAATCTATTGAGTACTCCTGCCCTGAGAGCAGCAAGTAATACACTAAAATAACAGCGATTTGAATCTATTGAGTACTCCTGCCCTGAGAGCAGCGCGTAATACACTAAAAATAACTGTGATTTGAATCTATTGAGTACTCCTGCCCTGAGAGCAGCGCGTAATACACTAAAATAAAAGCGATTTGAATCTATTGAGTACTCCTGCCCTGAGAACAGCGCGTAATACACTAAAATAACAGCGATTTGAATCTATCGAGTACTCCTGCCCTGAGAGCAGCGCGCAATACACTAAAAATAACTGCGATTTGAATCTATTGAGTACTCCTGCCCTGAGAGCAGCGCGTAATACACTAAAAATAACAGCGATTTGAATCTATTGAGTACTCCTGCCCTGAGAGCAGCGCGTAATACACTAAAATAAAAGCGATTTGAATCTATTGAGTACTCCTGCCCTGAGAGCAGCGCGTAATATAACAGCGATTTGAATCTAATGAGTACTCCTGCCCTGAGAGCAGCGCGTAATACACTGAAAATAAAAGGGATTTGAATCTATTGAGTACTCCTGCCCTGAGAGCAGCGCGTAATACATTAAAATAACAGCGATTTGAATCTATTGAGTACTCCTGCCCTGAGAGCAGCGCGTAATACACTGAAAATAAAAGGGATTTGAATCTATTGAGTACTCCTGCCCTGAGAGCAGCGCGTAATACATTAAAATAACAGCGATTTGAATCTATTGAGTACTCCTGCCCTGAGAGCAGCGCGTAATACACTGAAAATAAAAGGGATTTGAATCTATTGAGTACTCCTGCCCTGAGAGCAGCGCGTAATACACTAAAAGCGATTTGAATCTATTGAGTACTCCTGCCCTGAGAGTAGCGCGTAATACACTAAAATAACAGCGATTTGAATCTGAGTACTCCTGCCCTGAGAGCAGCACGTAATACACTAAAATAACTGTGATTTGAATCTATTGAGTACTCCTGCCCTAAGAGCAGCGCATAATACACTAAAATAACTGTGATTTGAATCTATTGAGTACTCCTGCCCTGAGAGCAGCAAGTAATACACTAAAATAAAAGCGATTTGAATCTATTGAGTACTCCTGCCCTGAGAGCAGCAAGTAATACACTAAAATAAAAGCGATTTGAATCTATTGAGTACTCCTGCCCTGAGAGCAGCGCGTAATACACTACAAATAACTGTGATTTGAATCTATTGAGTACTCCTGCCCTGAGAGCAGCGCGTAATACACTAAAATAAAAGCGATTTGAATCTATTGAGTACTCCTGCCCTGAGAGCAGCAAGTAATACACTAAAATAACAGCGATTTGAATCTATTGAGTACTCCTGCCCTGAGAGCAGCGCGTAATACACTAAAAATAACTGTGATTTGAATCTATTGAGTACTCCTGCCCTGAGAGCAGCGCGTAATACACTAAAATAAAAGCGATTTGAATCTATTGAGTACTCCTGCCCTGAGAGCAGCGCGTAATACACTAAAATAACAGCGATTTGAATCTATCGAGTACTCCTGCCCTGAGAGCAGCGCGCAATACACTAAAAATAACTGCGATTTGAATCTATTGAGTACTCCTGCCCTGAGAGCAGCGCGTAATACACTAAAATAAAAGCGATTTGAATCTATTGAGTACTCCTGCCCTGAGAGCAGCGCGTAATATAACAGCGATTTGAATCTAATGAGTACTCCTGCCCTGAGAGCAGCGCGTAATACACTGAAAATAAAAGGGATTTGAATCTATTGAGTACTCCTGCCCTGAGAGCAGCGCGTAATACATTAAAATAACAGCGATTTGAATCTATTGAGTACTCCTGCCCTGAGAGCAGCGCGTAATACACTGAAAATAAAAGGGATTTGAATCTATTGAGTACTCCTGCCCTGAGAGCAGCGCGTAATACATTAAAATAACAGCGATTTGAATCTATTGAGTACTCCTGCCCTGAGAGCAGCGCGTAATACACTGAAAATAAAAGGGATTTGAATCTATTGAGTACTCCTGCCCTGAGAGCAGCGCGTAATACACTAAAAATAACAGCGATTTGAATCTATTGAGTACTCCTGCCCTGAGAGCAGCGCGTAATACACTAATATAACAGCGATTTGAATCTATTGAGTACTCCTGCCCTGAGAGCAGCGCGTAATACACTAATATAACAGCGATTTGAATCTATTGAGTACTCCTGTCCTGAGAGCAGCGCGTAATATAACAGCGATTTTAATCTATTGAGTACTCCTGCCCTGAGAGCAGCGCGTAATACACTGAAAATAAAAGGGATTTGAATCTATTGAGTACTCCTGCCCTGAGAGCAGCGCGTAATACACTAAAATAACAGCGATTTGAATCTATTGAGTACTCCTGCCCTGAGAGCAGCGCGTAATACACTAAAATAACAGCGATTTGTATCTATTGAGTACTCCTGCCCTGAGAGCAGCGCGTAATACACTAAAAATAACAGCGATTTGAATCTATTGAGTACTCCTGCCCTGAGAGCAGCATGTAATACACTAAAAATAACAGCGATTTGAATCTATTGAGTACTCCTGCCCTGAGAGCAGCGCGTAATACACTAAAATAACAGCGATTTGAATCTATTGAGTACTCCTGCCCTGAGAGCAGCATGTAATACACTAAAAATAACAGCGATTTGAATCTATTGAGTACTCCTGCCCTGAGAGCAGCATGTAATACACTAAAAATAACAGCGATTTGAATCTATTGAATACTCCTGCCCTGAGAGCAGCGCGTAATACACTAAAATAACAGCGATTTGAATTTATTGAGTACTCCTGCCCTGAGAGCAGCGCGTAATACACTAAAATAACAGCGATTTGAATCTATTGAGTAGCCTACTCCTGCCCTGAGAGCAGCGCGTAATACACTAAAATAACAGCAATTTGAATCTATACTCCTGCCCTGAGAGCAGCTCGTAATACACTAAAAATAACAGCGATTTGAATCTATTGAGTACTCCTGCCCTGAGAGCAGCGCGTAATACACTAAAAATAACAGCGATTTGAATCTATTGAGTACTCCTGCCCTGAGAGCAGCGCGTAATACACTAAAAATAACAGCAATTTGAATCTTTTGAGTACTCCTGCCCTGAGAGCAGCGCGTAATACACTAAAAATAACAGCGATTTGAATCTATTGAGTACTCCTGCCCTGAGACCAGCGCGTAATACACTACAATAAAAGCGATTTGAATCTATTGAGTACTCCTGCCCTGAGAGCAGCGCGTAATATAACAGCGATTTTAATCTATTGAGTACTCCTGCCCTGAGAGCAGCGCGTAATACACTGAAAATAAAAGGGATTTGAATCTATTGAGTACTCCTGCCCTGAGAGCAGCGCGTAATACATTAAAATAACAGCGATTTGAATCTATTGAGTACTCCTGCCCTGAGAGCAGCGCGTAATACACTGAAAATAAAAGGGATTTGAATCTATTGAGTACTCCTGCCCTGAGAGCAGCGCGTAATACACTAAAATAACAGCGATTTGAATCTATTGAGTACTCCTGCCCTGAGAGCAGCGCGTAATACATTAAAATAACAGCGATTTGAATCTATTGAGTACTCCTGCCCTGAGAGCAGCGCGTAATACACTGAAAATAAAAGGGATTTGAATCTATTGAGTACTCCTGCCCTGAGAGCAGCGCGTAATACATTAAAATAACAGCGATTTGAATCTATTGAGTACTCCTGCCCTGAGAGCAGCGCGAAATACACTAATATAACAGCGATTTGAATCTATTGAGTACTCCTGCCCTGAGAACAGCGCGTAATACACTGAAAATAAAAGGGATTTGAATCTATTGAGTACTCCTGCCCTGAGAGCAGCGCGTAATACACTAAAAATAACAGCGATTTGAATCTATTGAGTACTCCTGCCCTGAGAGCAGCGCGTAATACACTAATATAACAGCGATTTGAATCTATTGAGTACTCCTGCCCTGAGAGCAGCGCGTAATACACTGAAAATAAAAGGGATTTGAATCTATTGAGTACTCCTGCCCTGAGAGCAGCGCGTAATACATTAAAATAACAGCGATTTGAATCTATTGAGTACTCCTGCCCTGAGAGCAGCGCGTAATACACTGAAAATAAAAGGGATTTGAATCTATTGAGTACTCCTGCCCTGAGAGCAGCGCGTAATACACTAAAATAACAGCGATTTGAATCTATTGAGTACTCCTGCCCTGAGAGCAGCGCGTAATACATTAAAATAACAGCGATTTGAATCTATTGAGTACTCCTGCCCTGAGAGCAGCGCGTAATACACTGAAAATAAAAGGGATTTGAATCTATTGAGTACTCCTGCCCTGAGAGCAGCGCGTAATACATTAAAATAACAGCGATTTGAATCTATTGAGTACTCCTGCCCTGAGAGCAGCGCGAAATACACTAATATAACAGCGATTTGAATCTATTGAGTACTCCTGCCCTGAGAGCAGCGCGTAATACACTGAAAATAAAAGGGATTTGAATCTATTGAGTACTCCTGCCCTGAGAGCAGCGCGTAATACACTAAAAATAACAGCGATTTGAATCTATTGAGTACTCCTGCCCTGAGAGCAGCGCGTAATACACTAATATAACAGCGATTTGAATCTATTGAGTACTCCTGCCCTGAGAGCAGCGCGTAATACACTAATATAACAGCGATTTGAATCTATTGAGTACTCCTGTCCTGAGAGCAGCGCGTAATATAACAGCGATTTGAATCTATTGAGTACTCCTGCCCTGAGAGCAGCGCGTAATACACTGAAAATAAAAGGGATTTGAATCTATTGAGTACTCCTGCCCTGAGAGCAGCGCGTAATACACTAAAATAACAGCGATTTGAATCTATTGAGTACTCCTGCCCTGAGAGCAGCGCGTAATACACTAAAAATAACAGCTATTTGAATCTATTGAGTAGTCCTGCCCTGAGAGCAGCGCGTAATACACTAAAAATAACAGCGATTTGAATCTATTGAGTACTCCTGCCCTTAGAGCAGCATGTAATACACTAAAAATAACAGCGATTTGAATCTATTGAGTACTCCTGCCCTGAGAGCAGCGCGTAATACACTAAAATAACAGCAATTTGAATCTATACTCCTGCCCTGAGAGCAGCTCGTAATACACTAAAAATAACAGCGATTTGAATCTATTGAGTACTCCTGCCCTGAGAGCAGCGCGTAATACACTAAAAATAACAGCGATTTGAATCTATTGAGTACTCCTGCCCTGAGAGCAGCGCGTAATACACTAAAAATAACAGCAATATGAATCTATCGAGTACTCCTGCCCTGAGAGCAGTGCGTAATACACTAAAATAACAGCAATTTGAATCTATTGAGTACTCCTGCCCTGAGAGCAGCGCGTAATACACTAAAAATAACAGCAATTTGAATCTATTGAGTACTCCTGCCCTGAGAGCAGCGCGTAATACACTAAAAATAACAGCAATTTGAATCTATTGAGTACTCCTGCCCTGAGAGCAGCGCGTAATACACTAAAAATAACAGTGATTTGAATCTATTGAGTACTCCTGCCCTGAGAGCAGCGCGTAATACACTAAAAATAACAGCGATTTGAATCTATTGAGTACTCCTGCCCTGAGAGCAGCGCTAAGGCGGGAGATGTATCATTTTGACTGTTGAAAATACCGCGGAAAATTTGAACGAGTTCTGTTCTCGCATATCAATTTAACAGACAGCGAGGTAGCATTGGAAAAGCATGTTTTACACCAGTTACCCCATAAGCAGCTTTGTTTTGGTCGACTGATGAAACAGTCAAATCAAAATGCATACAATACGATATTTAGACGATGATTAGTTTTGTGCATTTTTAAATGTTCGCATATTATCTTAGTAAACGTTAGAGGATGTTGAATTGTAACAAAATATAGTTGTAAATTCACTTACCTCTGTCTTTTATTCCGACTATTCCTCAAGAATCCCTCCGCAGCGCATCTCAAATTCAAACGTCTAAAACTCCCATCTGCTCTAAGCACCCACACTTATCCACACTTGCGGTCTTTGCACTTGACCACTTGTCTACTTGCATGACGTATTTCCTCTATTTGGCCCGAGTGTTTACAGAGCTTTTATTTATTATACTTTTAATACTTTGCATTTTAAAATAAACGTCTACATGTCTGTCCAGTAGTTGCTATGTAACTAACAGAAGACACAAATTTAAAATTGTGGTGCTTCTACACTCTAAATAATAGTACAGTACCGTACCGTAATATTACAGTAATATTTAACTTTATTAACTTAATAAAAATCTCTGAATATCGTTTACTTGATTGTTTGAGTTAAACATACTAAAATAACTGACTAAAAATCCAACAGTTAAGATAAGTTTACAGTTAAGCTTTTTTTACTAAAAGAATTTAGTATTTGATTAACAAATTATTTATTTATAATACACTTAATATATTTGTGAAATTTATATAAAAAATATTTGAGGATGCAGAATTAAACTGATCTGTTTCAAGAAACAAAAATATTACTTAATTCAAATTAATATTATTAGTATATTTAACACACTATTAATAAATTGAGTAAGTTTGCTCAATTAAAACACTGCACCCCTCCCCCACCCTTGGTGCATTTCCTCTGTGAAATTCAGGTTTGTGTATGTTTTATTTTATCTATAAAATCATTACTGTGCTTTAAATCATTTTATTTAATGCAAAACAACATACAGAGGCGTAATTCGACACCTGAACAACAGTCGTGCCTGTCTTTACGCATGATTGAAACTCTTTGCTTAAAAAAACACAACTTTATTCCTAATTATAATGAATATAATTAATTTGGATGCTAATATGTCCTCAGAACTGCGCACTGTTTGTTTATTGGCAGGTTATGGAGTCAGTCGCTCGCAGTATCTTTCGGCTATAAGTGAAACGCAGGAAGGCGGTCTGAAGTTCGAAGTTCACCCGCAGAGCGCGAGTCCGTCTCCGGCACGAGAACCAGCGCTGATCCGGTGGAAACTGGATAACAGACTGGTTGATTACACTTGAATTAGGCTACCTGAATGTTTAAATGTTTCATTTTTACTTCTAAAATGTTTGTTAAATGAGTTTAAATGTAGGCAATATTGTATACATGTTAAAACGCTGTAAAATATGCTGTATTGCTGTACTCATCGACATAGGCCAATGTCATGTATACTGGTTGTTGTATGGAATTCTATTTACAAAGGTTTAGAGGAAATAAAAAGCTAATATTACTCATAAATAAAAACAGTTAATATTACTCATAAATATTGTTTTTTTTAAATGTTAAATTATTTCTACTCAATTTTAATCGTTAATATACCAGATGCAGTTACTCAAACTAAAATTATTAATTTATATTAATTAATTAATTTTTTACTTGCATTTATTCAAATCATACAGTATATTTCATTGATTCCACAGCTTTAAAATTTTACATTTTTTTGAGTGTAACAATGTTTCACCAAAAAAACTGAGTAAATCATATTAAACCTTTTAGAGTGTAATTAAGTGATAAAAACAGTTGCAAATGTTGTACAAATTAGGCCTACACATACCATACTCATCTTTGTGTGGTGATGTGATCAATTACGGTAGTGATTAGGGGCGGATACGGTACGTTCAATGAGTATAAAAGATGAGATTGACATCTCACTAAGCGCGTCTTTCTGAGTCCTGGGAGTGACGTCATTTCAGGCGCGCTACTAGTAGGTAAGAGCTACTAGTGGCATTCTCTTCATGAACGTTTTGTGTGTAAGGGTAATTTGAGGCTCATCTGATTTAACAGTGTGACTGAGGAGTACGTTAGACATGTCGAACAACTATTTGTCAATGTGAGGCCATAATTGGCACGCTATCGAGTGCACTGGGCGGTGTGAGTTACTTATGCAGGTATGTTACAATTACTTTAATGTTAGGTTCACAGGACAGTGATTTCTTAAATTGAAATGTGTATTATATTTTAACAGTGACACGGGAGGCCAGGTGTTGCGGCAGGCTTCGTGGGCGCTGTTGGGCTTTATGCGACCCATTGCTGGTCCTGTGAATTTAGGATTGCCTGCAGCTGGTAGTCATTATTCGAGCTGGAGTGCTTCGGAACGGAGTTGGATTCTCCTCTGCAAGCTGTCTTCGACCATTCCTTTGCCTTTTACTGGAATGACGCATTTACTGCCGATCTGTAGTTTTACTCTAATTACTTGACAATCTCATTTTAGTGATTGAGGGTCCTCGACGACCGGAACGACACATCTTTTGCTTATTTGTACATTTTGTACAATTTGTACTCTAATTGTTTGACGATCTCATTTCCATGAACAAGGGTCTCCTTGACTATACTGGAAAGATAGCGTGTTCACAGTCGCAGTGACGTATCTAAACTTAGTCTTCTCCAGAATTGACGTTGAGACTGAGTGACTTACAGTGGCGAGAAGCTACTGATTTTCTTTGTCACTACTATTGTGTTTTATTGGGTATATTGTGTCTCTTTGAATGTCAGTTGTTTGTGAATGTGCTTTTGAGTATTGTATTGTAGTGTGAGAATACATTTTTATAGGACGGCGCTGGGCTGACAGAGTTAACTAGTATCAGCCAGTGAACGATTGCATCATTTTGATAAACCGATTCTTCTGGCAGCATGTGACAAGTGTAATTGATAGACCATTACATGGAATGTGTATTTGTGTGTTTGTTTGTATCTCATTGTCTTCTCTCCCACTCAGAATTGGGGTTCCAGATTAGCCAGAGTCCTCTGTGTGTGGTGGTGGTTCGGCTATTGATCTGCAGTGTTCACAGCGGGTGAATTTGGTGTGGTGTGAGAACACAAGTAGTTGCTGTGTTGATTGGATAGGCAAGACGAACTCCCCAATTCTGAAGTGGTAAAGTGTGTATGTGTGTCTGTGTATCGTGCTCCATGATTGATGCATTTCCCCTTTTTTTAATGTTTGTATACTAAAAAGATACCAGTTTGTATTCTATTGTGCGAAGTATTGAAAAAAATCTGTGAACCGTTTATCCATTGTTTGATATCTGACTCAGCCACTGCGAATCTGTGTGCTTTACAGTTTGTGACTGGGTCCCCGGACCATTTCCGGGGTGGAGTAGTCGGTTTAGTGCCGTAATTGGCATTTTAGTAAACCTTTGAAATCCAGATTGCCACATTTGCACCAATAAAATTTGCAACACTTTATGTTTTTAATTCCAAATTATATGTATCTAATTCATTTAAATTACAGTGGAATGTTTTCCTCGACATCTCGCGATTTCGGGGCACATGAGTTCCCGAACATAATGCATGATGGGATACGCTTAGCCTTGAATACTCCGAAGTGGTATTGGAGATAGTGTGGGTTTAGTGTGCATTAAGGGCACTGCACTTTGGCATTTTTAAGTCATGGGACAGTATTACGCACTTACTTTCTGTCGCGTGCACGCGCTCTCAAGTGGCCAAGACCACAAGTGTGGGTATTTAGATCAAGGCAAGAGACTGGAGACGAGCGGTGAATAAACAGGTCATGTGCATAATGATAAACATCTGTGTCTTGTTGCAGTAATTGGCATGGAGAGACCGGATAAAAGCCACTGGGAAACTGGGAGATTCTGAGAGAGTGGACTGAGGACTCGTGCGCTGTGTCTGTTCCAGAGCAGACTTTATGCTACTTTGATCTAATGAGAAATGTATGTAAGCTCAGAGAACACGTGCATGTTTTTGGTTTATTTTAAACTAATAATAGCACTAGCCTCAGCCTATTCTTGCACCTACAGATGAAGACACTAGCTCAACATAAACCCCTTGTATCTTGACTATAGCTGTGCATGCACATGTACAAGTGTGTGGGTTACCTAATGTAGCATCAGTGACCTCATCTTCCTTTTCTTATGAAAACTGAGCACCATCTATTTTGAGATTGAACAGAGAACTAAAAGAGAAATACGCTCTAGTTCTTAGCTTAAAGTCAAGCAGAAATCAATGAAATACTTTTATTTATGCAGGAAAATGACAGCAACCATCATTTTTGCACTGCCTGAGTACGGAACTGTCTAAAGCCTTTCCCCGTCCCCTTTGATTGACAGCAGCTTTCATTAAATAGTCAGCCTGTATTATACAGTTATCTGTTGTTAAAAGATTAAAGTTTTAAGGTGTTTGTCACCAACATACAAAACACTGCTAGAGAAAACATTGTGCTATTGGACTTTTGATTTTAAACCATATAGTTACTGAGACACAGCCCTGTGACAACTAGCCCCAACCAATCTCCCATAAATCCCCCACACTTAAGATATTTAACAGAACAGTTATAAAATCATGCTCTTACCCGTTTCACCAACACCAGTGACCAGTGACAGCACTACAAATGATCAGGATTAAACCAGTATAGTCTGTTTTCACACTCTGAATGACACGTGATTAACACCTTATACTTTCACATGAGCTTATGACACCTCACCTAGTGCAGACATGTACTCTGTCAGAGCGGAGGTCTGGTTTGAATAGGATATATAAGTATATTATATCAAAAGATACAATAGACAAAATAGATAATTCATAAATTAATTAATACAAGAATAATATATTTGAAATGATTAATCCTGCAAAATAACCATAAAAGAATAATCATAATAGTCACAAGCATTTTTTTTCTTCTTATACACCAATTTCAAAAAATGTTAATTACATGTTAAGCGCTTATGAAAAAAAAAGTAAAACATTTTAAGGAAACAATCGTTGCCAAACACTGTTTCTCCATCATATAAGCTCTGAGAAGAGTTGCATTGTGGAAATGTATTGTGTTTAGCTGAAGCCTCAAAGCTCTTCCTGTAGCTGTAGTTTCACTTCCTGTTTGCCCAGTAATGCCACAAACATCTCATGATTAACTGAAGCTAAAGGCCTCCTAGTATTATAATGATAAAGTTATTCATTAGTTAAAGCTTCTCAATAGCAGTTGTTTTGAAGATCCTCCAAAAATCTGTGGCATTTATACGTTGTTTTCAATGATTTATCAGAATATGCAGCTTCATTTGATGGTCATGAATGGAGAAGTACGCTCTTTGGCTGCAGATTATTGTAGTTACAACATCAACCAGCAGGAGCGAACAGATGAAACTAACCAGACAAATCCATATACACATTAATAACTATAGACATACAAAATAATAATAATGAAACAAAATGTATGCTTACTTGCAATTCAGAATAACATGGTGAAATGTGTCCATTACACTAAAGAATATAAACATCACATGAAGATTCAGCTTTAAACGTTGAATACATTTACCTTATTTCTATGATCCATATTTCTGTATGTCAGCTGTAAACATATCAGGATCAAATATAACACTGCAAAAGGACTGATAATTACATTTAACAAGACCATAATCAAGTCATAATGAATCTGGTCTTTCTGAATTATGAATTGAAAAGACGAAACGAGATTGGTGAGGACACAATTTCAGTACAACAATGGAAATTATGAGAAGGATGTACATTTCTCGTGGTTCTTAATATGCTTATGAACGTTTATTATATAGTAGGCTTATTAGTTAAAATGAAGTCATTTGTGTTGTGGTGTTGGTTGAGGAAACACAGCTGATGTAAACCACTGTTGTTTCTGTGTCCTTGTCCTCTGGATTACAGTGACGTCCAGTGTCTTTGATCTACAGTCGCAGGAAACTTCAGTTAATTAGTTAAAGTGCCTCTATTATGCTTGTTCGAATATTCCTCTCATGCAGTGTGTAATAGAGCTGTCGGTGAATGTAAACGGTCTGCAAAGATCTGAAGTCGAAAGTGCACGATAAAATTTAAGTTACTGTCTCCCAAAAGAAAGAATCGACTCTGAAGCATCTAAACGAGTCGTCAGTAACTCCAGTCTCACTTCTGTGACATGCATACGTAACGCAGTAACACATTTGCATAATGCCTGCCTATGGTTTTCATTGGCTGCACCACATTCAAAATGTGGAAATAAACAAATGAATTTGTGTCTGAAGAAAAGTCTTGAGAATATAAAACAACTGATTCCCTCCACACTGACCTCTGATGGACAACATGAGAATATGAACCAATATTACACTTAAATACATCTTTATTGCATCACTGACGCGACAGAATCAAACTAGATCATGGCAAAGTGATGCAGTCTAACGTTAACCTGCTGAAGACTTCATAATGACCGATGTGACAGACTAAGTGCATGTATGAAAGACACACTGACCTTTCCATTCCTTTAGGTGTGTAATTGTATTTTAGAAAAAAAGCTTTTGTTGTAAATCTATTACATGTACAGCATCTCCACTAATCTTACAACACAAGGACGCACAGGACGCGGTATGCGCGGCGCTGCGCTATAAAACCCAATCATCTCAATGGCTTGCGCCGCGCAAGGACGTTTTGTTGCTGCGTCGACCAAAGCGCAAGGGCAGTGGTGCGCATCATTGGCATGCTCACGCCGCGGTCAAAGTTCAAAATAGTTCAACTTTTGCCACTGCGCTCTGTGACGATTACCAGCGCGGCCAATAGAATCGGGGGATCCAAACAAGCACGGAAATCAAAATGGATGAACGGCTAGTACTGTGTGTGTCGGAATTTCCTGAGCTGTACGATACAAGTTTGAGGTCATATAGGGACATCGTCAGGTAAGCTGTGTCATGGAGACATATCTCCATTCAAGTTGGCATGTCAGGTGTGTAAATCAGGTAGCTTGTTGTAGATATGCAATATGGGCGATCACCAGGGCCGGTTTTTCAAAAGGTTTAATCCAGATAAAATTGATCCGGATTTAGTAATCCTTTTTTTTTGCGATCCGTGATCACGTAATCCATCTTACTTTTGAGCCAGTTTTTCAAAGCAACATCGGATTGGATCAATCTGATCCGGATAGGAACTTTTCAGGATCACCAAATCCTGTTTACTAGAGCCTTAAATGGAAGCAACAGTGTAGCCTACTGGCTTAGCAAAGAACAACAGTTGGCAAAATACCGGTGGCCACAAATAACCATTGTTTATTTTAATTTTAAGAAACAGAAACACTGTAATAAACAGAAACATTTTACTTTCCTTATTTTGTTATAATGTTAAATTGTAGATTTTGTTGTCTTACCATATCTCATTAGATGTGACATGCTTCATATATGCTTCAAATATGAAGAAATGTATATATCATCAGTAAACATTGATTTTGTGATCATTCACTTAAAAAAAAAACCTCTCTGGTTTTATTTGGTTCAAAAAATCACAACTGAATCCACCCTTCTGATGGGATCAGGATAATCCTGTTTTTTTGGATCAAATAGATCCCAAACCGAGTTCAAAGTTCTGAAAAACCCAAAGGGCAGGTTTGATCCAGATCAAATTTAAGATCGGATTACATGATCTGATCTTAGTTCAGAATCCCTCTTTTGCTTTTGAAAAACCCATTTCCAAGATTTGATCCAATCCGTGATCCGAAATCCCACTGGATTACTTTTGAAAAACTGGGCCCTGGTGATCTGTCTATACGTTATTAGATATAACTGTTATACATAGAGCGAATGCACAGGCAGTATGTGTTAAATAGGGCTGGGCGATATATCGCGCGATATTGTTATGCGCATCTCATCAGTAAAGCCGGTTCCCTTGATTACTAGTAAATCACCATCACCTAAAATATGAGCGTTAAATTAACACTTAAGAGTGTTAAAGTTAATGAGATAATTAAGAGATTAATTAAGTGATTATTGAGCATTATTGAAGACACCTGATGTTAACAAGCAGAATAACTGAAGGAGAAAATCACAAATTGTAAGTTACCATTGTGGTGATGGGTGTTTGCTTTAGTTGGGCTCTTGAGCCATTTATGTTTACTTTAATTTTTACTGTTGTTTGTCTGCTGTTATTGATTTATAACAGTTAAATGAACAAAATGAAATGTGATATGACAGTGTTGGTTATATTTTTGGTTTATACATATATGGGTCAAGAGCCCAACTAAAGCAAACAATCATCGCCATAACGGTGGCTTACAGGATGCATTTGTGAGAAAATCGAGCCGAGAGATCTCATAAAAAGCGAAGTGTCACACAATCATAACAGACAGATATGCATTTGTATGCACTAGATTTGGTATTTGTTCAAAGGTTACATGCAATTTGAAGGATGGTTTGTATATATTTGTGAAGTATTATCTTGGCTCATTTATTTATATTTGTAAAACACAATACATATTTGTTACTCCACTGCATTTTCACTCAAACTGACCTTTGTGCTTGCACATTGCTTTCTGTTTGTTTGCGAGTCGAGATTTCCTTTGCAAAGCGGATCGAGTTTGTTTGCGAGTCGAGTTTTACTTTGCGAAGTAGATTGAGTTTGTTTGCAAAATGCTGGATTTGTTTGTTAAATTATGGCACATAATTCGCTCCATAATTTTACCACCCCTTTAACCCCCTGAGGTCGGCTATCGCGCCGGCGCAATAGGCTCGTTATTTTCCTTATCAGTGCAAAAAAAAAAAGATCTTATATGCTTGTGTTATACATCAATCGATCCTGTTAAGTGTGTATTATTTTTGTGTATACTCACAATAAAAACAAAGTGTTGTGCTTTTTGCCAAATAAAGAAAAATAAACACGAAGCGAGTTCTGCCTTCTCCGTCAGTGTAGTCCATTCTGAAACGCGTCCGAAAATGAACCATAACTCAGTGAATACTCAGTCAATCAGGCATACAGACACACAGACATGAAGCTTGAATTCTCTTCTTTTAAATGAAGTAATTTATATAAAAAACAAATATTTTCTGTTTATGTAATCTTTATGAAAAGAGAGAGGTGTCAGTCGTTCTGATGTGAAATAATACACATTTAACAGAATCGATTGATGTATGAAACTTGTTTGTAAAATCAAAGTCAAAAGAGTATTTCGGGTCTCAATTCAACTGATAAGGAAAAAAGCGAGCAGATCACGCCGGCGTGATTGCCGACCTCAGAGGGTTAAATTGATGTAAAACAGGTTTTGCTTGGAAAGCCAATATGCGAGGGGGGCATGAAGGAGGAGTGGTTTACACCTTAGAATACAATGTCCCACCCACTCTGCATAATTAGCCATTCATTCAGGTGTGACACTGACTGAGCCCCAATGCAAGGACAAAAGATATATTTAGAAGAAGACTTATATTGACCATCTAAGATTTTGCTTACATCTATCTTGTAAATATGTTTTGCTATTTTATTAAAAAGGTTACAATTACAACAATAATTACAATTTCAACAATATTTCAAGTGTACTCTTTCTTTGTAAAAAAAAAAAATGATTATAGGCCTACATTTTATCTATGTATTCATTAGTTTGAATACAGCCAACATTGGAACCGCTAACATCTTAGTTGATGACTTTATTTTTGACAAAAAAAGTATTTTATATAGAAATTGCTAAACAAAAGCTTATTTGATGTGGCAGTATATTCTACAGTAAAAACTGTACCCAAATCTAGTCAGCAAAATGTTGTCTTTCATGTTGTTGCCTGACTGTAACGTTGTTTTTATGAAATATTAGGGCATATAAATGTTCATTTGCAGTTTAATACGTTGCTTATACAAATAGCCTACATTTTATTTCAACATATTTCAGTCGATTTTTACTCATCTCAGTATAGCAATACAGTTTGCTAAAACATCATCATTCATTCACACACGCGATTTAAATTTAAACTGTCTTTTTGCGAGCTGTGGTAAACAGCGCGCATCTCTGCCGTTCATTCATTCATAAACAGAAACCCGATTCACGTGAGAAGGAAAAAATTTACTACTGTATTCCTCAGCTTGCTCCTCGATATACCCGCACTTCTGAGGTACATTTTCCATTATTATTATTCCTCACAGCGCTGCGAGACGGTGTAAACAAGTAATGATCTGAATAAAGTGTTCCCTTTCGTTGTCACTCCGAGTTACGTCGGATGACGACGAATGGGGTTTCGCTTAGAAAGCCTATCATCTTCGAGTATATAAAACGAGCCAATGGCAATGAAATGCCATGGGTCTGCGGAATTTGCATAGCGTAACTCCGCCCCACCCTGGGGGTATATAAGGAAGTGAGCGAGCAACATGCAGATATGTTTTCGCTTCGGAGCCAAGTTGATTCTTCACTCCACAAGCCAATTCTGAGTTCATCTCTTCATCTCTTCGAGGCGAGCCTCTCTCCAAGTGTTGGTGTGACAATGAGTTCCAGCGAGTGCACATTCCCTGCTTATCTGTGCAGTGATTTGCCAGAGTTTGTGTGTTCATCTCCCTGGTCGCTTCAGCACTTGCGGGGAAATCTCCTTTCACAAAAGAGCATTGCACGCGGCACGTCTTTTTAAAGATGCCTCGCCCGTGCACTTCTGGGTGCGGTCTATTTGTGTCTGACTCTGATGGGCACAATCGCTGTCTTGTGTGTCTGGGTGTTGAACACGCTAAGGCAGCGTTTGTGGATGAGTCATGTTCCCACTGCGGGAACATGCCCATCGCACGGTTGCGGTCGAGACTCAATGACCTTTGTGGTAGAGTCCCCTCATCCGCACCCCGATCTACGAGCTCCACGAGAGCTGGTACTTCGGCTGGCGGCCAGGGTGACCTGAGGGTTATGGTGTGGAACAAAGCGCCGACTATTCCACGCTCCACACCTCCCTCTAGCACTGTGCAGTACGGTCCACTGACTTGCCGCAGGTCTCATTTGGCTCTCCAGAGGAAGACGCGATGTCGATCGTTGCATCTCAAGGTGGGCAGGAGTCCTTGGGAAGTGATGATTCGGCTGTGCTGCCACCTTCGGGTGCTCCAGCATTGCCCGAGTCAGATCCCGAGCTGACGGCCATGCTTTCCCGGGCAGCCGCGGCCATTGGACTAGAGTGGTCCCCACCACCTGGTCCAGTGCGTTCGCGGCTGGACGATTGGTTTTTGGGTGCGGCCGCTGACCCTCGTCGGCGTCCAACCCCAATGCCTTTCTTCCCGGATGTGCATGAGGAGGTCACGAGGTCCTGGAAGACACCCCTGTCTTCCCGTGATCGCTCGGCGACCTCCTCCGCCTTGCCTCCTCTCGATCAGGCGGCTGCTAAAGGGTACACTGGGGTTCCCCAGGTTGAACGCTCTGTTGCGATGCAACTGTGTCCTCAGAGTGCTTCTTCCCGTGGCGACCCAAAGCACCCCTCCAAAGCCTGTAGGTTCTCCTCCACCCTCGTGGCGAAGGCCTATAGAGCTGCGGGGCTGGCAGCCTCCTCACTGCATGCCATGGCGACACTCCAGGTCTACCAGGCCCAGATGTTGCGTGACATGCACGAGGGGAGGTCTGACCCGGGGCTCTTTGATGAGCTGCGTGCCGCCACCGACCTTGCTCTCCGAGTGACGAAGGTGACCGCACGCTCCCTGGGTCAGGTGATGTCCACCTGTGTGGTCCAGGAACGACACCTGTGGCTCAACCTGGCTGATATGCGGGAGGCCGAGCAGACCCGGTTCCTCGACACCCCCATATCCCAGGCTGGCCTCTTCGGCGGTGCAGTCGAGGACTTTGCCCAGCAGTTCTCGACTGCCCTGCTCGCCGCCGAAGACGCCCTCCTGTGGCTCCCGCCCCTCCCTATCGGCACCAGCAGTCCGCTGCTCCCGGGTCGCGTCGTGGAGGAAGCCGCAGGAAGGCGTCACAGCCCCCTCCAGCCCCGCGCCCCGCTAAACGCCAGGCCAAGCGGTGCTCCTGAGTGTGGCTGCTCAGAGATGATTTCCAGTTCTGTGCAGGAGACGGTAGCAGAATCCTTGGTTTTCCCATTCCCGCTGCTCGTCCCCCGACGGGCAGCACCCTAATGTGGTTAAAGACAGAACTGACACACTCATCTTTGAGCACACAGAGTTCTCGGATGACAGCATGCGCCGCCCACGGGCCACGCTCCTCTCATCCCCCTCTGTCGCCAGACCCCTGCCAGAGCACGCCCCTGTGGGACGCTGGTCCTCCTCTGGCAGGATGCGGCAAAGGACCGCGCCCCCGCACAGGGCCGCTATGCCACCCTCGCCTGGGCCGGTCATTCTGCCTCGCTGCACCACCGAGGGTACGTCTGTGGTTCGAATGACCCCGCTGGCGCAGTTTCTGGGGGCCTGGCTAGAGCTCCCCAGACTGTCCCGCTGGGTCGCGAGAACCATCAGGCTCGGCTACGCGATTCAGTTCGCGCGGTCTCCTCCCCGCTTCAGGGGAGTCCGCTTCACTATGGTCGGTGGCAATGCCCCTGTCATGAGAGCGGAGGTCGACACCCTACTGGCGAAGGGTGTGATCGAATGAGGTCCGGCTTCTACAGCCCCTACTTCATTGTACCGAAGAAATCCGGTGGGTTACGACCTATCCTGGATCTGCGCGTCTTGAACCGCTCCCTTCACGCCTTTTCGAATGCGTACGGCCACAGGATTGGTTTGCAGCGATCGACCTGAAGGACGCCTACTTTCATGTCTCCATTCTTCCTCGACACAGACCGTTTCTTCGGTTTGCTTTCGAGGGGCGGGCATACCAGTATGTGGTTCTCCCTTTCGGGCTATCCCTGTCTCCTCGCGTCTTCACGAAGGTCGTCGAGGCAGCCCTTGTTCCTCTCCGGGAACACGGGGTTCGCATCCTGAACTATATCGACGACTGGCTGATCCTAGCTCACTCTCGAGATCAGGTTTGCGAACACAGGGACCTTGTGCTCCGGCACCTAGCTCGTCTGGGCCTTCGGGTCAACTGGGAGAAGAGCAGAGCAGAGGATCTCTTTTCTCGGTATGGAAATCGACTCGGTCGCCATGTCCGCGCAGCTTATGAGCGAGCGCGCGCAGTCACTGCTGACTTGTCTTCGTCAGTTTGAGGGCAAGAGTGCGGTCCCACTGAAACGTTTTCAGAGGCTCCTGGGGCATATGGCATCCACAGCCGCTGTAACGCCGCTCGGGTTGCTTCATATGAGACCGCTTCAGCTTTGGCTTCGCGATCGAGTCCCGAGGTGGGCATGGCAACACGGCACGCTCCGAGTCCCAGTGACTCCGACCTGCCGTCAGACCTTCACCCCGTGGTCGAACCTCAGTTTTCTACGGGCCGGAGTGCCCTTAGAACGAGCTTCCAGGCATGTTGTTGTATCAACAGATGCCTCCACCACGGGCTGAGGTGCCATGTGCAATGGACATGCTGCCGCGGGCTCCTGGACAGGACCCCAGCGCCTTTGGCATGTCAATTGCCTCGAGTTGCTGGCCGTACGCCTTGCCCTGCACCGCTTCCGGGCGTTGCTCAAGGGTCAACACGTACTAGTCCGATCAGACAATACCGCCACAGTAGCGCACATCAACCGTCAAGGTGGACTACGCTCCCGCCGTATGTCGCAACTCGCTCGCCACCTCCTCATATGGAGTCAGAAGCATCTGAGGTCGCTTCGAGCCATTTATATCCCGGGACACCTGAACCAGGCGGCCGACGAGCTGTCTCGAGTTCAGCCTCTCGCTGGAGAATGGCGACTCCATCCCCAGTCGGTCCAGCTGATTTGGGATCAGTTCGGGGACGCACAGGTAGATCTGTTTGCCTCCCACGACTCGTCCCACTGCGACCTGTTTTATTCCCTGTCCGAGGGCACGCTCGGCACGGATGCACTGGCGCACAGCTGGCCGCGGGGCCTACGCAAGTATGCGTTTCCCCCAGTGAGCCTTCTTGCGCAGACTTTGCGCAAGATAAGGGAGGTTGAGGAGCAGGTAATTTTGGTTGCCCCGTATTGGCACAACCGCACCTGGTTCCCAGAACTAGTACTCCTCGCGACAGCACCTCCCTGGCCAATTCCTCTGAGGAAGGACCTGCTTTCTCAGGGACGGGGCACCCTTTGGCACCCTCGTCCCGATCTTTGGAACCTCCACGTGTGGCTCCTGGACGGGAGGAGGTAGGTTTGAGTACCCTACCACCAGCGGTGGTGGCTACCATCACTTCTGCTAGAGCATCGTCCACGAGACATGTCTATGCGTTGAAGTGGAACCTCTTCGTCAACTGGTGTTCTTCTAAACATCAAGAACCCACGAAATGCCCGATCAGTGTCGTGCTTTCCTTCCTGCAAGACGGGTTGGAGCGAAGGCTGTCTCCCTCCACCCTGAAAGTGTATGTTGCCGCCATTGCCGCACATCACGACGCAGTTGATGGTAAGTCTCTGGGGAAGCACGACCTGGTCATCAGGTTCCTGAGAGGAGCGAGGAGATTAAATCCTCCTCGCCCTCCTCTCGTTCCCTCTTGGGACCTCTCAGTGGTTCTAACTGCCCTGCAGAGTGCTCCCTTTGAGCCTCTGCAATCAGTGGAGCTTAAGTTCCTGTCAATGAAGACAGCGCTCCTGGTTGCATTGGCCTCCATCAAGAGGGTAGGGGACCTGCAGGCATTTTCGGTTGACGAAGCGTGCCTGGAATTCGGGCCGGCTAACTCTCACGTGATCCTGAGACCCCGGCCTGGATATGTGCCCAAGGTTCCCACCACTCCCTTCCGGGACCAGGTGGTGAACCTGCAAGCGCTGCCTTTGGAGGAGGCAGACCCAGCCTTGGCACTGCTCTGTCCAGTACGCGCCTCCGTGCTTACGTAGACAGAACGCAGTGTTTCAGGACCTCAGACCAGCTCTTTGTCTGTTATGGTGGGAAGCTGAAGGGAAAGGCTCTCTCCAAGCAAAGGTTGTCTCACTGGATAGTGGACGCCATTGCTTTGGCTTACCAGCAGCAAGGTCGACCATGACCCCTTGGTGTGACGGCCCACTCCACTCGGAGTGTGGCATCCTCTTGGGCTCTAGCGCATGGCGCCTCGCTAACAGACATCTGCAGAGCTGCAGGCTGGGCGACACCCAACACTTTCTCGAGATTCTACAATCTCCGAGTAGAGCCAGTTTCTTCTCATGTACTCGCTTCAACTAGCCAGTACTAGATTCTGCTCAGGTGTCTTCGCTTGCTCGCCATTCCTCTCCACGGACGGGATACGTGCGATATTCTTGTCAGGTGAGCCTAATAAGCCCTGAGTCTCCTCCAGCACTGACGACGTCAACGCCAGAGTTATGCCACTGGCAGCTTTCGCACTTGGCTAGGTGCCTCCATGTGCATGGTTCCCCCTCCGGGCGACCCCCACATGTGTATTCCACTGTAAGCCTCTCTGAGCATGTGTCTTTCCCTTGGCAAGCCACCTTGCCACCCCTGGGGTTGAAATATTCCACCTGCGGCTGGACACCCCAGTGATACTCCATATGCAGCCCCCCGGGGTCATATGTGTATTCCAAGTCCCCCCCTTCAGGCTGGGCATGATTGCATATTTCCACTGAGATATGCTTCCCAGTGTACCTTGGTATTCCTGTGTTAAGTAGGGGTCCTTCGTCCGTGCCAGTCTCACGACAGGGAGCTCAGACTTACGCAGGGCACTGGAAGACAGTCGAGAGGTGGCGTGATTACACTGGGAACCCCATTCGTCGTCATCCGACGTAACTCGGAGTGACAACGAAAGGGAACGTCTCGGTTACGTATGTAACCCTCGTTCCCTGAGTAGGGAACGGAGACGTTACGTCTCCCTGCCACTTCCGCTGTACCGCTGGAACGCTTGAGTTCAGTCTCGGCTCCTCAGCGAAGACATATCTGCATGTTGCTCGCGCACTTCCTTATATACCCCCAGGGTGGGGCGGAGTTACGCTATGCAAATTCCGCAGACCCATGGCATTTCATTGCCATTGGCTCGTTTTATATACTCGAAGATGATAGGCTTTCTAAGCGAAACCCCATTCGTCGTCATCCGACGTAACGTCTCCGTTCCCTACTCAGGGAATGAGGGTTACATACGTAACCGAGACGTTTTCTCGAGCTGATATGGGGGCGTTCACAGGATTGCGCGGATTGCCTCAGACATTTGCGTTTGAATAGCGCGCGCTCTCCGTGGGCGGAGTCACATTACATTTGAATCAGCTGTAATGAGCTCGACTGGAATCGCTCTCTTTTAATACAGATTTCACAAGATGAGAATATATTTTTTTTTATATAAATTACTTCATTTAAAAGAAGAGAATTCAAGCTTCATGCCTGTGTGTCTGTAGGCCTGTTTGACTGAGTATTCGCTGAGTTATTGTTCATTTTCGGACGCGTTTCAGAATGGACTACACTGACAGAGAGAAGGCAGAACTCGCATCACGTTTATTTTTCTTTATTTGGCAAAAAGCACAACACTTTGTTTTTATTGTGAGTATACACAAAAATAATACACATTTAACAGAATCGATTGATGTATGAAACTCCTATGGAAAATCAAAGTCAACAGAGTATTTATGAGTTTCTTTTAAACTGATAAAAAAAATCTAAGGAGCTTGAAATTTGCAGACGACACCACTGTCATCGGTCTCATCCAAAATGGTGACGAGTCTGCTTACAGACTGGGAGTTGAACAGCTGGCTGTCTGGTGCAGCTATAACAACCTTGAGCTGAACACGCTCAAAACAGTGGAGATGATCGTGGACTTCAGGAGAAAATCCCCAGCACTCCCCCTCTCACCATCATGAACAGCACTGTGGAAGCAGTGGAGTCATTCAGGTTCCTGGGCTCTACCATCTCTCAGGACCTGAAGTGGGCAAATCACATTGACTCCATTGTGAAAAAGGCCCAGCAGAGACTGTACTTCCTTCACCAGCTGAAGAAGTTCAACCTGCCACAGGAGCTGCTGATCCAGTTCTACTCAGCCGTCATTGAGTCTGTTTTAAGCACTTCCATCACTGTCTGGTTTGGTTCAGCTACCAAATCGGACATCAGGAGACTACAACGGACAGTCCGGACTGCAGAGAGGATTATTGGTGCCCCCCTGCCAGCCCTCCAGGACCTGTACTCTTCCAGAGTGAGGAAGAGAGCAGGTAAAATCATCACAGACTCCACTCACCCTGGACACCCCCTGTTTGAACTGTTACCATCAGGACGGCAACACAGATCACTGGCCACAAAAACATCCAGGCACAGGAACAGTTTCTTTCCACAGGCCATTTCCCTTCTGAACACTTAACATGCCCCCCAAGGCATATGCCTGTAAGTGCAATACTTCAACTGTCTAGTGCAATATTCTCTAACTCAGGTGATATTTATATCTATATTATTCATACTACTCAAAATACTGTAAATATGTTCAAAATCTGTAAATGTTTATTTGGACTAAACCCAACTGTGACCCTACTTTTTTACTTTTATACTATTTTTATTTATTTTTTATATATTTTATTCTTAGAATTTGTATTACTATGTTTCTTGTTGTATTTGTATTTGTATATGTGCACTGGAAGCTTCAGTACCAAGAAAAATTCCTTGTGGGTGCAAGCACACTTGGCAATAAAGCTCTTTCTGATTCTGATTCTGATTCTGATTCATATTAACTCCATTAACCCCTGCTGGTAGATGTTGAAACTACACTATACGGCTTCAACAGCATCTTTCTCCATTGACGGCCATTCAAACAATGTTTCTTTATTGTTTGTTAAATATGAAGTTATATATTAACTTTATTTATACATTATACACGTTATAAACTGTTTTGTACATAAAAGTGTGACAAAACATTGAATAATTAAAACAATGTATATTTTACCAAATTTTGAGAGTCTTTTTCATTTATGGTTGATCACTGAATATATCGGACCCTCCTTTGTTGAGACGTTTTGTGGATATGTTGCTGTTACGTAGATCAGTTCTGTCCCGCTGTCCTGTGTTGCTTCAGGAGACTTTATATTGGCATAATAATCACCGGCTGTATCTGTCACCTGATTGGTCGAGTGGGTGTGACTGGGGTTTGAATCAGGCTGGCGATTG
The DNA here is from genome assembly GCF_963993115.1 of Abramis brama. Classification (NCBI taxonomy): domain Eukaryota; kingdom Metazoa; phylum Chordata; class Actinopteri; order Cypriniformes; family Leuciscidae; genus Abramis; species Abramis brama. The sequence continues at coordinate 13,366,473 of NC_139964.1, read as the reverse complement.
GTTACTGTGGCGTAAAGAGTAGAGACTTCTGTACAGTTGTTGTGGTGTGATGCAGGCGTCTGATTGGATGAAGATGCAGGTGTCTGATTGGATGAAGATGTTACCAAGGTGACGTCTGTGTTTGGAATCTCCTCATACATGCGTTCAGTCTGAAAAACAACACATACATCAATAATTGAATAGTTTATGTAGATAATTCTCTCTGTTGATCAATAAACAATCATTTAACATGTATGTCTGATCTTCTACAGGTAAAGATTTGAACACTCACCTCTGTATTGTGCTGCATGTTTTGCTGAAATAAAGCTGCATGTAAATAGAGAGTCAGTCAATTTACACACTAAAATAGAACTAAATAATTACACTAATAATCACAAACAAACTGTTACCTGTCCCAGATTTCCTCTTCCTCTTCTTCAGGATGATGAAGGTTCCAGAACACAGAGTCAGAACCAGCAGAACCGAACCCAGACCGCCAGCAACAGAAGCCAGATCTGTACGTATTATATTGTATAAAACAATGCTGATTCTAATATTACTGTTAAGTGAACAATAACATTCCTATCATTTATATACATAATTTGTATTATAGTACAATATAATATTATATTGTGTAACTGAAATGATACTGCAATGGTAAACCTCAACTCTACAGAAGGAAACACTTCTGTCTGTGGTTTATGTCAAAGCAAGTTAACCACACGGGTACGTGCCTCTACAAATGTTCAAAGCAATTTCCTTTCAAAGACTGATCATGTGATCAGAGAGTTGCATTATGGGTAGTGTAGTTTGTCTTCTTACTAGTGTTTGTCTGATAGAGTTGAACTGTAGTAATTCCTGTTGTTGTTCTTGTTGTTTCAGTTTCTGTTTGATGAGTCGCTGACAGAGAGAAACACCAGTGACTGTGAATCATGCAGTGAGAACATGAACACATATAAACTCTAAACCTCTACATTCACACACAAACCATTCACATCATGTGAATATGAACAAACGTTTATTGATGCACTGATTACTTTCAACTGAAAATATTTTAATGTTCATTCTAAAGACACTCTTATCCAAAGCAATTTGTGCATTTTAATAACCCGGGAGCAAACATCTGAGGACTGAACCTTCAGTCTTCAACAACTTTAACACATTTAATCTCAAAGGAATCATCTAATATATATATAAATGACTTCAAGTACATTTAGAAGGACAATATTCAAGAAATAAGAGTCATAAAGAGCGACAGACAGAGGAACTGACCTGATTGTGGACTCAGTTCTGTTGTACTGAAAGATGACGGTGTTTTTGAAGAAGGGCTGATGGTTGAAACTTCAGTGGTCTTATTATCTGAAGGGTCACAGGAAAGATCAACTTAAAACACTGACACTGAAGTTCATTTAAAATACATACAATCTTTCATTCAATCTCTGTTTTTATCACTCTTGTTTCTTGTTGTGCCAAAGAAATCCAGTAAAGTCACTTTAACGCACAACCAAGTCATAGTTAATAGTGACAATTGGACCCTAATAAAGTGTGACCAAAACATGGGAAATCTTTTCTTTGTACTTTTGTCAATAAAATAAAGTTGAAACAGAATTAACAAATCACAGATTCTTCATTTGTATTGCATTTTAAAAAATCATTACTTTTAAAAATTAAACTTTTCTGGATTTGGGGTTGTTCAAGATTAATGACTTGATCTCTCACTCTCAGCTTGTTTCCATGCAGTTCATTTCTGCTATTAACAAATGTAATCACTTACCTTCTTTAACCAGCAACACAATCTCTGAATAGACATCAGGCAAAGGCACAGTCCTCTCCACACCACACCAGTATTTGCCTTTATCTGCTGTTCTCAGATCAGTGATGGTGACGGTGAAAACTCTGGCCCTCATGTTGTCAGTCAGAGAGAATCTCTCGTCTTTAGCTGGAGATCCTGATTTAACCATGATGTTTTTGTTTCCATAGTTACACTCCCCTTTACAAAAATACTTTGAATTTGGTTCATATCCAGATTCATATGAGCATCTGATGTCAACTCTCTCTCCTCTGTATCCAGTAATTGTCTGTGGAGCTCCAACAACAACAGCTGAAAACACAAATATCATTATATAGAGCTGTTATGTGTGACCAAGAGACATAAGCAGGCCAGAATAATAACTTGCACATATCATCCATATGAGTCTGATGATCATGTGATAACAGAGGAAAAACAAGAGAAGATGTCAAACTCTGTGTAAAAGAGCTGAGAGTCTCAAACTCACCTGTACAGATGCTGGAAAAGAGCAGCAGGACGTCCAACATGATGAAATTTGACAAGCGTTTCTCTTAAATAAAAGACCAAATTCTGTGTGACAAACGTTACTGTCGTTCTCTTCCATACTGAGAGAAAGAGCTCATATGTGATGTTTCACTATACATGAGCTATAGGTCAAAGAATAAAGAAGCGCGAGAGAGAGAGAGAGAGAGAGAGAGAGAGAGAGAGAGAGAGAGAGAGAGAGAGAGAGAGAGAGAGAGACGCAAGAGCAGAGCAATGCATGAGCTTTGCTAATATGTATACCAAAGTTCAGATCAGATCATGAAGTATATTTTAATCATGTCAAAAATATATTTTCTAAGAATCAGCTCTGGCCTCTTGGTTTCATATTCTGCAAGCGTAACATTGTGGTTTTAACACTATAGAAGCAGCGAGAGCCAAATAAGTATTTTCATAATGTCTGGGCTTTCTGCTAAACTCATGCGACAGCTAATATTACACCAGATACCAGACTTTGCAGGGGAACATGTCTCACTTTTTAGAGAAGTGACAGCAGAATGTAGACATGTACTCTGTCAGAGCGGAGGTCTGGTTTGAATAGGATATATGAGTATATTATATCAAAAGATACAATAGACAAAAAAGATTATTCTTAAATTAATTAATACAAGAATAATATATTTGAAAGGATTAATCCTGCAAAATAACCATAAAAGAATAATCATAATAGTCACAAGCATACTTTTTTTTTTTTTCTTATACACCAATTTCAAAACATGTTAAATACATGTTAAGCGCTTATGAAAAAATAGTAAAACATTTTAAGGAAACAATCGTTGCCAAACACTGTTTCTCCATCATATAAGCTCTGAGAAGAGTTGCATTATGGGAAATGTGTTTAGCTGAAGCCTCAAAGCTCTTCCTGTGGCTGTAGTTTCACTTCCTGTTTGCCCAGTAATGCCAAAAACATCACATGATTAACTGAAGCTAAAGGCCTCCTAGTATTACAGTTTTTCTCAATTGTTTACACACATTTTCTGAAAGCATGCCTCATATTCTCAGAACTCTACACACAAATCAAAAAACACACACACAATGGGCAAAACCCCTCAATTCTCCTGCAAAATGAAACTTTTCATTCAAAACAATGTTATTTCTTCTCAAAATGGTATTTTGTTTTCAAATGACACACACAAACCATCATATTAATAGACATTTATAAGAACCAGTTGAACACTGATGTGCTCAATGTAAAACACTATGATGAATGGAAAACACTTCTTCTCCATTCATCATAATGACTTAGGCCTTTTTTTTGGTTCAGTGTTACACTTTATACAGACAGTACATACATAAGTGTGTTGTAAAATATTTGAAAATATTGTTTTTATACTCAGAACACACAAATACACGGTAACATATTTTATTTTTCCCACAAAAACAATATACACAGTGTACATCCCAACCAACACAAAGTTGTACATACAGTGGTCTACATGAAAAACAACAGAATAATTGACTGTATACAGTCACAGTAAAAAGAAAAATCCAATATTGGCATCCATTGCTCCATTGAAGAGCTGACCTGTTGCGCTTTTATGCTAAAGCTCTGATTGCTAATTGTAAAACTGTGTGACGGGTGTTTGCCCATGTGATGAGTCAGTGTGCATATTTGAATGGCAGTGTGTTCCTTGTGAAAACGAGATTTTCTGCATGAAAATTGTGCCAAAAGCAGAGAATTGTGTGTAGTTTTTTGAAAAAAGTGTGTTTTAGAACTGCAATTTGAGTGTAAAGCAGGAATTGACCTATGGCTAAGCCACGCCCCCTCCACTCACTCGGACAAACAGTCAACATTCGGTAACAGGCGCTGTGGCAGCTGTCACAGTAGGAGACATTTCACAGGAGACAATTGATGATTTTTGGAGACAGAAAGTTTATATATCATCTCAAAGTCACCAAAAGGGCCTTAACTATGCATTGGAGGGTTATATTAATCATTTTAATTTGAGAAGGTCGATGAAAAGCTTCAGCTCCAGACAAAGATTTAACGTTACAGGTCAGTGTGTAAACGTTATAGTTTGGTGCTATTTCGCTTCAAACGCTCGCTTTATACGCACGTCCTATTCGCTTTGGACGCGCAAATGGATTCAAAATGTTCAAGCGTCGAAGTAGACGCGATACGCGCAAATTTGACGCTCTATTCACGTTTGGTGTGAACGCAGCATAATGAACAGGCTGCGATGTCAAGATTGCAATGCTGGAATGTGTGTGTCAGAGAGAGAGAGGCGCGGGCGCGATCGCGATCGAACAGTGGAAACATAAAAACATAAGTTACTCCATTTCGTTAAGTGTTTAGCCTACTTATATTTGTGTAAAACACAACATTGTGCTTTTGTCAAACTGTACTCTTGTCAAACTGCAACGCAGCTAGAAGCTAACGTAAGGCTAACGTTACGTTAGAGATGTTAAAGATAACGTTCAAATATGTTGTTGACTTACCTTAGAACAGATGTAGACATCCTTGTTTAATTTATCCACGTTTAGTTGGTGTTGTGGTCTAAGTTACCGCATAAATTAATCCAGAGCAGACACTTATCTCGGTTGAGATGTGGCTTGGGAAAGGGTAAAAAATACACGTTTGACCATTTTAAACTTAAAATGACAAGAAAAAACAGATAATAACGACTGAAAACTGACTAAATGCAATGCATTTCAATGGATGTGGAAGCAGAGAATGTCAGAGTGTATTGGGTTAGCTATGCGCACTGTGATTGGCTCATCGCATTTGGGGGCGTGGCTTAGCCATAGGTCAATTGTGCTTGTAGTTTAGCAGGATTGGTTCAGGGGGTTGGTGAATGAGTTACATGTTGTGGTCATTGTGTTTCAAGTACCAGCAAATGTGTGTAAACAATCGAGAAAAACTGTATAATGATAAAGTTATTCATTAGTTAAAGCTTCTCAATAGCAGTTGTTTTTAAGATCCTCCAAAAATCTGTGGCATTTATACATTGTTTTCAATGATTTATCAGAATATGCATCTTCTTTAAATGGTCATGAATGGAGAAGTACGCTCTTTTGCTGCAGATTATTGTAGTAACATCAACCAGCAGGAGCGAACAGATGAAACTAACCAGACAAATCCATATACACATTAATAACTATAGACATACAAAATAATAATAATGAAACTAAATGTATGCTTACTTGCAATTCAGAATAACATGGTGAAATGTGTCCATTACACTAAAGAATATAAACATCACATGAAGATTCAGCTTTAAACATTAAATACATTTACCTTATTTCTATGATCCATATTTCTGTATGTGAGCTGTAAACATATCAGGATCAAATATAACACTGCTACAGGACTGATAATTACATTTAACAAGACCATAATCAAGGCATAATGAATCTGGTCTTTCTGAATTATGAATAGAAAAGACAAAACGAGATTGGTGAGGACCCAATTTCAGTACAACAATGAAAATTATTGGATGAAGGATATTGGATAATTATTGGATTATTGGATGAAATGAGAAGGATGAAGATTTCTCGTGGTTCTTAATATGTTTATGAACGTTTATTATATAATAGGCTTATTAGTTAAAATGAGCTCATTTGTGTTGTGGTGTTGGTTGAGGAAACACAGCTGATGTAAACCACTGTTGTTTCTGTGTCCTTGTCCTCTGGATTACAGTGACGTCCAGTGTCTTTGATCTACAGTCACAGGAAACTTCAGTTAATTAGTTAGTTAAAGTGCCTCTATTATGCTTGTTCGAATATTCCTCTCATGCAGTGTGTAATAGAGCTGTCGGTGAATGTCAACGGTCTGCAAAGATCTGAAGTCGAAAGTGCACGATAAGTTACTGTCTCCCAAAAGAAAGAATCGACTCTGAAGCATCTAAACGAGTCGTCAGTAACTCCAGTCTCACTTCTGTGACATGCATACGTAACGCAGTAACACATTTGCATAATGCCTGCCTATGGTTTTCATTGGCTGCACCACATTCAAAATGTGGAAATAAACATATTCCTTTGTGTCTGAAGAAAAGTCTTGAGAATATAAAGTCCCTCCACACTGACCTCTGATGGACAACATGAGAATATGAACCAATATTCCACTTTAATACATCTTTATTGCATCACTGAGGCGACAGAATCAAACTAGATCATGGCAAAGTGATGCAGTCTAACGTTAACCTGCTGAAGACTTCATAATGACTGATACGACAGACTAAGTGCAAGTATGAAAGACACACTGACCTTTCCATTCCTTTAGGTGTGTAATTGTATTTTAGAAAAAAAGATTTGTTGTAAATCTATTACATGTACAGCATCTCCACACGTCTTACAACACAATTATAATGGGCCTTTCACACAGGACGCGGTATGCGCGGCGCTGCGCTATAAAACGTACTCGGTTACTAACGTAACCTCGGTTCTCTCTAGAAGAGGGAACGAGTACTGCGTTCGTAGAACGCTGCGGGAAAAGTCTCTTTTCACGAAATACTGAAGCAAAATTATCCTTAATTTTCATATTTGTAAAACGCATTGCGGCAGTGCACAGCCATGGCGAGACGGCTCGCTCACTCATTGGCTGTTCTGCGGCAACTGCATGAGCCTATCGAGCGAGGGCTGATGCAACATCAGACCAATGAGAGTGCTTCGCGCGCTCCTCGTCACATCCCGCCGAAACGGGTGTGGCCATCCCCTATAAAAGGAGCTCGAGTAGGCTGATTCAACTGGTTTTCATCGCCGAAGCGAACCAGAGCGAACCGCGCGCACGGCAGGGAACGCAGTACTCGTTCCCTCTTCTAGAGAGAACCGAGGTTACGTTAGTAACCGAGTACGTTCTCTTACGAGAGTTCTCTCGTACTGCGTTCGTAGAACGCTGCGGGAACCACTTGTAAGACGCCGTGCGTGCTGGGATGAGAAAACACCGACCACTGGAAGCTAGTCCAGGTATACAGTGCATAATCACCCGGTAGACTTCGGAGAGTCTGGAGGGGGGGGGGGGGGGGGGGACAACCACCCTCAGATAGCTGCGTCCTAAGACGCGATATAACATCACATAGGCAGGGGGAGGCCTGGCTAATGTGGGAAATGTGGGTCTTACGTAATTTCGCCCAAATGGATGCGCCCTTAAGCGCGATACAGCGTCACATAGGCAGGGAGAGCCTGGCTGATGTGGGAAATGTGGGACTTACACACTTTCGCCCAAATAGGTGCGTTCTAGACGCGATATAACATCACATAGGCAGGAGGGAGCCTGGCTAATGTGGGAAAAACATGGGTCTTACACAATTCTGCCCAGAAAACTTCGGCGGCGCTGTGCGTCTACGATATCAGTGCCGTGTTTAGACAGCTGACTCGAATACACCGAAAATACTTGGCTTGCAAGTGCGGTGAAGTCTTCGGTGGCGCTGTGCGCCTGCGAAATCAGTGTCCTGGTTAGACAGCTGATTCGGCTAAACCGAAAACAACCTGGCCTGCAGGGCGGGAACTTCTAGGTTGTAGAACCTTATGAATGTAGACGGCGAGGCCCAGCCCGCCGCCGTACATATTTCCTGTAAGGAAATCCCGCTAGACCAGGCCCACGATGAGGCAACGCCTCTCGTGGAATGCGCTCTAATGCCCAAGGGGCACTGAAGGCCCTTGGTGGTATAAGCCATTGTTATGGCGTCAACCACCCACCTGGACAGGCTCTGTTTCGAAACAGCCGTTCCCTTGGAACGTCCACTGAACGAGACAAAGAGCTGCTCCGTCTGTCTGAAGGCAGCGGAGCGGGACACATAAGCTCTTAAAGCCCTAACGGGGCAAAGACAGCTCGAGTCCCCTTCCTCGTTTGATCCCGGCAGGGCAGACAGGGAAATAACCTGAGCCCTAAACGGAGTGTTGAGGGATTTCGGCACGTAGCCGTGCCTAGGTTTGAGTATGACTTTGGAGTCATTGGGCCCAAACTCCAAGCACGTTGGACTCACAGAGAGCGCGTGCAGATCGCCTATGCGCTTCACCGAAGCGAGGGCCATCAAAAACACCGTTTTGAAAGACAGATGTTTGAGGCTGACAGATTGGATAGGCTCAAAGGGGGGACCTTTCATGGCTGCCAAGACCGTAGAAAGGTCCCACACCGGGACTGAGGGAGGTCTGGGGGGATTCAGCCTCCTAGCTCCCCTGAGGAAGCGGATGACTAAATCGTTCCTTCCCAGTGACTGGCCTGGCGTTGCTGTCGAGCACGCTGCGATAGCCGCCACATAGACTTTGAGCGTGGAAGGGGATCTGCCCTTGTCCAACAGCTCTTGTAGGAAGGAGAGAACCTCCGTCACCTCACAATCGAGGGGTGACAGGCCCCGAGCTGTACACCAGCTGGAGAAAACCGACCACTTCGAGGCATAAAGCCGCCTGGTGGAAGGCGCTCTAGCCTGAGTGATGGTGTTCAGCACTCCATCCGTGAGACTAACGGGTAACCGTTGAGCGTCCACGCATGAAGGGACCACAGCTCTGGGTGTGGGTGCCAAATCGAGCCCCTGGCCTGCGAGAGGAGATCTCTCCTCAATGGCACTGGCCATGGAGCGGAGTCTGCTAACTGCATCAGGACTGGAAACCAGGCTTGGTTGTCCCAGAACGGTGCTATAAGCAGTACTGGGCATTTCACTTCCCTGACTCGCTCCAGCACCTGAGGTAGGAGGGAGACTGGGGGAAACGCGTATAGCGGGCAGTGCGGCCACTTGTGGGACAGTGCGCTGTCGTTCTTCGAAAAGAACACGGGGCAATGAGCGTTTTCTGGGGACGCGAATAGGTCCACCTCCGCCCTGCCGAATCTCTGCCACAACAGCCGGACTGTTTGTGGGTGTAGAGACCATTCGCCCGTGGGAACGTTGTTCCTGGACAGCCTGTCTGGACCCAGGTTGAGTGTCCCGGGCACATGCACCGCTCTCAGCGAGCGCAGGTTGCGCTGAGCCCATATTAGGAGGCGCTCGGCCAGCCTGAAAAGGGAACTGGATCCGAGACCGCCCTGGCGATTTATGTAGGACACCACGGCCGTGTTGTCCGAGCGGACTACGACGTGTTGGTCCTTGATGTGGGGACAAAAGCGCGTCAGCGCGTTGTGAACTGCTAGCATTTCCAGGCAGTTGATATGCTGGAGCTTTTCTCGTTCTGACCAAAGGCCAAAGAACGGCCTGCCCTCGAGCAGCGCTCCCCATCCCGAGGTGGATGCGTCCGTAGACACCACTTTCACTCTCGAGGAAGTCCCCAGGCTTACACCTGAACGGTACCAATCGCCCGCCGCCCATGGTCTCAGGGCTGCTGCGCAGTCTTGATCGACTTTGAGGCGCAATCGGCTGAGTGCCCACGCTCCGCGTGGCACTCGCGCTTTCAACCAGAACTGCAGAGGGCGCATGCGAAGCAGGCCCAGCTGGAGAACTGATGATGCTGAGGCCATGAGGCCCAGCATCCTCTGAAACCGTTTGAGCGGGATAATCGCACCGCAGCGGAAGGACCTCGCTGCGTGCTGTATGCGCAGCGCGCGCTGTTGCGACAGCTGCGCCGTCATAGAACGAGAGTCCAGAACGATGCCCAGAAACGATATAGTTTGGCTGGGGTTCAGGGAGCTCTTCGTCCAATTGATCATGATACCAAGATTCTCGAGGTGATCGAGTAACATGGTTCTGTGCTCCACGAGCTGAGATCGTGATTGAGCTATGATCAGCCAGTCGTCCAAATAGTTCAGCACTCGCATGCCCCTGAGTCTGAGGGGAGCGAGCGCTGCGTCCATGCACTTCGTAAATGTACGGGGTGCCAGGGACAAGCCGAATGGCAGGACTGTATACTGGTATGCCCGACCCTCGAAGGCGAATCTCAAGAATCGCCTGTGGCGTGACGCTATCTGTATTTGAAAATACGCGTCCTTTAGATCTATCGACATAAACCAGTCTTCTCGGCGAATGTGCGCGAGGATTTTGCTGGTCGTGAGCATTTTGAAACTGCGTTTCACTAAAGCTCTGTTTAGTCGTCTTAGATCTAGTATGGGTCTGATACCACCGTCCTTTTTGGGGACTAGGAAGTATCTGCTGTATAGCCCCCCTTCGCTTTGAGCTTGGGATACATGTTGTATCGCCCCTTTGCTCAACAGTTTTGATATTTCGGCGCGAAGTAGGTGTGCTACTTCTGAATTCACCGTAGTTTCGACGCGCGCTGTGAAGCGTGGAGGGCGTCGACAAAACTGTAGCGAGAAGCCTCTCTTTATAATGTCTAGCACCCAGTCCGAAACCCCTGGAAGCGCGGCCCATGCGTCTGCATGGCCGGCTAGGGGTTGGATGCGAAGCGCGCTCTGTTCGCTGTGCGACGGCGGCGCTTCGGGGTGCGCTAGCATAGGCGTTACGCCTGAGACATTTGAGGCGGGGAGCGCGCGTAATACAGCGGGCAAAACGCTCATCCTCGACCGCGCTACAGTGTTTATCTGAGCGGGGGAGGTCTGAGAAGGTCTCATGCAGCCTACAAGTGAACGTGGGCGGGGACCGGGCACGTTTACTGCTTTGGCCGCGCTGTCTGCTTGAACAGAGCGGGCGCGCACAGGTCCCGTTTTTACAGGGAGCCTGTGGCTTGCCAGACATAGTGTTTGTGGGCACTGGGAAGTGGGCACTTTGACTATGTTTGGGGCGCGATCGAACTGCGTCGATCTTATGAGTACGGGCCCTGTGTGCAGGGCTGTGCTTGTGTGTAGAGATGGGCACAGAGAAGTGGGCATCAACACTACATTTATAGCACCATCGGCCATGGCCGGGACACCAGAAAATACACTCTTTTCGGGATTTATCTGGGTAGCCGTAAAAACGGCTTTTGTGTGCAGGCAAGCGGGCAGCTGTGCGGGCTTGTGCTCTGCTGAGAACGCTGAAGCAGTCGCAATTCCTGGGACTGAGACAGCGGTGCGCTTTGGTGAGGGCCCGGTCGCAACGGGGCTTACACACCTGCGCTTTCCTAGGCGTGCTAGGATTTCTTTGGGGCTTCCGGCTTCAACACAACCCTTGGTCGCGGCCCGCGGTGAGTGGGGCGGCGGCTAGTAGAGCGAGAGCGAGGGCGTGAGCTGCGCTGCTGTCGCTGTGAGGGGGCGGCCGAAGGCGGGGGCTGAGGCTGTGAGCTCCGAGGGGCCTGTTTCTCACGGCCCGCTGCAGAACTGGGGCGCTTCGGCAGGAAGTGCTTGAACGCCTGTGACGCTTTTTGGGCTTCGGAAAATCTCTCCACGAGCTCGGAGAGAGAAGATCCAAAAAGGCCAGCGGAGGATAGCGGGGCGTCGAGGAACGCGTTGCGCTCTGCATCAGCCATCTCCGTGAGCGTCAGCCACAAATGCCTCTCGGCTACGGTAGCGGAAGCCATACAGCGTCCCATGGCTTGTGCTGCAGCCTTGGTAGCGCGGAGGGAAAGATCCGACGCGCTTCTCAGGTCCGCGATGCAGATAGCTTCAGGTCCTATCTCGTCCAGTTTGCGGAGGAGATCGCCTTGGAAAACCTGAAGCGTGGCCATGGTGTGGAGAGCCGATGCCGCCTGCCCAGCGGCGGAGAAGATCCGCGCGAGCATCGACGACGTCATGCGGCAGGCTTTTGACGGCAGCGCAGGCTTAGTCCGCCGTCCAGCAGAGGGCGGGCAAAGGTGGGCTGCTATCGCCTGTTCCACCGGCGGCAGAGTGAGGTAGCCTCGGTCCTGAGCATTATCCAGGGAGGAAAATGCTGGGGATACAGACGAACGTGTTCGTGCAGAAAAGGGAGCGTTCCAGGCCTTCGCCACTTCTTCATGAAGCTCAGGAAGAAACGGAGCGGGCTTAGACACAGGAGAAGTGCGCTCACCAGGGAGGAAGCTACCATCAAGCCGGGTGCGCGAGGGGAGTTCCGGTGCAGACCACTCGAGGCCGAGGCTCGCCGCGGCCAACGCGAGTACTCGCATGAGCTCCCTCTCGATGCTAGCTCTAGCCGACGGCTTTCGGGCAGGAGGCGTGAGATCCGCAGAGCTCGCCCAGTCTTCACTGCCTGAAGCTAGCAGAGAGCAGGAATCCTTTTCGACCGACTCGACTTCAGAAACAACTTCCTCAGATGAAGCGGCGGCAGACTGCGGGCGCTGAGCATCAGGAAGTGCTTCGGGGGAAGCCGGTGAAGCTGGCGGGCGAGCCGGCGAGCTTTGTCGGGAAGAGGTGGGTTCCGGGGCCCGCTGCGAGCGGCGCTTCTTACGGCGCGGCACCGCGGCGGGGGGCGCAGGCTCGGAGAACTGTGCCAGGCGAGTCCGCAGAGTCACCATCGGCAAAAGCTCGCAGTGAGGGCAGCCGCCGTCAGCGAGCGCGAGCGCTGCGTGATCTTCGCCCAGACAGGAGACGCAAATAACATGGCGGTCTCCCTCGGTGAGCGGGGCTCGGCACGAGCCACAGGATGGCATCTTGAAAAAGACGCGGCTCTTTTAGGGGTGAGTGTTCGGGGAACACTGCACACACACACACAGAACAGAGCAGATAAAGGATATGAAGCGCCGGAAAGCGCAGCAGGTACGGCAGTAGAAGGCGGCGAAGGCCAGCGGCTTCAAGGGCTCGTCCCGCTGAAAAGCTTGCCTCGACGACGCTTGCTTCTCCGTGATCCAGCGATGCGTGAGCTTCGCTGAAGAGATGAAAATCAGTTGAATCAGCCTACTCGAGCTCCTTTTATAGGGGATGGCCACACCCGTTTCGGCGGGATGTGACGAGGAGCGCGCGAAGCACTCTCATTGGTCTGATGTTGCATCAGCCCTCGCTCGATAGGCTCATGCAGTTGCCGCAGAACAGCCAATGAGTGAGCGAGCCGTCTCGCCATGGCTGTGCACTGCCGCAATGCGTTTTACAAATATGAAAATTAAGGATAATTTTGCTTCAGTATTTCGTGAAAAGAGACTTTTCCCGCAGCGTTCTACGAACGCAGTACGAGAGAACTCTCGTAAGAGAACCCATTCATCTCAATGGCTTGCGCCGCGCAAGGACGTTTTGTTGCTGCGTCGACCAAAGCGCAAGCGCAGCGGTGTGCATCATTGGCATGCTCACGCCGCGGTCAAAGTTCAAAATAGTTCAACTTTTGCCATTGCGCTCTGTGACGATTACCAGCGCGGCCAATAGAATCGGGGGATCCAAACAAGCACGGAAATCAAAATGGATGAACGGCTAGTACTGTGTGTGTCGGAATTTCCTGAGCTGTACGATACAAGTTTGAGGTCGTATAGGGACATCGTCAGGTAAGCTGTGTCATGGAGACATATCTCCATTCAAGTTGGCATGTCAGGTGTGTAAATCAGGTAGCTTGTTGTAGATATGCAATATGGGCGATCACCTGGTGATCTTATGTGGATGAAAGGCAACAACTTCGCTGCCCTAGGAGGCCACTCCCAAGCCACGCCTACCGGTATGAGAGCGCAGTTGAAAACAACAAGGCTAGCCTACGTGATGAGTTTGCCAGGGATTTAGAGATCGCCCAAAATGTCCGGGATTCGGCTTTTGCATTCTACAGTCGCCATTCATCATGTTTACTGTGGCGAGCAGGACGAGACTGAGGGCGGCGGGAGAACGGCGCGAGGCCGGTGGCGTCATTACTGTGAGATGCACCGGTCCCACCCTCTATGGGCGGGCTGAACACATGCGGAACAGCTCCTTCTACTGGCTGTAGTCTTTAGCCTCTGGCCAGAAAATCCTCCGATGACGCAAAATGACGTTTTTTGCGTCATCGGAGGATTTTTTCCAGACAAAAAATACATAAATCTCTTGTCTCAGGGGGATATGAGGGTGGAAAACATGGTAATTCGAAAATACTACAGGTTTTCTACTAATACAAAGCTTAATGCTAAATCCTGAAGTATCCCTTTAAGACATCCTATGGTATGCACAATCGTCTCATAGACAGACAGATTTACATTAAAAATAGTTGTGTTTTAACAGTCAGGTAACTTGTAGGTAGGCAATGTGTGTAAACAGTTTTTTAATATGTGTCCCCCCATGAATGAACTCTACACCTGTTAAATTACGTGGAGTAGAGGTATAGTTTTCAAATTTGTTATTAAAAAAGATAAAATCCTTTCTCAAATTAGAGGATGCGTGTAAAAAGAGATGGAAAAATCTCAGGGACAGGTATAAAAAGGAGAGAAAGGCTATGAGGGAGAAGAAGAGTGGTGCAGGGGCAGAACAGAAGACCACATGGAGGTATTTCTCCATAATGAGTTTTTTGGAGCCTCATGTGAAAGAGAGGGCCACTTCATCTAATATGACCCCATCCCTAGAAGAGAGATTGACCAGCTCCCAGGTTACCGCATCACCCCTGGCTCCTCAGTCATCACCACCTGGCACCCCACCACCTGGTGCCCTAACTGAAACCTTGACCCTTCACCTGACTGGTGTATCTCCCAGCACCCTGTTTACCCCTGCAGTTCTGGCTGTTGAGTCTTCTTCTGAGACTCTGTCTGACCCTCCTGATGTGTCCTGGAGGCCACCATCTACCTCGGCACCTCATGTATCACATGTCCCTGCAGCACCACAGGGATCGACGAGGAACAAAAAAAGGAAGGGGCAGAATGATGAATTCGAGAACCAGCTGATGAATGTTCTCAATCAGTCTGCAGATGAGGAGGAGCTTTTTCTATTGAGTCTGGCACCACGTCTCAGAAACCTGTCACTTGAAAAAAGGAGTGAAGTTAAAATCGAGTTCCTCATTACTTTACATAGGGCTGAGTTTACCTGAGAGATAAATTCTCGATTATATATACTGTAATATCTGAATCAAAACAAGAATCATGAAGTCAGCTCTTTTTTAGAATAAAACATTTATTCAAACATTAAACCTGAAACTAAGAAACAGAAATCTATCTATCTTAGTTTCAGGTTTAATGTTTGAATAAATCTCTTATTCTAAAAAAAAAATAGCTGAGTTCATGATTTTTGTTTTAATTCAGATGTTATTTATATAAAATGTTTTCTTAGTTTCAGGTTTAATGTTTGAATAAATGTTATATTCTAAAAAATAGCTGACTTCATGATTCTTGTTTTGATTCAGATATTGCAGTTTAAAATAAGTGAGTGGCTCTTAAAAGAGCCTTTGTTTTATGTTGATGGGATGCAAAGACGACAGGTGAGCACATCAGCAGTCTAGGTTGTGTTGCCAGGGCACTTCACCAGCAGCAGAGGAAAAGTAGCTGTTAAAGGACTCTCGTACAGCTACGGCCTCGTGGGTGGATTTGATGGTGCCTACTCTCCTTCCACGTGTAAGTGCAGGGATGTGATGTTCATCTACTGGGACTTCTACTGTGGAGTTCCACCTCTGGAAGTTATGAAGGACCACTGTTGCTTTCACAATAGCATCCACATTTGCAGAGCTCCAATCACCCGGTGGTAGATTCTCCATTGTGCAGCAAGAATCCCAAAGGCATTCTCAACTACTCTTCTGGCTCGTGAAAGGCGGTAGTTAAAGATCCTCTTTGGTTGGGAGAGGTTTCTTCCAGGATAGGGCCTCAGCACATTCCTCCTTGTAATAAAGTGAGAAGGAAAAACGCCATTTATAAATACAGGCTACAGTTGAATATTATTAAACCAAGAATGAAACATTTCAAAATTATATGTGTATGAATGTATGTATAAACAAAAAAAGATGTGTGTGTATAATACACTGTTAACCCTTGCTGTAAAATTCTGACAATATTATACCATTTTCCATTAAAACAGTAATATACCGTAGAAAATAAAAGTAGCCTACAGGAATATACTGTGAATTAACAGTGCTCAAAATCGACACTCAGAGGCTGTTTTCCCAATCACACCCTATACCCTCATTCACTATTCCCTACATTAGTTCACTAATATAGTCCACTTGAATGAAAAGAAGTGAGTGAATTGAGAAACTGATGAACACCTGATAAGCAGAATCACTGAAGGACAGAGAAACAAGAACAGAAAAAAGAGAAACACAAAAACTACAACTGACTTCCAGCCACACTGAGTGTGAAACCAGTTTACAAACCAGTTTACGATTATTTCTTTCATACATGTACAAAAGTTCTTGTTGAGAATTAACAGAGATTTAGTTATTAATAAAGTTTGTTGTCACCATGATGGAGATCAGTATTTGCTTTAGTTGGTCTCTTGTCCCTGGACTTCTTACCATTCATTTCTCTCTGACTGCTGTAACAGTGAGTTTATAAAACACATTTGTTATGGCAAGAAAAAGTCAAGAGGAAGATGATTTTTATTTTTTTGCGATGATGTCACAATCATTCTGGACATGCCTGATTTTCAGATTTTTCCTGTATATAATCATTGAAATTATAGTTATCTCATATTTAGCATATATCTGTGAATCTACAAAATGAAATCAATATTTCTGTTATCAGGTCTTCTGAAAATAACAATCATATAGTGCATTCAATTTTATTTTACTCCTGCTTGGCTCAGACACACACAGATATCAACAATCAGCATATGAATCTCAAAAATGGTGAAAAGTTTCATGTCGCAATGCATGCTGGGTTCCAGGATAATATAAAACTCCCAGCATGCACTGCTGCATGAATAATAATAAAAAATAAATATTGCCTCCATTGTTGAGATTCATGTGCTAAATTGTGATATCTCGGTGATTCTAAAACACAGTGTAGCTCTGTTTCTCTGGTTATGCATCATGTGTTTAAAAAAAAGAGTCATTGTATCTTATTGCTGCGCTTTCACAGTGGTGGTAATGTAACACTTTCGATTGAGGATTAAACTCTGAATAAGTGAGAATGAATTCCTTAGTGAATGAACAGGCAATATGATGATTTTGTCATCATAGTCATTATAACTGCAGTCATTCATAAACTGTGTGCGCACAAGTGTGAATTGCAAAAACACAGCTCAAGCAGCAAAAGAAACACTAATGTTTTAGCATCAGCATCCCAACTAAAGCAAGCACTGATCTCTATAACGGTAACTACAAACCAAACATTTTCAATTAAACATCTCAATAACAACTTCTGTATGACAGAAATAAAGTCATACTGGTTAATAATAAGTGTTATAATGTGTAATGGCTGGAAGTCAGTCGTAGTTATTGTGTTTCTCTATTTTCTGTTCTTGTGTTTCTCTTTTCTTCAGTGATTCTGCTTGCAATCACTTACATATTCCCTTAATTATCTCACTGCATCGTTACTTTTTACTCGTAGTGTGGATTTTCCTGTGGGGTTGAAAGGGTTAACTGTGTAAGATAAAAAAGACACACCCACAAAATGTATTTTAACAGTAATAAACTGTAAGTTATAAAACAGGTTTATACTGGCAACACTGTTGCCAGTAGTTTACTGTAAAATAAATTTTTTGGGTCACCGTTGTGCAGAAGAGTAGAGCCTGTGCTTCAGTCCAGGAGAAGATCTACAAACATTGATGATTTGCTGCATGTTGCTTTATTTAACAGGCGGTGACTGTGTAGTTGCTGATCCAGTGGAAATCTCTTTATGTGCAATAGTTTTTTAGTGGTCTCAAATGAAAGAAGTTCACAGTAATACTTTGCTCACATTATTAATGCATTATAAATTTAAGTTAATACATTTAAATGACAGTTGGTCAATTTAAGGCAGTCGGTTTCTGCAAGTGTAATTAGTTAACTATAAATTTAGTGCATTTTTACAGAAACAAACTAGATTACAGTAAAGAACTGTACAATTAACAGTATTTTACTGGCAACAGTGTTGCCAGTATTTTACTGTAAAAAAACCCGGTAAGGTCTAACAGTGTACTACATTTTACACACACACACACACACACACACAGTAATCGATTGTCGAGTTCACGCGCGTGATCATAGGTAACTAAACCTATGCGCGTGAACTCGACAATCGACAGTGGCGGATTTAGCAAATTGGGGGCCCAAGGCGAAGGTATGTATGGGACCCCCATCCGATCTTTAAAGGTGCAATGTGTCATATTTCTGAGGATCTATTGACAGAAATGCAATATAAGATCCATAACTATGTTTTCAGTGGTGTATAAAGACCTTACTTAATGAACCGTTATTTTCTTATTACCTTAGAATTAGTCATTTATATCTACATAACCGCGGGAACCCCCTTCTATGAAGATCGACATATTGTGACGTCTAAAAATCACACACTGCACCTTTAAAAGAGAGCGAAATTTTTTTTTTACAGACTGAATGGTGAATAGGCAGGTAAAGGTTGGAGAGGAGAAATAAAACTTCCCCTTTAAACCTTGCATACACTTATTCACTCCTAAACAGAAACGTTACAATGTTTACATGGTACAATTTCTGGTAAGCTCTGTTTTTTTTGTTTTTTTTGGCTTGACAAATTTCACCATTTCGATTCAATTCTTGTGATTTGATTCAATATTGACTCATTTGGATACATATTAGGTACACAAGATAGGCGTTAATTTTTCTCAAGAAAAAAAAAAAACTCACATGTGCCGTTTTGTCTGTCGGTCTCCATGTCCTCTTTGCTTCACGATTTTTTCTGTGCGTTGGACGTTTGTTGTTCCTAGCCATAAAAAAGTTTGTCATCTATGGCAGCTTTCCCAAATACTTACAGTATCTGAGTCTTTTTTTCTTTTATTTGAGACGCTTGGGTAACTTCGAAACTTTTCATTTTCACGTTTAGACTCATCTTGCTCTGTTTGTGTATTTCCTGTATCGTTAGCGTTGTTGTCATTGTCAGCGGGCATCACAAAAAAATGTGTTACCTTATTCGGCAACTTTTCCTCCTTTTTTCAGCACCGCTTGGGTAGCTTCGCTTCATTTTTACTACTCTGTACACTCTGTCAATCACTTCTTTTTCTCTGTCAGTTTTTTGTCGCAATACAGCCTTGTCACTTTCGCAGATGCGTGAGATAATGGAATAGTCCAATGTAGTGAGGTGGGGGGCCCCCTCCTTTCTGCGACTAATGATTTAATGCCATTTTTCGCAAATGGAGATTTAGAAATATAATTTGCGAAAATTAATAAAAAAATAAAAAAACCTTAAGCATAAGTTAATGGGGCATTTTGGGGGCCCCTAGGTAGCTTGGGGCCCAAGGCAATTGCCGACCTTTGCCTAATGGTAAAGTCCGCCCCTGACAATCGATTACTATGGACTTCGCCCGAAAAAAGGATGTAAATACAGGTATGTGCGCTGGCTGAATAAACATCATTTTTATTCATATTTTTCACATCTACTGCAGTCAGATTCACCCGTGTTCTCTCTGAAGGAATTACTCACATTGGCTGTGCACTTGTAATGACACATCAAGGATGTTAAGAGGCTAAAAGCAGGTTTAAAACTTGTCCCATTGAAGTCAACAGGGTGCAAATTTTAAAAAGAGGATAACACGGTGTAGGCAACACCTATTTGTGTCGTTGTTCTCTGTATTGACAGCACTCCAGATTTACAAAAAAATTAGCTCAATGTTAAAATTTACCGGAGTTCTCCTTGAAACCTACCCATCCCCTCGCTGCCTGGAAGGCGCCGTTGGGGGCATAAAACACCGACATTCCTCCTGGGTTATTGACATCACCAACCCTAGAATTTACATAAACCCCGCCCCCTGAATGCTATTTATAGATTATCAAGACAGAATATGCTAATCAATGACTAGAAGATAACTACACATCAGCTACATAAATTCATCAACTAACCATTCAGAAATGTCCTGTTACTTCTACATGTTGTCACGGTAACACTTTAGAATACTGTATCTTACTTACTGCATAACTAATAAGGACTTATTGAAGAACTAATAGGTAATTTTTCATTAACTACTTCTTCACTACTGTTAACTACTAAGGAAGATGTGTTAACTAATCAGTATGTAATAGAATTTTATGATTGTGTTAAGTATCAGTTAGTTAATCCATAACTAATGAATTATGACATATATCCTGAAGAACTACTATTAATTATCTACTAATTAAGGTTCAAGAAAAATAACTAAGAAGTAACTAATGAACAGTCATACAAAACTACATTGAGTTGTGACCTTCCTTATTTACTAATGTTATTAATAGAAGAAAATACAATTTTAACAAATGCATATAAATGTTAAAGAGGTTTTGGCCTATGTGGTTTTGTGAGTGTGTTCTGTAAGAAATAAACTTCAGAAAGGATACCCACTCAAGTGCCTTGCTTTAACTAACCTCAGATTAGTTTTTATATTGTATATACAGTACTGTGTGTGTGTGTGTGTGTGTGTGTGTGTGTGTGTGTGTGTGTGTGTGTGTGTGTGTGTGTGTGTGTGTGTGTCTATATTGCTCAGCATAGAATGCCATTGAGTAAATTCATGTATTTGAGGTAGGGCTGGGCGATTTAAATCGCGATATTGTTATGCGCATCTCGTCAGTAAAGCCGGTTCCTTGATTAGTAGTAAATCACCATCACCTGCTTTCAGATGGAGCGGCATTTAGGGCTGATGAGATAATTAAGTGATTCATTTAGTGATGATTGAGCATTATTGAAGACACCTGATGTTAACAAGCAGAATCACTGAAGGAGAAAATCACAAATTGTAAGTTACCATTAAGGTGATGGGTGTTTGCTTTAGTTGGGCTCTAGACTATTATATGTTTACTTTAATATTTACTGTTGTTTGTCTGCTGTTATTGATTTATAACAGTTAAATGAACAAAGTAAAATGTCATCTTATAGTGTTAGTTATGTTTTGACATAATCATGCTGTGATCTGAAAAAGAAAACTTATTGAGATAGTTTGGTTTAACTTGTTAGCAGCAGTTTTGTGATTCTTCAGCCTATGATTATCAGTACTTTACTTATAATTCAAAATATTTAATAAACATTGTTCTGATCAAAAGACATTCAAATAAATTCATTTAAAACACAGACATCAATAATCAGCCTGTGAATCTCAACAATGGTGACAATAATAAAGCATGTTGCAGTGGCTGCCACCAATCACAACTCATTAATGGCTCCCATCATGCATTGCGGTATGAATAAATTATGATCTGAATTGTCTATGTAATTTACTTTTCCTAATTGAATATTCTGCTCGTCACCATTGTTGAGATGCATAGACTGAATCTTGACGTCTGTGTGTGCCTAAAAGAATGATTTTTTTTTTAAACAACTTTTAAGAAATCCTTTATATTATATCAAAAATTCTGGCATTTATGCAGATTCACAGTTATGCTGTAACCAACAACATAAATCGAAGTCAGAAAGAAGGATTTTAATGAGTTCAGTGATCAAGTTCAAATGATGATTGTCATAATATAACCAACACCATCAGATCACTTTTTTTTTTTCTTTGTTCAACTGGCAGTTATAATTCAGATACCTCAGACAAACAAAATCTAAAGTTAATAATATATGGGTCAAGAGTCCAACTAAAGCAAACAATCATCGCCATAATGGTAACTTACAATTTGAGATTTTCTCCTTCAGTGATTCTGCTTGTTAACATCAGGTGTCTTCAATAATGTCCAATCATCACTAAATTAATCACTTAATTATCTCATTAACTTAAACACTCTTGAGTGTGGACTCATACACTCCCAGGAGTGTTAATTTAACACTGAGTTTTTGCTGTGTACAAAGGGCCGTAGTTAACTGACAAGCTGAGCCATATCACATTAAATATCGCTGGCGATACGTCCGCGATATTGATGTGATTTGGCTCAGCTTGTCAGTTAACTACGGCTCTTTGTAGTAAATGCCGCTCCATCTGAAAGCAGGTGATGGTGATTTACTACTAATCAAGGAACCGGCTTTACTGACGAGATGCGCATAACAATATCGCGATTTAAATCACCCAGCCCTAATTTGAGGCAACGACTGAGGGAAACTGAACATATAGGGAACTTATTAGTAATTAATAAATAATTGTTAGATAATTCTTCAGGAATTACTTAGAACCTGAAACAGTATTCTAAAGTGAAAATATAGGAAACCCATTAGTAATTAATAAAGAATTACCACATACTTCCCACTCAAATCAAACTTAAAAAAACACTATTAACGTAATCATCTTAACCTTTGTAAAATACATGACAATGACTCGTTTAGGGTACATGATATCCTCCTTTATTTCAGATAAGGACATTTATTTTTGTCACGGTTAATCGATCCGTGTGTTCATTTTGCGTATCTGAAAACTCTTGGAACTCAGATAAAAACTATTCCAAGTGTAATCACCCGGTCTCTGTTCTCCCGTTTCCACGGTAGTGGTGCTGGATCTCTTGCGGGAGCTGGGCTCGTGTTTGGCGGGGAAACTGCTAACTTCAGACCGCCGCCGAAAGATGCTGTGACTCCATAACCTGCCCATAAACAAACAGTGCACAGCTCTGAGAACATATTTTAACATCTGATGTAAATAGATTTAGTATCTTTAGAAATGAAATTATTTGTTTTATGCAAGGGATCAGGCGTTTCCATCACGCAAAAAAGACCAACGCGTTAGCTACACTGTTAACCCTTGCTGTAAAATTCTGACAATATAATACCATTTTCCATTAAAACAGTAATATACCGTAGAAAATAAAAATAGCCTACAGGAATATACTGTGAATTAACAGTGCTCAAAGTCGACACTCAGAGGCTGTTTTCCCAATCACACCCTATACCCTCATTCACTATTCCCTACATTAGTTCACTAATATAGTCCACTTGAATGAAAAGAAGTGAGTGAATTGAGAAACTGATGAACACCTGATAAGCAGAATCACTGAAGGACAGAGAAACAAGAACAGAAAAAAGAGAAACACAAAAACTACAACTGACTTCCAGCCACACTGAGTGTGAAACCAGTTTACAAACCAGTTTACGATTATTTCTTTCATACATGTACAAAAGTTCTTGTTGAGAATTAACAGAGATTTAGTTATTAATAAAATTTGTTGTCACCATGATGGAGATCAGTATTTGCTTTAGTTGGTCTCTTGTCCCTGGACTTCTTACCATTCATCTCTCTCTGACTGCTGTAACGGTGAGTTTATAAAACACATTTGTTATGGCAAGAAAAAGTCAAGAGGAAAATGATCAGGTGTTTTTATTTTTTTGTGATGATGTCACAATCATCCTGGACATGCCTGATTTTCAGATTTTTCCTGTATATAGTCATTGAAATTATAGTTATCTCATGTTTAGCATATATCTGTGAATCTACAAAATGAAATCAATATTTCTGTAATCAGGTCTTCTGAAGAATATTGTAATCATATAGTGCATTCAATTTTATTTTACTCCTGGTTGGCTCAGACACACACAGACATCAACAATCAGCATATGAATCTCAACAATGGTGAAAAGTTTCATGTCGCAATGCATGCTGGGTTCCAGGATAATATAAAACTCCCAGCATGCACTGCTGCATGAATAATAATAATAATAAAAAAGAAATATTGCCACCATTGTTGAGATTCATGTGCTAAATTGTGATATCTCGGTGTTTCTAAAAAACAGTGTAGCTCTGTTTCTCTGGTTATGCATCATGTGTTAAAAAAAAAGAGTCATTGTATCTTATTGCTGTGTTTTCACAGTGGTGGTAATGTAACACTTTACTTGAGGATTAAACTCTGAATAAGTGAGAATGAATTCCTTAGTGAATGAACAGGCAATATGATGATTTTGTCATCATAATCATTATAACTGCAGTCATTCATAAACTGTGTGTGCACAAGTGTGACTTGCAAAAACACAGCTCAAGCAGCAAAAGAAAAACTAATGTTTTAGCATCAGCATCCCAACTAAAGCAAGCACT
This sequence comes from Abramis brama, assembly GCF_963993115.1. NCBI lineage: Eukaryota > Metazoa > Chordata > Actinopteri > Cypriniformes > Leuciscidae > Abramis > Abramis brama. Next base: position 13,342,501 of record NC_139964.1, on the reverse strand, counting down.
AATCTCTATAATGGTAACTTCAAACCAAACATTTTCAATTAAACATCTCAATAACAACTTCTGTATGACAGAAATAAAGTCATACTGGTTAATAATAAGTGTAATAATGTGTAATGGCTGGAAGTCAGTCGTAGTTATTGTGTTTCTCTATTTTCTGTTCTTGTGTTTCTCTTTTCTTCAGTGATTCTGCTTACAATCACTTACATATTCCCTTAATTATCTCACTGCAACACTGCATCGTTACTTTTTACTCGTAGTGTGGATTTCCCTGAGGGGTTGAAAGGGTTAACTGTGTAAGATAAAAAAGACACACCCACAAAATGTATTTTAACAGTAATAAACTGTAAGTTATAAATCAGGTATATACTGGCAACACTGTTGCCAGTAGTTTACTGTAAAATTATTTTTTTGGGTCACCATTGTGCAGAAGAGTAGAGCCTGTGCTTCAGTCCAGGAGAAGATCTAGAAACGTTGATGATATGCTGCATGTTGCTTTATTTAACAGGCGGTGACTGTGTAGTTGCTGATCCAGTGGAAATCTTTTTATGTACAATAGTTTTTTAGTGGTCTCAAATGAAAGAAGTTCACAGTAATGCTTTGCTCACATTATTAATGCATTATAAATTTTAGTTAATACATTTAAATGACAGTTGGTCAATTTAAGGCAGTCGGTTTCTGCAAGTGAAATTAGTTAACTTGAGTTTTAGTGCATTTTTACAGAAACAAACTAGATTACAGTAAAGAACTGTACAATTAACAGTATTTTACTGGCAACAGTGTTGCCAGTATTTTACTGTAAAAAAACCCAGTAAGGTCTAACAGTGTACACTGTTAGACCTTACCGGGTTTTTTTACAGTAAAATACTGGCAACACTGTTGCCAGTAAAATAATGTTAATTGGACAGTTCTTTACTGTAATCTAGTTTGTTTCTGTAAAAATGCACTAAATTATAGTTAACTAATTACACTTTCAGAAACCGACTGCCTTAAATTGACCAACTGTCATTTAAATGTATTAACTAAAATTTATAATGCATTAATAATGTGAGCAAAGTAAAACTGTGAACTTCTTTCATTTGAGACCACTAAAAAACTATTGTACAAATAAAGAGATTTCCACTGGACCAACAACTACACAGTCACCGCGTTTTAAATAAAACAACATGCAGTAAATCACCAATGTTTGTAGATCTTCTGCTGGACTGAAGCACAGGCTCTACTCTTCTGCACAATGGTGACCCAAAAAATTAATTTTACAGTAAACTACTGGCAACAGTGTTGCCAGTATAAACCTGTTTTATAACTTACAGTTTATTACTGTTAAAATACATTTTGTGGGTGTGTCTTTTTTATCTTACACAGTTAACCCTTTCAACCCCTCAGGGAAATCCACACTACAATGAGTAAAAAGTAACGATGCAGTGAGATAATTAAGGGAATATGTAAGTGATTGTAAGCAGAATCACTGAAGAAAAGAGAAACACAAGAACAGCAAATAGAGAAACACAATAACTACGACTGACTTCCAGCCATTACACATTATTACACTTATTATTAACCAGTATGACTTTATTTCTGTCATACAGAAGTTGTTATTGAGATGTTTAATTGAAAATGTTTGGTTTGAAGTTACCATTATAGAGATCAGTGCTTGCTTTAGTTGGGATGCTGATGCTAAAACATTAGTTTTTCTTTTGCTGCTTGAGCTGTGTTTTTGCAAGTCACACTTATGCGCACACAGTTTATGAATGACTGCAGTTTTAATGATTATGATGACAAAATCATCATATTGCCTGTTCATTCACTAAGGAATTCATTCTCACTTATTCAGAGTTTAATCCTCAATCAAAAGTGTTTCATTACCACCACTGTGAAAACGCAGCAATAAGATATAATGACTCTTTTTTTTTAACACATGATGCATAAGCAGAGAAACAGACCTACACTGTGTTTTAGAATCACCGAGATATCACAATTTAGCACATGAATCTCAACAATGGTGGCAATATTTCTTTTTTATTATTATTATTATTATTCATGCAGCAGTGCATGCTGGGAGTTTTATATTATCCTGAAACCCAGCATGCATTGCGACATGAAACTTTTCACCATTGTTGAGATTCATATGCTGATTGTTGATATCTGTGTGTGTCTGAGTCAAGCAGGAGTAAAATAAAATTGAATGCACTATATGATTACAATATTCTACAGAAGACCTGATTACAGAAATATTGATTTCATTTTGTAGATTCACAGATATATGCTAAATATGAGATAACTATAATTTCAATGACTATATACAGGAAAAATCTGAAAATCAGGCATGTCCAGAATGATTGTGACATCATCACAAAATAATAAAAAAACCTGATCATCTTCCCTTGACTTTTTCTTGCCATAACAAATGTGTTTTATAAACTCACTGTTACAGCAGCCAGAGAGAGATGAAAGGTAAGAAGTCCAGGGACAAGAGACCAACTAAAGCAAATACTGATCTCCATCATGGTGACAACAAATTTTATTAATAACTAAATCTCTGTTAATTCTCAACAAGAACTTTTGTACATGTATGAAAGAAATAATCGTAAACTGGTTTGTAAACTGGTTTCACACTCAGTATTGCTGGAAGTCAGTTGTAGTTCTTGTGTTTCTCTTTTTTCAGTTCTTGTTTCTCTGTCCTTCAGTGATTCTGCTTATCAGGTGTTCATCAGTGTCTCAATTCACTCACTTCTTTTCATTCAAGTGGACTATATTAGTGAACTAATGTAGGGAATAGTGAATGAGGGTATAGGGTGTGATTTGGAAAACAGCCTCTGAGTGTCGATTTTGAGCACTGTTAACTCACAGTATATTCCTGTAGGCTACTTTTATTTTCTACGGTATATTACTGTTTTAATGGAAAATGGTATAATATTGTCAGAATTTTACAGCAAGGGTTAACAGTGTAGGTAGGCTAACTGACACCTTGTATGTTGCTTGCATAAAATAAAATGATTTACAGCACAGTAATGATTTTATAGATTAAATGAAAAGTACACAAACCTGCATTTTGCCGAAGAAATGCACCATATCGGCGACGCTGAGAACTCTCCAGAAAAGGATGCAAATGCCCGCACTCTACTCTTGATCACCAAATCACTGTATAGTCTTGCTAATGAAATAAAAAGTTAGGTAAATGTCTGCACTAATCTTTCTTATTAGTGCTGAATGACTAAATCTGTCTAAAAAACAAAAAAAAACATTGATCAGTGCTTTTTACTTTTTAAGTACTTTAAAAATTAATTACATTTGTAGCCTACTTTTAAAGGGGGGTGCAATGGTGTTTCATGTATTCAGAGTTGTTTACAGTGTTAAAGAGATGGATTCTCATTCTTAACATGGCCAAAGTTTTAAAAAAATATTTTGGACGAATAACGGAGAATTTCTGTGCCGAAAATCTTACTTCCGGGTTGGTACAAGTTTCGGCTGATTTCGGCCGATCGTGGATCTAATGACGGGATCATTTCTCCCGGAAAAGCTCGCACACGTCGACCAGAGGAGAGCGAGACCGCTGACATCAACGCGCTTCAACAGGAAATCATCGGCAGCGCTGCATATAGTGTCTCCAAAGTGTGTTTTTGGATGTGAGGGAAAGCTTACCATCATGTTCAGCTTCCCAAAGAACCCAGCGTTAGGAACAGTGGATGCAGATTGTTTTTCCGGGGCAAAAACGAGTTGTGTAGCCTAAGACTGTTTGTTCCCTGCATTTCGACGATGATTGTTTTATAAACAAAGCCCAGATCGACGGATTTGCAGATTGTCTAATGCTTAAGGATCGAGCAGTCACAATGATAAAGGTTCGCGGTCGCAGGCGGTGAGTAAGAAACTGCTTCAAATGTCTCTGTGTGTTGTTGTTAGCTATCAGCGCTATCAGCTATTAGCTTCGCCCACACGCAGCCCACACGGCCCGCCTCCAGACGCTCGTTTTTTTCCGGAAAGACTCAGTACAGCCTATCTTTCTTTTATAAATATAATAAAACTAAAGACTTTTTGGAGATATGAAGGATGCAATACTACTCTATAGGTACTCAAGATTAACAGGAGATTGAGTGAAAATGAGCATTTCACCCCCCCTTTAAGGTTAATTTGAAAATGAATAGGCCTAATTATAATTTTAGTGAAGTCATATTTTATTGGGGTATTCGTACTTTTACTCAAGTTCTTGATTTGTGTACTTCATCCACCACTCCACTGAAAAAACCTGGATTATTGTAGTACCGGTAACTACTGTATATGACTGTTCATTAGTAGTTACTTCTTAGTTATTTTTCTTGAACCTTAATTAGTAGATAATTAATAGTAGTTCTTCAGGATATATGTCATAATTCATTAGTTATTGATTAACTAACTGATACTTAACACAATCATAAAATTCTATTACATACTGATTAGTTAACACATCTTCCTTAGTAGTTAACAGTAGTGAAGAAGTAGTTAATGAAGAATTACCTATTAGTTCTTCAATAATTCCTTATTAGTTATGCAGTAAGTAAGATACAGTATTCTAAAGTGTTACCGATTTTTGTAAGATTTTGAATAGTAATTCCTTCCAGTGGATTTGGTAACACTTTAGTCATTACTAGTGTGTTCCCGTGATCCTCACTTTAGAATACTGATCCAAATAATTAGCAGTTCCTTTAGAAAGATGTAGTAACACTTGATTCATTACTATCCAAAACCTTACAAAAGCCTTAAAAGCTTACAATGACTTCAGTCAATATTAGGTATTTATCATGTTTTTCACTTTAGATACTGATCCAAATTATTAGTAGTTCCTTTAGAAGGATGTAGTAACACTTGATTAATTACTAATGAGTTACCATTACCTTATTATATATTATGCATTATTAATATTAATTATGAACCTGTATATAGTAGTTCTTAGTAGTTTTCAGTGAGGTATGAAAAATAGTAGTTACTGATTAGCTAACAGTGAACTACCACATTTGACTGAACGCTATGACTTACTAATTCGTTAATCAGAGTTTCTTGTTAGTTAATAGTAGTTACTACAATGTTAATAGTGCATTACTCATTTGTTCCTGTGTAGTTATTCATTAATGAAGGAACAGTATTCTAAAGTGTTACCCAAAAATCTCAAAAGCTTACAATGACTTCAGTCAATATTAGGTTGTTATCATGTTTTTCACTTTAGAATACTGATCCAAATAATTAGTAGTTCCTTTTGAATGATGTAGTAATACTTGAGTCATTACTAGTGGGTTACCATTACCTTTTATTATAAATTATGCATTATTCATGTTAATTATGAACCTGTAGATAGTAGTTCTCTGGGAGGTATGAAAAAAATAGTAGTTATTGATTAGCTAATAATGAACTACTACATTCATCTGAGCGCTATTACTTACTAATTTGTTAATCAGAGTTTCTTGTTAGTTAATAGTAGTTACTAGAATGTTAATAATGTGTTACTCGTTTGTTCCTGTGTAATTATTCATTAATGAAGAAACAGTATTCTAAAGTGTTACCCAACAATGCAACAATAATAAAACAATGCATTGACATTTACTTTTTACTTTTGATACTTGAGTATTTTTAAAAACAAGTACTTCTGTACTTTTACTTAAGTAAAAATAGGTCTTTACAACTTTTACTTGTAACGGAGTAATATTTGACCAGTAGTATCTGTACTTTCACTCAAGTAAGGAAGTTGTGTACTTCGTCCACCCCTGCACATGTGACAGTTACAACGTCTGAAATAACGTTACCCATGCAAGTACACTAAACGTTAGTTTCTAGCAAAAACAAAAGACACAGAGACTGAGTGAACTCAATCTCACCGTCTTTAACTCATTAAAAACAACAGACACCAACAGGGCCGGTGTCTGTAACTTAGGAAAACAAACTACATATTTTGTCTTGTTTCCAACAGATATTCTATCAAAGCTTGTGGCAACCATAGAAACTGTACAAGACAACATCAGCATCAATTTAGCAACATGTTAGTGTTACATATCCGTTTACAAACTATATCAGGTTATGCTGGCTCCATAATGTAACATTAAATGTGTTAGAAGTTTATTTACGGGCTGCGAATTTAAGGTCGGACTAAACAATGTAAGGACTGCATCATCTTTGATGAGTAGCTTCTTTGAAAATTGACGAAGCAGTAATTTGTGAAATGAGCAGAACAGACGGTTTATGTCGAACATTGCTGTGGTATTTCCGAATAAATAAGCATTAGCCACTGGTCTCTTGTATTAATGTTGTTCGTAAGCCTGTGCAGTGACGGTGGCAGTGTTCGGGGGGGCACTGAAGGCGGTGACTGAGTAGTTCTGACGTCACATTTATACAGAAGTCACAACGGCTCGTGAAAAGGCACAGCTACTTTATGCAGGCTGTGTGCATGTGTCTGTGGATCGACTGTTGTGAAACTTATATGGTATTACACAGCTTCTAGACCTCTGTTATCATGAAAAAAGCCAGGAAATTTCAGTTTTGACAATAGCGGAAGGAAAAGGTGAAGAGAAAAGTTAATAAAAGAGAAAGAAGCTAAAGAAGAACTCGTCCATGTCCGAGGGTTTTATTTCTATATTCCTAAAGTTATCTTAAGCATTACAATATTTTATTCTTTTTCCGCACAGCCACTATAATCAGTGGAACTGCTATCAGGAGTAAAACTAAAGCCTCCGCAGAGACGATAATCACATTTGAACCTGAAAAACACAAGAGAGAAACAGCCAGAAGAATCACAATATCAGAGAATCAAAATAAAAATTGGTGACTAAATCAAAGACTAATGCATGAAATGAGACGTATATGAGGCTTATATAAAGTCATGTTTTCATGACAACCGTCTGGCAGACCTTTGACCTCCTGTTGCGATGGGAAGAGAGACGGACGGTGAGATGTGGAGAGATGTGTTCCTGTGTCCGGTGAAGAAATAACCAGAGATAAAGCATATTAAAGGCTGAAGAGATGTTGAGAAGAAAGAGATGAAGGACCTGTTGAGGAGATCTGATGATCTGTGACGCTGCTGGACGGATTCAGTTCTGATTCTCTTGTGACTGAAAATGAGCTGATTGTTGAAACCTCAGTGGTCTTGTTATCTGAAGGTGGAAATAAAAGATCGACCTGAATTTGGATATTAGATTTATACATTAGCACACTCTTCTGAACACTGCATTTAATGAATCACGCAGTACATCAACCTTTATATAATAATATGAAGCTGCTGATCCATCTACATTTCTGCCACAATAAACAGGAGAACTGATAATACTGTAGGTGAAGGGATTGTGAAGATATCATGAGAGAATTGTCAAACAATTCAAAAATCACATTTCTCAATTTTTGAGCACGTGAGACTGAGATCGCTGTACAGTGCACTTGCAGAGACATAACTTTTCCGCTGATTCGCTGATGAAGATTGTTGTTACCCTGCCATCCAAGTGACATCTCAGTTTGATTCATCTTCAGGTTGATCCTTTTTGAGACAGTTTTTCTGTGGAACGTTTTACAAAGGTGAGTGTATTTTTGAACTTGCACACTTAAATACGTGATCACCAGTTTATTTCAACGCACCCTACATCCAGACAACGCACTCTAATTCATCGTTCTACAAACTGGTATTTTCCTATTTTTTTCTTTATTTTTCTTCAGTGATTGAACTGACAAATGGTGAACTGTGATAATTGAAGTGGACTAAAGAACTTGAGTAACCGTGAATGACTGGTGAACTGTGAGTAACATTGGAAGGGACGTTTCATATAGGCCTAAGTGCTTATTCAGCAACACAAAGACTGTAAATTATTTTATTTAATGCTTTACTTGTACAGAAGACATAACTAATCATAAGAAAAAGAAATCTAAAACAATAAATTCTGTTTAATTGCTTTATGTGAATGTGATCCAGCAGTAAATAAAGATTTACGGCCTTCCTTTTTTTGATGTTAAGTAACTTTACTGAAGAACAACGTTTCAAAGAACTCTTCGCCAACTGGCTAACGTTAAATAATAATAAAAATATAATAAATAAAATAAAAAAATCTGTTGAACTGAGTCGGCTCATTCACTATTTATTCGTGAGTGTTGTGGAGAAAAAGAATAGCATCCACTGTTGAAGGCTTCAGGCTCGGTAATCAAATCAAAACTCTTTCGAAATGCATCTTTTCCTGAAGTATTGGGAACTTTTAGTAATTCCCCACGCTCCAACTTCTTTGATGCTCTCCATGTTCAACTGACACCTAATGCATTGCACTCACGTAATCGCATATTGCGTTGCATATTTATAATATTCATATTGTTATAAAAAAAAAACAATATTTCATACAGTAGAAATATTGACTAAATATTACTATTATAAACAATAAACAAATAACAATATTTCATACAGTAGCCTGCGCTCAGCACGTATATTATGGGCACGATGAAAGGAGAGAAGCTAAATGAGCCCGAGTCCGACCAAAGCCCAATCTGTAAAAAAATAATAATAATGGCCCGACTGCTCCCAATAAGTGACTAAATAACGCCAACATTTTCCTATTTAGATCACAACGTGTACGAATAACAAGGACATATGAGACACAGCTATCTTCTAACCGTATACATACTGGGAACTATATTCTCAGAAGGCGAAGCACTGCTACTTCTGCGGAGTGATTTGCTCGCAGCGCCTGAGAAGCGCCGTGGTGAGGAGCAGAGAGTTCACTCAGAGTTGGAGTACATCACTCCGCAGAAGTAGCAGTGCTTCGCCTTCTGAGAATATAGTTCCCAGTATGTATACAGTTAGAAGATGGCTGTGTCTCATGTGACCTTGTTATTCGTACACGCTGTGACTATACAAATCACAACATGTAAATAGGAAAATGTTGGTGTTATTTAGTCACTTTTTTGGGAGCAGTATGCTAGCTGGAGCCATTTACCTCCAGTCTTTGTGCTAAGCTAGGCTAGTGGTGGGTGCATCAGACAGAGTTACAGCACACAGAGAGATGAGAAGGGTATGTATCGACTTAACTTACTCTGGGGGATAAGGTGAATAAGCTAAAGTCCCAAAAAGTCGGCGTGTTCCTTTATCCAGCAATACAATGTCTGAATAGACATCAATATCATAAATTGCTTTTTACTTTTGCCAGTTAATTAAAGTTGAAACAGAATGAACAAATCACATATTATTGATTGTATTGCATTTTACAAAATGATCACTCTTTTCTGGATCTGGGGTTGTACAAGATTAATGACTTGATCTCTCACTCTCAGCTTGTTTCCATGCAGTTCATTTCTGCTATTAACGAATTAATTACTTACCATATTTAACCAGCAACACAATCTCTGAATAGACATGAGTCAAAGCCCTCTCCACAGCACACCAGTATTGGCCTTCATCCTCTGTTCTCAGATCAGTGATGCTGACGGTGAAAACTCTGGCCGTCGTGTCGTCAGTCAGAGAGAATCTCTCGTCTTTATCTGGAGATCCTGATTTAACCATGATTTTTTTATTTACAAAAAATCTTTGAATTTGATTCATATCCAGATTTATATGAGCATCTGATGTCAACTCTCTCTCCTCTGTATCCAGTAATTGTCTGTGGAGCTCCAACAACAACAGCTGAAAACACAAATATCATTATATAGAGCTGTTATGTGCACTGTTAGCCCTTGCTGTAAAAAAAGGCGTAATTCAGACAGTATCATACCATTTTCCATTAAAACAGTAATATACCGTAGAAAACAAAAATAGCCTACAGGAATATACTGGAAATGAACAGTGCTCAAAATCGACACTCAGAGGCTGTTTTCCCAATCACACCCAATACCCTCATTCACTATTCCCTACATTAGTTCACTAATATAGTCAAAAGAAAAAGAAGTGAATGAATTGAGAAACTGATGAACACCTGATAAGCAGAATCACTGAAGGACAGAGAAACAAGAACAGAAAAAAGAGAAACACAAAAACTACAATTGACTTCCAGCAACACTGAGTGTGAAACCAGTTTACAAACCAGTTTACGATTATTTCTTTCATACATGTACAAAAGTTATTGTTGAGAATTAACAGAGATTTAGTTAATAATAACATTTGTTGTCACCATGATGGAGATCAGTATTTGCTTTAGTTGGTCTTGTCTCTTGACTTCTTACCATTCATCTCTCTCTGACTACTGTAACAATGAGTTTATAAAAACACATTTGTTATGGCAAGAAAAAGTTGATCAGGTGTTTTTATTCTTTTGTGATGATGTCACAATCATCTTGGACATGTCTGATTTTCAGATTTGTCCTGTATATATTCATTGAAATTATGGGTATGTCATATTTAGCATAAATCTGTCTATCTACAAAATGAAATCAAAATTTCTGTAATCATGTCTTCTGAAAAATAACAATCATATAGTGCATTCAATTTTATTTTACTCCTGCTTGACTCAGACCCACACAGACATCAACAATCAGCACATGAATCTCAACAATGGTGAAAAGTTTCATGTCGCAATGCATGCTGGGTTCCAGGATAATATAAAACTCCCAGCATGCACTGCTGCATGAATACAAATAAAAAAAAAAAAAAAATATTGCCACCATTGTTGAGATTAATGTGCTAAATTGTGATATCTCTGTGTTTCTAAAACATAGTGTAGCTCTGTTTTTTTTTTGGTTTATGCATGATGTGTTAAAAAAAATGAGTCATAGCAATTTATTGCTGTAGTTTCACAGTAGTGCTAATGTAACACTTTTGATCGAGGATAAAACTCTGAATGAATAAGAATTAATTCCTTAGTGAATGAACAGGCAATATGATGAATTTGTCACCATAAGCATTACAACCACAATCATTCATAAACTGTGTGTGCACACAAGTGTGACTTGCAAAAACACAGTAGCAAAAGAAAAATGAATATTTTAGCATCTGCATCCCTACTAAAGCAAGCACTGATCTCTATAATGGTAACTTCAAAACAAACATTTTCAATTAAACATCTTAATAACAACTAGATGTATGACAGAAATAAAGTCATACTGGTTAATAATAAGTGTAATAATGTGTAATGGCTGGAAGTCAGTCGTAGTTATTGTGTTTCTCTATTTTCTCTTCTTGTGTTTCTCTTTTCTTCAGTGATTCTGCTTGTTAACAGCAGGTGTTCATCACTAATGCTCAACAATCACTTACATATTCCCTTAATTATCTCACTGCAACATTGTCTCAGTGTTACTTTTACTCTTTGTAGTGTGGATTTTCCTGTGGGGTTGAAAGGGTTAACAGTGTAAGATAAAAAGACACACCCACAAAATGTATTTTAACAGTAATAAACTGTAAGTTATAAAACAGGTTTATACTGGCAACACTGTTGCCAGTAGTTTACTGTAAAATTAATTTTTTGGGTCACCATTGTGCTGAAGAGTAGAGCCTGTGCTTCAGTCCAGGAGAAGATCTACAAACATTGATGATTTGCTGCATGTTGCTTTATTTAACAGACGGTGACTGTGTAGTTGTTGGTCCAGTGGAAATCTCTTTATGTTCAATAGTTTTTTAGTGGTCTCAAATGAAAGAAGTTCACAGTAATACTTTGCTCACATTATTAATGCATTATAAATTTTAGTTAATACATTTAAATGACAGTTGGTCAATTTAAGGCAGTCGGTTTCTGCAAGTGTAATTAGTTAACTTGAATTAGAATTTAGTGCATTTTTACAGAAACAAACTAGATTACAGTAAAGAACTGTACAATTAACAGTATTTTACTGGCAACAGTGTTGCCAGTATTTTACTGTAAAAAAACCCGGTAAGGTCTAACAGTGTGTGAGCAAGAGACATAAGCAGGCCAGAATAATAACTGACAAATATCATCCATATGAGTCTGATGATCATGTGATAACAGAGGAAAAACAAGAGAAGATGTCAAACTCTGTGTAAAAGAGCTGAGAGTCTCAAACTCACCTGTACAGATGCTGGAAAAGAGCAGCAGGACGTCCAACATGATGAAATTTGACAAGCGTTTCTCTTAAATAAATAAAATAAACTTGCCTTAAATAAAAGACCAAATTCTGTGTGACAAACGTTACTGTCGTTCTCTTCCGTTCTGAGAGAACAATGTGTGTCAGCAACTGAAATATATATTTCCTTCCTCGTCTGTCTCTCTAACCACATCAGCTCTACAGGACATCTTAAAAGAGCTCATTTACTCTGATAAACAACACATGCTTTGCTTATGTACTGATCTAAACAACACAATACTTAGTTTCATTATATGAATGCCATTTTTTTTTTTTTAAATCAAAACTAAGATAAGGTTATTATTTGTATATGTTTAGGTTTTGTAACTCGTCTCAGTTTCTTTTGAGTTTTAATCCTAATTCTTACCTTCACTAGTTCATTTTAAAAGGTGGCCAAATCATCTTTAAACGTAGGCTACAAACAGACAATCTCTTTTTAAATCTTAATTTAATGAGCAAACTGTGGTTCAGAATAGTCTCATATGGAGTAAAACATCACGTAACACCACAGGACAGGACAGGTCAAGCACACATTTATAAGAGGCTTGTCAGGAGTTCACTATCTCTTTGCTGCAGATTTCAGTCAAACTGAGTCGTTTAGATGGAGATTTGCTACATGAGACGACAGGAGTGTGTGTATCTCTGTGTAGTGTCTCACATCACCTGTAGAGGGCTTGATGTAGCACAGCTCACAGACTGAGGAGGGTTTCCCGCAGAACTGGGCTACTATTAAACTGTTGCCACAGGTTTGACATTGTATAAATTATATTTGACTGAAATCCTTTTATTGAAATATTTTACCCATTTACCAACAATAAAACCATTATCTATACAAGAGTGACTGTAAATATATATTTTAGGTATGGAGAGTCATATTTTGAGTTCTGATGTTTGGATTTGGGTCATTGGGTAAGTTTTGTTACTCAGATCTGGCGACACTGACTCTAAAACACACCAGAATCACGTCACACAGCGTCTCCAGGAGAGGAGAAGAGGATAAATGTAGTAGGTTGAAAAATGGATGTATATTACCGTAAAACTTCAAATAATAGCCCGGGCTTTTATTTTCCCAAATCGCTGAACTGCACCGGCTTTTATTTGAGACAGGCGTCTATATGAGACAGTCCTTTAATTTAGTGTTGAGATGTTGTTTATTGAGTGTAGGCCTAGAGATAACGATCCAAATAGCATAAGCTGATAGACGGAAAGCATGACAGTAGGAGGTTACTAAATCTGAGTTTGTGTTTAACAGATCAGTTAATGTAAGAATTAGCCTACTATATTTCCGTATGTCTAAAGGGGGTCGCACACCAGACGAGAAGCGCAGCGCCACATCTTTAAAATTCAAACACATTATTCTCTATGAGTGTACATTGTCTCAAATCGTTGTTAATGTATATACTGACTTCACCCTGTGCTGCAATATACATTCAGTTTTACACTCATTTACAGAAATCAGCTGCGTGGATGAAAACTGCTGATGTATCGGATTTTCAGGTGATATTCTCAATTCATTCAGTTAACGGACGCTCTGAGGTAAAGTGTTCAGACTGCAGACTAAGCAATGATTGTATTTAATTGTACAGTACAATCATAACATAGTACAGACATGATCTTAATTCCATAATATCCTTAAACATAACTATATTGCTGGCCATAAACTGACAAAGTGAGCGGAGTGCGATACCACAAGTTGTCATAGACGCGACGCGGCGCTGCGCTTCTCGTACGGTGTGCGACCCCCTTTAGATTATTGGCAGCATAAAAAAACGGAACGATGTGACAGCCATGGGCTGAACAATACAAGTTACCGGTAATATCCATCGAGCCTGTGAACTAGTTGCCCGAAACACATTAACAAATAAGAATGAAGGCTACCCTGTAAAACAACTGCAATCATGTGATACAAAAGGACCCTATTCATCACTATCATCATCACCGCGATCCTCAACTACAAGTTGGCCAATTCCTCGTCTCTCTCCTCCACTTCTCCCTCTCCGGCCTCCGCTAACTCTGCCTGCCTTGCTTGCGCTAACAGCTCCACCCAGATGCGCAGGGCTCTCTTGCGTGCGCAATCTGCTCCATAGAACTGGCTTAAACAGACAATCTGACGGGTTTAGAAGATTAAATACAACCCGAAACTAAAAACAGACCAGGCCTCTATTTGAGACCGGCCTTTATTTATCCAAACCTGTAGCCACACCAGGCGTGTAAAAGAGACAGGCGTCTATTTGGGACTGAGCTATTATTTGAAGTTTTACGGTATATTAAAATAAAAGAGGGAAAAAAGGACACCCCTTTAAAATTTTGTATTGTTCATAAATGTATGTGCCTTCAACATTTGTCTATTGATGGGTAAATTCATTGTTACATTTTTTGTTGTGGGTAAAGAAAATGTCGCTGTTATTATTGTCTCCTGTAGAGGGCGTTTAGCGCTGTTGAATTAAGGTACTGCACCAGGTGCTTCAGAGTTAATCAAACTTTTACAGCCACACACTGTGTTTCAAACATGTATATGTTGATTTTTGTACATCTGCTTCTGGAGTATTTCTCGAGCCAAAATGGCAGTGCGTGTATGTGTGAACTGGAGCCAAAATGGTGACTTGCATGTAAAACATGAGGTTAGTGTGAAGCCAAATGCAAGATTAATTTATGTGACAGTGTGAAAATGGAATTCATGTTCATGTGAAAACAGTAGCAGGTCAATGTATTGTGATTGATTATAATGTGTTGCAGAACAAGTCAAGTACACACTAAAGTAACTTCTGAAAATACTTTATTGAAAAGTTATTTTCTTTAAAGGGGGGGTGAAATGCTATTTCATGCATACTGAGTTTTTTACACTGTTAAAGAGTTGGATTCCCATGCTAAACATGGACAAAGTTTATTTCTGTGCCAAAAATTGTCCTTCCGGTTTGTCACAAGTTTCGGAAAGTTTTTTTCGAGTATGGGCCTGTGTGACGTCAGTTGGGGCGGAATTTCCTTATATGGGTCCCAAGGGTACTTCTGCCGGAAAACCGCGGGCGCGCGCGCACTCGTAGACCAGAGCAAGAGAGCGAAAGCAGTACCTCATCAAAGCGCTCTGCTCGGCTTTAGGGAAGTCAGTGTCACCAAAGGAGTGGGTTTTTGGTTGCCAGGGCAAGACAACCCTGCACAGATTCCCAAAAAACCCAGCGTTAAGGGACCAGTGGATGGAGTTTGTTTTTTCAGAGCATCAACGGAGTTGTGTAAGACTGTTTGTTCCCTGCATTTCAACGATGATTGTTTTATAAACAAAGCCCAGATCGACGGATTTGCAGATCGTCTAATGCTTAAGGATCGAGCAGTCACAATGATAAAGGTTCGCGGTCGTGGTTGGAACTGGGTGGTGAGTAAAACTGCTTCAAATGTCTCTGTGTGTTGTTAGCTCGGCGTGTTAGCACAGCTTTAGCCCCGCCCACACGGCCCGCCTCCAGACGCTCGTTTTTTTCCGGAAAGACTCGGTACAGCCTATCTTTCTTTTATAAATATAATAAAACTAAAGACTTTTTGGAGATATGAAGGATGCAATACTACTCTATAGGTACTCAAGATTAACAGGAGATTGAGTGAAAATGAGCATTTCACCCCCCCTTTAATGGAATGTGTTGTGTTACAGACAAACAAGTAATTGTTGTTCTGTAAAGTTAAATATGTTAATGTTGTTAATACATTGAGAGCTATAAAAAACGAGAGAGTTAATTAAACGTTTGCCGGAGCTTGCAGCCAGTACTCCTGTCTCACAGCATTTCTTTTCTGTCAGGTCCATTAAGTCAAGAACACAGACAATAAAAATAATTAAAGAATTTATATTGAATAGATTGCAAACAGGTTGATGTTCCTGAATTGAATTTGGCGGTATGGCTCTGTTCAGGGAGTCCTCTGACCTTTCATGAGCACCATGAAATAGCAGAGAGTCAGAGGACAGCAGCAGCAGCAGCATTAGGGAACGCTCACACAGTTTAGGACTGTGAGAGCTAAAATATCCCCCCTGTGAACAGAGCAGGCAACATGACATAAAGCAAATACCATGTTATGCATAAGGAGGAGCTGGGGAGGTGGCGGGCAGCAGAAGCGAGCAGCAAGTATGTATGAGCAACTGAAAGTGCTTTAAATAGGGCGCCTTGTTTGAGCTTTGGCCATTGAGCAGCGAGGGGAGTTAACGAGCTAATGCAGCTCAGCTGGAGCAGATCAGCTGACGGGACAGTGTTGTTAGCAAACAGCATTAGCAGCGTCTTGACTACCTGGCCTGCCAGAACTGACGCTGACGCTCAATTTATCATTCTACAGAGCCGGCAAAAGTGGTTAATTCACCTCACCCATTCAGGCTTCCCAGCCCTGATGCGGGTAACATAAACAGAGTAAAAAGAAGGGAATTTACCTTTTTATAAGCTTTAACTGTAGATGAGGTGTTCTAAGTACAAACATTTTTTTTTTTTTTTTGCATTTATATGTTTTTGTTGTTAGCAACATATCTTTTTTTTTAGTAACACTAGAGTTTAACTTACGTTTGTTGTGATTTTATGCGTTGCTGTTACGTAGATCAGTTCTGTCTGTCCTGTGTTGCTTCAGGAGACTTTATATTGGCATAATAATCACCGGCTGTCTCTGTTCTGCTCCTGAGTCTATGGCGGCTCATAGAACCATTCATTTGAAAGTTTAATATAAAAAATAAATATAAAATTTGGCACACAGATAGAGGACGCTCTGAACATTATCCACATGTGAAATCTCTTACTCAAACCCTTCAGTGCCACTATCTTATCAAAGTTGTGCTTATGTTTATGCTAATAGCATTGAAATATAAGGGTTAGAAACAAAATTCGGTCATGAAAAATTTTCTGTCATTTTGAATTTTCTGAAACCCTTTTTCTTTTAAGTCATTTTTGTGGCCATTTTATGTCTTTATTAGACAGGAAAGTATATATCAGACAGGACATCATGGGGTGTAGAGAGAGGGATGAGATCGGAAGAGGATTTTGGCTCTGACAATCCTGCTTTTTCTTACATTTTTGGAGACAGCTGGTCCAATTTATAAAGTCAATTAGCCCAGATCGTCTTCAGACCATGCTGGCAAAAAGTTATTACAAACTTTTGATAGACCGGACCGTACTTGTAGGACGCTTCAACAAATTTGATGGCGTGTTTGCCACAGTGGAGGCTGTATCTCTGCAACACTGTGGAATATTAAGACAAAACTTGGCACACTTAATAGCCGTCACACCCTAAGGGTACGTGAGGAGTTTCGGCACAGCGCCACCTAGTGTTGCCAAATAATGAAACATTTATATTTTTGCCTATAACTTCAGAATAGTTTGACCAAAAATCATAAGACTGATCTCTTTACATTCACTGTGTGGCATATCGAGTTGAACGAAACCCAAATTTCTCATGTCGGCCATTTAGAATTTTGTAGAAATATGCTGTATTTTTTGAAAGCAACAGCATATGGTTGTGAAACATGATATGTGTCATTAGCACCGAGGAGCCTAATACAGTTTTTCTCAATTGTTTACACACAAATACTGGTACTTGAGACACAATGACCACAACATGTAACTCATTCACCAACCGCCTGAACCAATTCTGCTAAACTACAAGCACAATTCCTGCTTTACACTCAAATCGCAGTTCTAAAACACACTTTTCAAAACACTACACACAATTCTCTGCTTTTGGCACAATTTTCATGCAGAAAATCTCTTGTTTTCACAAGGAACACACTGCCATTCAAATATGCACACTGACTCATCACATGGGCAAACACCCGTCACACAGTTTTACAATTAGCAATCAGAGCTTTAGCATAAAAGGGCAACAGGTGAGATCTTCAATGGAGCAATGGATGCCAACACTGGATTTTTTTTTTTTTTTTTACTGTAACAGTATATAGTCAATTCTTCTGTTGTTTTGTATGTAGACCACTGTATGTCCTACTTTGTGTTGGTTGGGATGTACACTGTGTATATTGTGGGAAAAATTAAATATATTTGTTACCGTGTATTGGTGTGTTCTGAGTATAAAAACAATATTCTCAAATATTTTACAGCACACTTATGTATGTACTGTCTGTAGTAAGTGTAACATTGAACCAATAAAAGGCCTAAGTCATTATGATGAATGGAGAAGAAGTGTTTTCCATTCATCATAGTGTTTTACATTGAGCACATCAGTGTTCAACTGGTTATTATAAATGTCTATTCATATGATGGTTTGTGTGTGTCATTTGAAAACAAAATACCATTTTGAGAAGAAATAACATTGTTTTGAATGTAAAGTTTCATTTTGCAGGAGAATTGAGGGGTTTTGCCCATTGTGTGTGTGTGTGTGTTTTGTGTAGAGTTCTGAGAATATGAGGCTTGCTTTCAGAAAATGTGTGTAAACAATCGAGAAAAACTGTAAGATTGGGATTATCACCACCTAGTGGTCAAAATATGATAAAATTTACAAATATGCTTATAACCTTTGTGAATTGTGTTTGATGCTATACATCTTACCTCTTTGTGTTCTTTGGGTCTTACAGAATCTAACGATTAACAGTTTTACAACACAATACACACACAATTAGCATTTTTTCTGCCCACCATTTTAAGCATTGCGAACTCCTAACACAATTTCACACAGATCTTCATCAAATTATGCAGGTAAAAAAGCTGTTAAAAACTTTTTAATATCTTAAACCAGTTTCACATAACTCATTGTCAGATTTGATATAAAAGAGCCACATATAGTGGCTTACATATAGCTACTAATTTTCACTACTTGTAGGATTATTATTATTTTTTTACATTTTTATTGGTTTTATTAAACTGTAGAAGAGGTCTTCTAATTACAAATAACACTGAATTGAATGTAATTTTTCATTCTTTCCCTTTTTTTTAATTGTTAGTAACTTTACTTATGAGCAATATTACATACAGAAGAATACTGATAAAAATGTTTTGTACAGAAAAGTGTCAATTTTTTGATTTGACCGAAATTCTGACATTATTTTTCATTTATCATTGATCACTGAATATATCAGACCCTCGTTTGTTGAGATGTTTTGTGGATGTGTTGCTGTTACGTAGATCAGTTCTGTCCCGCTGTCCTGTGTTGCTTTAGGAGACTTTATTTTGGCATTATAATCACCGGCTGTATCTGTCACCTGATTGGTCGAGTGGGTGTGACTGGGGTTTGAATCAGGCTGCTGATTGGTAACTGTGGCGTAATGAGTAGAGACTTTTGGGCAGGTGTTGAGGTGTGATGCAGGCGTCTGATTGGATGACGATGCAGGCATCTGATTGGATGAAGATGCAGGCGTCTGATTGGATGACGATGCAGGCATCTGATTGGATGAAGATGCAGGCGTCTGATTGGATGAAGATGTTACCGTGGTGACATCACTGTTTGGAATCTCTTCATATATGTGGTCAGTCTGAAAAACAACACATATATCAATAATTTAATAGTTTACATAGATTAACCACTCAATCAATCACATGTATGATCTTCTACAGGTAAAGATTTGAACACTCACCTCTGTATTGTGCTGCATGTTTTGCTGAAATAAAGCTGAATAAAACCAGAGAAGTCAATTCACAAACAAAAACAAGAATATAATAACACTAATAATCACAAACAAACTGTTACCTGTCCCAGATTTCCTCTTCCTCTTCTTCAGGATGATGAAGGTTCCAGAACACAGAGTCAGAACCAGCAGAACCGAACCCAGACCGCCAGCAACAGAAGCCAGATCTGAAGGCAACGCTAAACACATGATATTTATATGATGAAACACAAACTGATTCTGATTATACTGGAAAATCAACAATAACATAATAATAACTAATATAAATTCCTTTGATTATTGTACCATTAGGAATATTGTAATATTGTAAATATACAGTTGTTATATTGTGTAACTGAAGTGAAACTGCAATGGTAAACCTCAACTCTTCAGAAGAAAACACTTCTCTTTACGGTTGATGTCAAACCAAATTAACCACATGAAATCTGATTTGTGCATCATTTATATTTATACAGTAGATCAAATATGTCTCCACAAATGTTCAAAGCAATTTCCTTTCAAAGAGTGATCATGTGATCAGAGAGTTGCATTATGGGTAGTGTAGTTTGTCTTCTTACTAGTGTTTGTCTGATAGAGTTGAACTGTAGTAATTCCTGTTGTTGTTCTTGTTGTTTCAGTTTCTGTTTGATGAGTCGCTGACAGAGAGAAACACCAGTGACTGTGAATGTGTCGCTCATGCAGTAATTCAATTCAATTCAATTCAATTCAATTCAATTCAATTCAATTCAATACATTTATTGCCATGTCAACAAGTTGATAGGAATTTGTCTTGGTACAACTCTCAGACGTAAATAACCTAAAAGACAGACATCATAAGTACAAAAAAACAAAACAAAAAACCCGACAATGTTCACCAACAATACTGTACCCAGCAAACAGTAGGACATTAGACCAAAACCAAAAATTATTGATATAACACATAATAATAATAGACAAACACACACTTAACACTGTTTGCTATTGCTGCATATGAACAAATGTTGTGTTTTCTGTTCACATCACTGATTACTGATCAGATTTTATTAGTGCTCATTTAGAAGACACTTTATTATCTGAAACGATACAGTGTCACTTTGGATAAAAGTTTCTGTCAATAAATGCATACAAATCCCACATAAATAAATGCTGTGCTCATGTCACTATGAATGATTTTCCTCAGAAAAACTGTCTTAGAAACTGCAAACAAAGAAAGTGCTAAAGAAAACACTGTCTGTAAAATGACGCGTCAAACATTCAGTTGTTGTACATTTGATTAATGTGTTTAGCCACATGAAATCTGATATGTGCATCATTTATATTTATACAGTAGATCAAATATGTCTCCACAAATGTTCAAAGCAATTTCCTTTCAAAGAGTGATCATGTGATCAGAGAGTTGCATTATGGGTAGTGTAGTTTGTCTTCTTACTAGTGTTTGTCTGATAGAGTTGAACTGTAGTAATTCCTGTTGTTGTTCTTGTTGTTTCAGTTTCTGTTTGATGAGTCGCTGACAGAGAGAAACACCAGTGACTGAATGTGCCGCTCATAAATACAATTTTGGTTTATTTTTCACAGAAGTTGAAGCTTTGATGAAATTCATGAATGCATCATTAAAATTGTGTATAGAAGCTTTATTCTCTTTATTCAGTATAATCACAGTAGCTTTACATTAACAATATTTTCATCAAAGCACATGAGTGCAGATGTCAGCGGGTGCTGCGTGTGTGTGTGTGTGTGTGTGTGTGTGTGTGTGTGTGTGTGTGTGTACCTGTGCTGGTGTGTTCAGTGCTGCTATACGGACTAATGCTGGATGTTAAGATCTGGACACGTGTCGTCTCTGGAGCTGAGAAATGAAGAAGAAATGTAGAATTAATGTAAATTTAGAGTGCACATATGAACTGGCTCATAAAAAATAAAAATAAAATAAAAAAAATGCTACAACATGCATTCAAATATAACACTAAAAAGAGTTTGACAGCAGCAGCATAAAAATAATGATGTTGCACATGATAATTGGCGGCATGTAAATCCAATCGTTTGCCCTTGTTAAGTGGTGGCATATAAACAGTTATTCCACATTATAAATAAATACTATAATTGTAATAGCCCGGTCCAGTTCACATGAGGCTCACAGCAGAGGATTCAGAGAGATATAGCAGTTAAGATTTTTATTTTATTTTTTAGTTCAGGAGTCTGATAGTTTGTTGGAAAAAGCTGTTGCATTATCTGGCTGTTCTGCCCCGAATGCTGCGAAACCTCTTGCCAGAGGGCAGCAGAAAAACAGTCCATGATGAGGAAGGGTGAGGTGTTTTGTAATGTTTTTGGCCGGGTCAGACAGCATTTGAGTGCAGTGAAGCGCTGATGATCTTTTCTGCTGTCCTCACCACTCTCCGTACAGACTTCCAGGCTGAGGTTTGCAGTCCCCAAACCAGACAGAGATGCAGCTGGTCAGTGTGTTCTCTATAGTGCCTTTGTAGAAAGTGCTGAGAATGGGAGGGACGGCGCAAAAAGTATAGACGCTGCTGAGCTCTCTTCACAAGAGAGGCAGTGTTGAGGCTCCATGTCAAACTCTCTGTGATCTGCACCCCCAGGAACTTGGTGCTACTGACTAATTCCACCGCAGTGTCGTTGATGAGGAGTGGTGTGTGGCTGTGTTGCTTTCTCCTGAAGTCAGAAGTGAATTCTGGGTTCAGGGTATATCTGGGTACTTTACTCTGTTCTGATTATTTGTAAGTGTGAACTCGTGAAGTGGTTCGTCCACAAACAGCGAGTGTTGTCCTCCAGATGGGCCTGGCTACAAAAGAGTAGAGAGGAAATGGCATCTCTTTTGGAGCGATTGGGGTGGTAAGCAAACTGGAAACACTCTCAGAAATAAAGGTACAAAAGCTGTCACTGGGACGGTACCCTTCAAAAAGGTTCAAATCTTTGGTTCAAACTAATATTTACATGTATGGTACCAATATGTATACCTTTGAGAGACTATGTATGCACTCTTTAGGTACAAAGGTGTACCTATTGTAAAGGTACAGCCCCAGTGATAGCTTTTGTGTGTTTTTTCTCTGAGAGTGAGGGGTCAAATGTGGAGGGGAGTTTTGAGATGATGTGGTCCTTTACCAGCCTCTCGAAGCACTTCATCATAGAAGTGAGTGCAACAGGACGATAATCATTGAGGCATGTAATTGTGAATTTTGTGGGCACTGGTATAATGGCAGCAGTCTTGAAGCATGATGGAACAACAGCCTGATTCAGCGAGGTGTTGAAGATGTCTGTGAGGACAGGATCCAGCTGATCAGCGCATTCCTTAAGCACCCGTCCTGGGATGTTGTCATGAGGAACACTTTTTCTCACAGGAGTGTTAATTAGTGCTTCAAACCGTCCAAAATATGTGTTGAGTTCGTTGATAAAGCTTGTGTTGTCCTCACAGGGTGGTGGACTCTGCATACCCTGCCACATGCGCTTGGTGTTCATAGGGTCACAGATGAAACCCTGTATTTTCTGGCTATGGGCATGTTTTGCAGTCCTAATGGCACGGTTCAGGTTGGCTCCAGCTGTTCTGAGTGCCACCATGTGACCAGCTTTGAACGCAGAATTTCATGCCTTTAGCATTGCACCTGCCTCGCTGGTCATCCAGGGCTTCTGATTGGCTCGTGTGGTGATGTTCTTGGTGACACATGCATCCTCCATGCACTACTGAATATATGTGGACACAGGCACAGCACACTCCTCCGCATTGATGTGTATCCCAATCAGTGCAGGCAAAGCGGTCCTGTAATGCTGACAGCACCCTCAGGCCAGACCCTCACCTGCTTCACTGTAGGTTTTCCCTGATAAGCAGTGGCCTGTATGCAGGATAAGCATCACAGAGAGGTGGAGCCGATGTGGGGGTGGGGGACTTCCTCAAATGCCTTCTTGGTGTTAGTGTAGGCTAGATCCAGTCTGTTCATGCCCCTGGTAGCAAAATCCACATACTGATGGAAATGAGGGAGAACTGTCTTCATTTTAGCCTGGTTAAAGTCCTCTGCCACAATGAAAACACCCTCCAGATGTCCGTCTGAAGAGCAATGACTTGAGACCACTGTGTAGGGTTATGTACCGAACTCTGTACTTTTAATGGCACCGACGGAATTACGTCAGTACTACCAAGTACATCTGGGTGCGAGAGTAAGACTATTTAAATACGAATCCTGCATGTTCTGCGTGTCTCTGTGTGAATGAGTGGCGAATACCCTCTGTTTCATTTACCTTACACACAAACACACACACACACACACACTGAAGCACGCATGATGCTTGCAGTGTCAGTCTCACTATATGAGAACATGAATGCATGAACTTCAATTCCAGAGCCGCTCTGAGAGTCACTGAAGCTCATCAGCTTATTACAGCATTTTACAGTTTCCTTTAAGAAATCTGTCATTATATCATTAACTCACACAACCCATCAAAATAAACGTTCGGTTTAGCTTGATAATATATTACTGTTGTACAGTAGAATTTAGATATCTCAATTTAATAATAATACTATCACTAATAATAATAATTATCAAAAAAATAAAATAATAATCACACTTTTTTTCTATGTTGTAATTTTAACAGTTTAAGTATAACAGTATAAAGTTGTGCCGCATGTTGTTTGACAAAAAAGTTGAATTTCACATTAAAGATCAATTAAATTTATGTTTTATGTCTTCATTTGATTACTAGAAAATTCCAAACACAGAATTTGAGGAAAACAAAACATTTCATAGAAATATATATATATTTTTATAACTAAAATAGTTGTTTTTATTAATATTCAAGCATCACAGATGAGGACAGACTCTATCATTATGTCATTATGGTCGCTGTGACCAAGGCAACTCTGGCATAATGTCATTAACACTTCTACAAATGAATTAGTTTCTTTACAGTTATTGAGGTAAACATGCCTAAATTATCGAAAAAAGGTATTGTTGGGTACCGGCACCGAATTTCAGGTACCGTACTGGACCCTACCACTGTGGCATGCGTGACTCTTTTCCCCAAACCAGTTAAGCGCAAACCACACCCCTTAACCGAAAACTTGTGTGTGTGAGTGTGCGTTTGTGTGTGTGTGTGTGTGTGTGTGTGTACCTGTGCTGGTGTGTTCAGTGCTGCTGTTTGTATACAGACTAATGCTGGTTGTTGAGATCTGGACACGTGTCGTTGTCTCTGGAGCTGAGAAATGAAGAAGAGCGTCACACCATAATACATAATTCATAAAACAATACACATGAGTGATGAAGCAGATTGGTGGGTGTGTGTGTGTGTGTGTGTGTGTGTGTGTGTGTGTGTGTGTGTGTGTGTGTGTGTGTGTGTGTGTGTGTGTGTGTGTGTGTGTTTGTGTGTGTGTGTGTGTACCTGTGCTGGTGTGTTCAGTGCTGCTGTTTGTATACGGACTAATGCTGGATGTTGAGATCTGGACACGTGTTGCTGTCTCTGGAGCTGAGAAATGAAGAAGAGACGTCCAGCCATTCAAATTAAACAACTATATTAATAACACAATCATTAACTACAGCATGAAGCATTAACATGAAGGGTGAAGCAGATTGTTGTTTAATAATGAATATCAGGCACCTCTGATCACATTTAGCTGGATTTGTTGGTAGTGTTCAGCTCCAGCTCTACATCCGTACGGTCCAGCATCTTCCATCTTCAGGTCACTGATGGTCACTGTAAATGATCTGGCCTGAGGATTATCCTTCAGTGAGAATCTGCCACTGATATATACAGTCTTTTTTCCATCAGATTGTAGTATAAGGACACTCTTTTTGGGAGGTCCTCTGTAGAAGTATTTGAAAAATTCTTTATATTTTTCTGGATAAGGGCACGTAATGATCACTCGTCGTCCCTCTGTTCCTCTCACTGTAATGTCCACAGACAGTGAACTGCTCACTGCACACACACACACACACACACACACACACACACACACACACACACACACACACTGCTTAACTCGTGTACACTGATAACATACACCATAATGTTAGATAATAAACACTTTTAGTAGAGATCTTCAGCTCTTACCCGTCAGCAGAAACACACAAACTATCAGTGGAAACTTCATTTCTTCATCAGTTCAGTTCAGAAAATCAGTCTGAAACTCTCAGTAGTTCCTCACACGACTCTCTGAAACTCAAACAGCAATAATACTGCTCTCATCTATATGTGGAGAGAAAATAATACGCTTGTTTCTCTTCTAACGTGTTGAGAGTCAAACTCATACTGTTGTGAATTCATCAACCACAACCTGTTTCTGTTCTGTCTTTAAGATGCAAGAGCAGAGCAATGCATGAGCTTTGCTAATATGTATACCAAAGTTCAGATCAGATCAGGAAGAGTATTTTAATCATGTCAAAGATAAATGTTCTAAGAATCAGCTCTGGCCTCTTGGTTTTATATTCTGCAAGCGTAGCTAAACATTGTGGTTTTAACACTATAGAAGCAGCGAGAGCCAAATAAGTATTTTCATAATGTCTGGACTTTCTGCTAAACTCATGCGACAGCTAATATTACACCGGATACCAGACTTTGCAGGGGAACATGTCTCACTTTTTAGAGAAGTGACAGCAGAATGTAGACATGTACTCTGTCAGAGCGGAGGTCTGGTTTGAATAGGATATATAAGTATATCAAAATATACAATAGACAAAAAAGATTATTCATAAATGAAGTAATACAAAAATAATATATTTGAAAGGATTAATCCTGCAAAAGAACCATAAAAGAATAATCATGATAGTCACAAACATACTTGTTTTTTTTCTTATACACCAATTTCAAAACATGTTAACATGTTAAGCGCTTATGAAAAAAAAAAAAGTAAAACATTTTAAGGAAACAATCGTTGCCAAACACTGTTTCTCCATCATATAAGCTCTGAGAAGAGTTGCATTGTGGGAAATGTAGTGTGTTTTGCTGAAGCCTCAAAGCTCTTCCTGTGGCTGTAGTTTCACTTCCTGTTTGCCCAGTAATGCCACAAACATCTCATGATTAACTGAAGCAAAAGGCCTCCTAGTATTATAATGATAAAGTTATTCATTAGTTAAAGCTTCTCAATAGCAGTGGTTTTTAAGATCCTCCAAAAATCTGTGGCATTTATACGTTGTTTTTCAATGATTTATCAGAATATGCAGCTTCATTTGATGGTCATGAATGGAGAAGTACGCTCTTTGGCTGCAGATTATTGTAGTTACAACATCAACCAGCAGGAGCGAACAGATGAAACTAACCAGACAAATCCATATACACATTAATAACTACAGACATACAAAATAATAATAATGAAACTAAATGTATGCATATGTAGCAGGAAGGGTTATGACCCCTCCTACTTGTCATGGTTTGACCAATGGCCTGGCATCCGGTGCGTATAAGAGCATGGGTTACCGTTCCTGAAGCCTCTGTTATACTTTCCGCGACCGCGAGGGCGCGAGAGTCCGCGAGGGTCCGCGTGACGTAAAAATCGTCATTAGGGGTGCGCGCGGAGGCTCGTTGCGGACAGCCGCGTGCCTCCCATTTTTTGTGACCGCACGGACAAGGGAAAGCGCGGTCCTTCCTTTCATTAGGAAAGAGATGGAAATAACATGGACGCCGAATTTGAAAAAACGGAAAATGCGTGCATTCTAGAAATAGAACCAATGCCTATTTTTCACGCAAGCCTGTTGGAAGCATTTCCAGGCAAAATAGAATAGGAAAAGATGTTTATATGTCATTTTGACACGAATACATATTAATAAATGTCATTTTGATGTTTTAAAGTGTCTAGGTTTTGACATAAATGCAAATATAAACTATAAATATAAAAAATATTATCGATTATACTGTCCAGACCGATCTACTGCGCATGCGTTGAACGCGTTCACCGAGCGGACCTCAGCAGAAAGTATAAATATATGGCGTTATTTTCCTGTCAAATGTCGAGAGCGCATTATTGTAGCGCGAAAGTACATTAATATAATGCGCGAGCGCGAATCTCTCTGCTCGCGCGCGGAATATAAATGCGCGAATCTCTCTGCTCGCGCGCGGAATATAATGTGCCGAGTGCGAATCTCTCTGCTCGCGCGCGGAATATAAATGCGCGAGCGCGAATCTATCTGCTCGCGCGCGGAATATAATGCGCGAGCGCCAATCTCTCTGCTCGCGCGCGAGAACTGGGCACGCGCTCTCAAATACACGTTGCTCTTGTAAGAATTTTCCCTGGGCTCGCTCAGAGAATATGCCTGCACTTAAAACGTGTCTTCGCTTAAAGTAAGCATGTATGTGCTTAGACGGTGTCCCGTGCGTTCGCGCATGCCTAAGTACTCTTCTCTTACATTTTTTTTTTTTTTTTTTTTTTTAATAAATGCCAAGGTATCAAAAATATAACTTACATAGCAAAAATGTACAAATTACATACAACGGAATAAAGAAAGCAAAGCAGCATATATATATATGAAGAGTTCAGATGCAAAAGCCTCTAAGTGCCATCTGAAAATTTCTTCTAGAATGATCATTTTTATCAAGCTTGTATATTTAAGTTCAGTAATTTCACTTAAATGGCAATGAAAATGACCTATTAATTGTCATTTAAGTGAAATTACTGAACTTAAATATACGAGGTTGATAAAAATTATCATTCTAGAAGAAATTTTCAGATGGCACTTAGAGGCTTTTGCATCTGAACTCTTCATATATATATATATATATATATATATATATATATATATATACATACATATAGCCTGTATATGCTCATAAAAAAAAAAAAAACAGAACAGAAAGCTGTAATGAAATAAATAAAAAAGTTTGAAACAAGTTTATTGTCTTAAGAGCTTTAAGATTCTTAGATAATGAAATGCTTTGGATGTATTGTTGGACCTCTCTTCTAAAAACAATGAATAAGGGATTCTGTATATATGTATATATATGCTGCTTTGCTTTCTTTATTCCGTTGTATGTAATTTGTACATTTTTGCTATGTAAGTTATATTTTTGATACCTTGGCATTAATAAAAAAAAAGAAAAAAAAAAAGAAAGAAATTGAAGAGAAGAGTACTTAGGCATGGGCGAACGCACGGGACACAGTCTAACGCCGGTTTCACACTGCACGCGATAGCAGAGCGTGAGCAGAGCAGGAGCAGTGCGTATGGTGAGCAGGAGCAGGACACGCGCGTTTTGCTTTCACACTGGCAGCGTTTGTCACGCGCGGCTGAACCGCGGCTTGTGTACAGACAGAGTACTCTATAATGGATAAGTTGGCATTGCTTTATTTCGTTTTCAAATACATTTAAGAGAAAAGACTTGTCAAGAAGCTTATTTTATTAATCATTTCATTTATGTAACTTTTGATTCGTCTTTGTTTTTATTGTTCGGGCAACAAGTTTGTTTTTGGACATTTGTTTTCTTTTTAAATTGCTGTTGGTCATTTGAGTGACTGTTTAAAACACAATAGATATCATCAATGCGCTTTTTGGATAACACTGCGGTGTATTTTGCCCATGATCAATGCGTGTCACTTTAATTCAGCGTAAGCGGCGCGTTAAAAATAGACTGGGCGCCGAAACTATCGCTGCACTGCTGTTCCTGCTCTGCTCCTGCTACGCGCTGCCGCGCCGCTTCTGCGTGCGATGTGAATGCACTCATTGAATAACATGGACGCCGAAAAAAATACGTGCTGCTCACGCGCCGCTGACGCTTGCGGTGTGAAACCGGCGTAAGCACATACATGCTTACTTTAAGCAAAGAGGAGAGATTCGCGATTGCACTGAACACGTTTTAAGTGCAGGCATATTCTCTGAGCGAGCCCAGAGAAAATTCTTACAAGAGCAATGTGTATCTGAGAGAGCGCGTGCCCAGTTCTCGCGCGCAAGCAGAGATTCGCACTCGGCACATTATATTCCGCGCGCGAGCAGAGAGATTCGCGCTCGCGCATTTATATTCCGCGCGCGAGCAGAGAGATTCGCGCTCGCGCATTATATTAATGTACTTTCGCGCTACAATAATGCGCTCTCGACATTTGACTGGATAATAACGCCATATAAATACAAGTAGTCCGCGTCCGAGCTGTGCGCAGCTGTCGTGCACGCGTCCAAACTGTCGCGCCGCGCTCCACTATATTCCTATGGGTGACGTCAAGCGACTTTGTCGCACCCGCAAAGCATTCCGGGAAGGCGGCGCTTCATTTGAAAAAATGCTGCGCGTCAAAAAGCTGGCCGATGCCCATCTTTATGCAAATGAAGTCCGTTAAACGCGACGCGTCTATCCAATAGAAGTAGAGCATATGGAGACGGAGGGAAGTCTCTCGCAGGTCCTCTGTTCTAATACGCTACATTTCCCGCTCGGTCAAAACCACGCCCATAGCGGTTAACGCCCATCAACGTACCAATGTGGGGAGGCGTCGCGACACCACGCAACAGTCGTGTCGGACAAGTGGATCAGCACCGTGAGGCTTTAGTGTGCGTCACTACCCGGGGCCGTGACGTCACCCAGGCGCCCTGCTGCTTTTTGTTGGAGTGCAGTATCAGGTGTTGCTCGTAAAAAGATCGCTGAAGCTGCTTATTCACTGTCAGTGCTGTTTGCCAGTCTGTGTGCTTTCTGGAGAGTTCAGTATGGACATTTGAGACAGGTAAGGGAGGCATTTGTATGCGACGGTGTCTTGTAAATGAAGTTTTGCTTTGGCTGAGCGGGTAATCTGACTAATCTCTATGTTTAACGTACACAGCAAAATCAGCAGTGCTAATTCAACACCTATAGAGTTAAATTCAACACTTTAAAAGTGTCTATATTGGTCCACACTAGATCGAGTTAAAACTACACTTTTCAAAGTGTTAAATATTTAACACTATGATAGAGTTGCAGCAACTCTCTAAATAGTTAACTTTTAACACTAGTCAACGTTAGTGTTGAATTTACCCAACACCAGTGCGTAGTGTCAAAATTTAACACCAAATGTGTGTTTTTCTTTCAACACTACCGAGTTGTTGCCATATTAACACTACATAGGATGTAAGTTTAACATAAAATGCAACTCTTGTAGAATTGATCTGTATTGATTTGTAATACTAGTATAAATTGATTTGGAATCAATTTATACATTTCAGGAGTGTTAAATTTGACTCAAAATGAGTTTGTATTTATGAGATTTGCTTTTTGACAAAAGGAATCTTTTCAGAAATAAAAGCAAAGCATTTAACCTATTGATAACATTGAATGCACATCAAAACAATCCAGAAAGTTAAAATGTAACCTTAGTCTGGGATCATAGTAGAATTCTGTTCATTGTAAAGTTAAAAATAAAGGCAAAATGCAAACAGTTGTTTTAAAAAACTAGTTTTTATTAACGAACAAGTCCCTTTACATCATACATCATAGGTTAACTTTTAAAATAAATGAAGGCAAAATATAGGCATTTCTGTCATCAGAATTATGTGAAAGCTGCTCATCAAATGGTCTATCTAATACTTCAAGTCCTGTACATGTCAGTGAATGAAAGCCCTGTGTCAGTGAAGTTGAGTCAATACCTTCGACTTTGCAACAGTACAGCAACAACATTCAACAGATGAGAAACAGTTGCAGGATATGAGTGGATCAGTTGTGTCCAGTTCCTAACAGTAAAGTTCAGTGCATAGTTGTTTCACAGAGCAGGAAAGGCTGTGCAGATCCAACTTTCTCAAAATCCTGGAGTGCTGGTTCCCTAGACAACACAAAACCAGACCATTTACAATTAATACCATTTGTGTTTTATAAATACAGCAAGTTTATGGTGGAAAAAGTTCAATCATCTTAGACTTTCGTGACTAAAACAATACACTATTTTGGTTAGATTAAGACTTGAATTTACTGATTTCCAAGTAAATTAAAGACTTAATTCATCCAAAAATGTAAATTCCGTCATTAATTATTCACCCTTATGTTGTTCCAAACCAGTAAGAGTTTTGCTCATCTTCGAAACACTTAAGATATTTTTGATAAAATCTAAGAGATTTCTGTCCCTTCATCGATAGCCTATTCAACTATCACTTCCAAAGCCACAGAGAGGTATAAAGGAAATCATAAGTAATCAATGTGACTCAAGTGATTTAACCTCAATTTTTTTTTATGAAGCAGCAAGAGTGCTTTGTTTGCCTGAAAAAACAACAACAAAAAAACTCAACTTTATTTACAAATTATTAATCTTCGATGCACGCTCACTTAACAACGCATGTTGGAAATTAATATTTTATAAATTAAGTCATAAATGTTTTGTTGCTGCAAACACAGCACTTGCGTAGTTTAATAAAATGTATGTTAAACCACTGGAGTCGCATGGAGTACTTTAATGATGTACCTTTACACCTTTCTGGGGCTTGAACGTGGTATTTGCGTGGACTGTCAATGGAGGGACAGGAAGCTCTCAGATTTCATTAAAAATATCCTCATTTGTGTTGTGAAGATGAAAGAAAGTCTTACATGTTTGGAACGAGATGAGGGTAAGTAATGACATAATTTCCATTTGTAGGTGAACTAACCCTTTAGGAATAAATTTAGACACGCACCTTAAGAAATCTCACTAAATAGTCAGCTGACGTTAGAATCTTCGTTCCCTTCTTGTGGCTTTGTGATGTTGGAGGCAGGTGATGGGCAGAGATTTCCCAATCAGTTGAGTCTAAAATTAAAAAGCAAGAAAACATCTACCTGTCAAATCATGAAAACAATTGGTTTGAAAACTAATTTTATTTAAGTAAAATGAAAAAAGGGGGGAAAAATACTTTTGTAAAGTAATTTGACTGGACAAATTCAAAAGGAGTGTTATGAAACACAAAAAATCTAGTTATACCAAATAGCAACAAAGCTATGATTATTTTTTATGTTTATGCACATTATCTCATATGTTATCTGTAAAATCTGACCCTCACCAGGTTCTAGTCTGTAACTTACAGCCTTTAAAGACCAAGCCTGGTTAGCCTTAGCCACTTGGTGCAGCATGGAAATGGTCCTAGCAAACACAAATAGCAAAATCAATACATTTAAACATTAAAGAATCCAAACATCAACCAAAATTGAATCTGATAAATACATTTTCATAAACATTTAACGTTAATCTTAAAGAATTAACTTACACATTCTAAGAAAAAAAAATTTCAGTTAACGTTATAGGTTTCAGTTAAGATAGGTGTGCTGGCAAACGAAAGTAAAAGATAGTTTGAGGATAAATACATTATGATATTTGCACATCACAAATATTGTCATAAAACAAAATAACATTATAAAATACGTATTGTAAATGAGTTAAAACACTTACTCTGTGTTTTCACCGTTAAAAGCGTCTGCACTGTCACGAGTCAAAGAAGATGCAGGGCATAACGTTAGTCTGTGAGAAAGGTTTAGGCACGCACATCACATAAATATCGTTATAAAATAATATAATGCCATGAAATACATGTTGTAAATTAGGTTAAAAAGCCCTTACTTTCGGTGTTGTTCCTGTTAACGTTACAAGCAAATCTCCTCGTCGTCAGCTCCGTATTGAGTCAAAGATGTCTCCTTTGAGAAAGGTTTCGGCTCGTTTAAGCACGCAGAGCATTTAAATTTCTCTATCAATATGTTATAAAATACATATTGTAAATTAGATAAAACACTTACTTTTGTCGTTTCTCTGTTTAAAAGCAACCTCATCCTTGTCTGCTCCGCATCGCGCGTCAACGAAAATGCCTTTCTGAGAACGGTTTAGCCATTCACAGCACATAAATATTGTAATAAAACAATATAATGTAATAAAATGCATATATAAATGCGATAAAACACTTAATATCTGCGTTTTCCCTCCTCGTATGCCTTGCATCGCGAGTCAAAGAAAATGGCGTCTGTGGAAAAAAGTTTCAGGTCGTTTCATCACGCCCAGCGCGTAAATGTCCCGGATGTAACTAATAACACTCTCTCGGTGTAAATTTAGTAACTCTACGTATTTTCACCAGCCAGAGTTTGCGGTTTACACTAGCAGTGTTAATCCCTTGAAATTCAACACCAGAAAATTAACTCTTTACTCTAAGAGTCCTTAACACCAGGATTTCAACACTGGAGATTTTGCTGTGTAGTGTAGGATCTATCTGCGCTTTTTGCCAACGAGTTTGTCGGAGACATTTGACTCCATCTACTGCATAGTTCGGGATAGTAATCCCGGGACAGCATGTTTTGTGAGTATACTGCTCGAGCGTGAAGCCAAGCGAGAGGGAATCGCGGTGTACCACATTTGTTTTGTTTTTAGGCACGAGATAAGGACAGTAGCGGCATCCTGCATGAGAATTATCTGCCCGTTGCTTCATCATAAACTGCTGTTTGCTCTGCTCCTCATCGGCTGCTGTTCTGTTTTATCTGTTTTGTGTTCTGTTTTGAGTGAACCGTCTCGAGGAAACCGTCTCGAGGGAACCGACTCGAGTGAACTGACCCGAGTGTCTCAAGTGAACCGTCTCGAGTGAACTGACTCGAGTGAACCGACCCGAGTGAACGACCGGCTCGAGCGAACTGTTCCAGTGCACTGTTTTCTGTGAATGGTTTTTTTGTAGTTTCTTTTGATTGTTTTTTTTTCTGTTTATTTCTTTAATTGATTTATCTTTTTTTGAATTTGTATGTTTATTTTGGTTTGATTATTGTATTAGTGAATTATCATTTTGTTCTTTTTGCATATCACTGTTTGATGTCTTTTTCTTTTGTTTGTTGGCAGGGCCTGGGCACCCGGGGGCAGACGAGTGACCATTTAGGTGGTGACGTCCTCACTGTGTATCGTGGTCTTCTCTGACATGAGTCGTTGAGTGTGTATTAGTGTGTGTGCACTGTGTATAGAGTAATTTTCATAAGGGTGATATCTCGAGACTGCCTCTGCGGGTAAGCCCAGGTTCCTCTGCTGCCAACGATAGAATTAAACAATTGAGATGAGTGTGATTGCTGTTCAATGCCTCTTTTAACTATGAATGTTGCTTAAATAAAATACTTTTGTACGATTACTTATGTCTCTGACTCAACGGTGATTGGGACTTGTGCGTGCCTTAGCTTAGAGGTTATATTAAATTCTTGGGGTGAAATTCCCCAGGTGGCGTAGTCGGAAATTACGTCAATTTGAGTCAAACCACGCCCGCTCTGCTACACTTACTTGCAATTCAGAATAACATGGTGAAATGTGTCCATTACACTAAAGAATATAAACATCACATGAAGATTCAGCTTTAAACGTTGAATACATTTACCTTATTTCTATGATCCATATTTCTATATGTCAGCTGTAAACATATCAGGATCAAATATAACACTGCTACAGGACTGATAATTACATTTAACAAGACCATAATCAAGTCATAATGAATCTGGTCTTTCTGAATTATGAATAGAAAAGACAAAACGAGATTGGTGAGGACACAATTTCAGTACAACAATGAACATTATGAGAAGGATGACGATTTATTGTGGTTCTTAATGTTTATGAACGTTTATTATATAATAGGCTTCTTAGTTAAAATGAGCTCATTTGTGTTGTGGTGTTGGTTGAGGAAACACAGCTGATGTAAACCACTGTTGTTTCTGTGTCCTTGTCCTCTGGATTACAGTGACGTCCAGTGTCTTTGATCGACAGTCACAGGAAACTTCAGTTAATTAGTTAGTTAAAGTGCCTCTATTATGCTTGTTCGAATATTCCTCTCATGCAGTGTGTAATAGAGCTGTCGGTGAATGTAAACGGTCTGCAAAGATCTGAAGTCGAAAGTGCACGATAAGTTACTGTCTCCCAAAAGAAAGAATCGACTCTGAAGCACCTAAACGAGTCGTCAGTAACTCCAGTCTCACTTCTGTGACATGCATACGT
This sequence comes from Abramis brama, assembly GCF_963993115.1. NCBI lineage: Eukaryota > Metazoa > Chordata > Actinopteri > Cypriniformes > Leuciscidae > Abramis > Abramis brama. Next base: position 13,307,108 of record NC_139964.1, on the reverse strand, counting down.
AACGCAGTAACACATTTGCATAATGCCTGCCTATGGTTTTCATTGGCTGCACCACATTCAAAATGTGGAAATAAACTTATTAATTTGTGTCTGAAGAAAAGTCTTGAGAATATAAAGTCCCTCCACACTGACCTCTGATGGACAACATGAGAAAATGAACCAATATTCCACTTTAATACATCTTTATTGCATCACTGAGGCGACAGAATCAAACTAGATCATGGCAAAGTGATGCAGTGGAACGTTAACCTGCTGAAGACTTCATAATGACTGATACGACAGACTAAGTGCAAGTATGAAAGACACACTGACCTTTCCATTCCTTTAGGTGTGTAATTGTATTTTAGAAAAAAAGCTTTTGTTGTAAATCTATTACATGTACAGCATCTCCACTAATCTTACAACACAATTATAATGGGCCTTTCACACAGGACGCGGTATGCGCGGCGCTGCGCTATAAAACCCATTCATCTCAATGGGTTTTATACTGGGATGGGATGCTGTACAAGGACGTTTTGTTGCTGCGTCGACCAAAGCGCAAGCGCAGCGGTGTGCATCATTGGCGTGCTCACGCCGCGGTCAAAGTTCAAAATAGTTCAACTTTTGCCATTGCGCTCTGTGACGATTACCAGCGCGGCCAATAGAATCGGGGGATCCAAACAAGCACGGAAATCAAAATGGATGAACGGCTAGTACTGTGTGTGTCGGAATTTCCTGAGCTGTACGATACAAGTTTGAGGTCGTATAGGGACATCGTCAGGTAAGATGTGTCATGGAGACATATCTCCATTCAAGTTGGCATGTCAGGTGTGTAAATCAGGTAGCTTGTTGTAGATATGCAATATGGGCGATCACACAGTAAATTCCCCGGTGTTAAATTAACACCACTTGGTGTTCATATGGGAACCACCAGCAGGGTGTTAAATAAGGTCAAACTGGTTTGTAATAAGAGCGATTTCATGTCTTTTCAGTTGATTTCATCTAAAGCTGTGTCCGGAAGTCAGTTGTAGTTCTTGTGTTTCTCTTTTCTTCAGTGATTCTGCTTGTTATCATCAGGTGTCTTCAATGCTCAATCTTTACTCAATTAATCACTTAATTTATCTAATTAACTCTAACACTGCTTCAGTGTTACTTTTAACACCCTGCTGGTGGTTCCCATATAAACACAGAGCAGTGTTAAATTTAACACCGGGGAATTTACTGTGCACCTGGTGATCTGTCTTTATTAGATATAACTGTTATACATAGAGCGAATGCACGGGCAGTATGTGTTAAAAGCCTTTTTTCCTCCTGAATTGTAAATTATATTAAAGGGATACTTCACCTCTGGAAAGATGAATGTGTATTTAAATTGGGTCATTTATGTAGAAGAAATGTGAAGAAATTTTTGAATTTGGAGCTTTCTAGCCTGAGAAAAGCCAGAAAATTTATTTTTGGCTTATGTGGATGAAAGGCAACAACTCCCAGAATGCACTTGCTTCACTGCCCTAGGAGGCCACTCCCAAGCCACACCTACCGGTAAGAGAGCGCAGTTGAAAACAACAAGGCTAGGCTACTATTGAGTCTCCGTGATGAGTTTGCCAGGGATTTCGAGATCGCCCAAAATGTCCGGGATTTGGCTTTTGCGTTCTACAGTCGCCATCCATCATGTTTACTGTGGCGAGCAGGACGAGGCTGAGGGGCGCGGGAGAACGGCGCGAGGCCGGTGGCCTCATTACTGAGACGCGCCAGGTCTCGCATCTCTCACGGAGGTGCGGGAATTTTCTTAGCAATGGTAAAACTACATTCAGATTCACCAATCGGAATGAATTCAGTTAGATTGAAACAAAAGGTGTGCATGTAAACAATGAATGGCGACCGCAGAAAGCAAAAGCCGAAACCCAGACATTTTGAACGATCTCGCCCGCCGGACAAGTCCGGGAAAAGGAGGATGGTAACTAGGGGTGGGGGAAAAAACGATTCTTAGATGAATCGCGATGCGGGACGTGGACGATTCTGAATCGATTCACAAATGTCAAAAATCGATTTTCTAAAAAAAAAAATATATATATATATATAATAACGTAACACTGACGGAACGCAAAAGGCGGAACTCTGAAGCGGACGTGCAGTGCGCGGACAGTCTGTGGTGCGCACATAACAGACGCATGATGGCTGAGCGCCAAATCCGAACGGCACCCTCTTCATTAAAAGCTAACGTATGGAAAATTGTCAATTTCATTGTGATCTATTTAGTATTTTTTTGTATGAGAGCTAATTTCTGTATTGTTTAGTTTTCACATCAATATGCTGTAAACCGATCTGTATGCAATATGTGCAATGCCAGTCACAAAAAGTTACATTTTGACTGCAAGTTACTCTCTGCAGATGTTCATTCACTTTCTTTGTATAAGCTGTTTTTGATTGTGGTATACAGCAAACATTTCAAGTCATAACTCTTTATTATTTAGTTGTGTATAAGAGCGACTTTGTTTGTGACTAATTATTCATAATATGCATAAGTCCACAAGCATTATATGATAGCTTCTGGTACATAATTCTATATTTTTGAACAAAAACTGTTTGTGAATTTGCTACAGCAAAATGTTTTTTTGTCTGAAGGATTATATTGCTCATTGGAAATAACAAGAGGATGTTGGTTAGAAGTCTATTATTAAATGCTAGAGATTCAGAATATGCTGAAGTTTGTATTAATTTACTACAAGTATGCTGCTAGTACAGGCTCACATTTATTTTCCTGTTGGTTCTCAGCAATGTTGGGACATAGGCCTATGCTGGCAAATGTAACCTTACAGTTGACTTGCCAAATCACTTCCATTTGTTTTATTAATAAAATTAATATAGGAAGTATTGGAAGTAAGTTCGTTATGGGTCATCATAAATACTTTGCTTTAAAAGTACCAAGTAGTAATTTTTTTTTTTAATAATCGTTAATAATCGATAATCGTTACCCTCTGAATAATAATCGAATCGAATCGTGAGGTGCCTAGATATTCCCACCCCTAATTTTCAACCATTTTGTATTATGAAGAAGCACTTTATTTTTGTTCCAACTTATTTTATAGCTAGCTACCAATGAGTAGCAATTGAGAACCAGACAATGTTTTTGATAAAAGGCACTTCCCTGAGAATTGAACTTAATAAATGTGAAAGACACTTTAATGTCTCCGTTTGTCATTCTGTATAGCAAAGCAGATGAGAGTAGATCATGATCAGAAACCTGATTAGAAATCATTATGAATAAAATCGAATTGTTTTGAATCGAAAATCTTTTTGAATCGAAAATCGATTTTGAATCGAATCGTGGCCTCAAGAATCGGAATCGAATTGAATCGTGAGATGGTAAAAGATTCCCACCCCTAATGGTAACCCCTACTACTCAGCTTTCTCCTACTACTCAGTTTTCTCCACAGAACAAGAGCCTGTTAGCTTAGCTTACAAAGAAAGACACTGTGTACATTCTGTGAGTGAGATCCCACCCTCTATGGGCGGGTTGAAAACATGCGGGACAGCTCCTCCTACTGGCTGTAGTCTTTAGCCTCTGGCCAGAAAATCCTCCGATGACACAATATGACGATTTGTGCGTCATAGTCATTGATTTTTGCGTCATCCAGACAAAAAGTACATAAATCTCTCCTCTCAGGGGGATATGAGGGTGGAAAGCACGGTAATTCGAAAATACTACAGGTTTTCTACTAATACAAAGCTTAATGCTAAATCCTGAAGTATCCCTTTAAGACATCCTATGGTATGCACAATCGTCTCATAGACAGACCGATTTACATTAAAAATAGTTGTGTTTTAACAGTCCGGTAACTTGTAGGTAGGCAATGTGTGTAAACAGTTTTTTTAATACGTGTTCCCCATGAATGAACTCTACACCTGTTAAATTACGTGGAGTAGAGGTATAGTTTTCAAATGTGTTATTAAAAAAGATAAAATCCTTTCTCAAATTAGAGGATGAGTGTAAAAAGAGATGGACAAATCTCAGGGACAGGTATATAAAGGAGAGAAAGGCTATGAGGGAAGAGTGGTGCAGGGGCAGAACAGAAGACCACATGGAGGTATTTCTCCATAATGAGTTTTTTGGAGCCTCATGTGAACGAGAGGGCCACTTCATCTAATATGACCCCATCCCTAGAAGAGAGATTGACCAGCTCCCAGGTTACCGCATCGCCCCTGGCTCCTCAGTCATCACCACCTGGCACCCCACCACCTGGTGCCCTAACTGAAACCTTGACCCTTCACCTGACTGGTGTATCTCCCAGCACCCTGTTTACCCCTGCAGTTCTGGCTGTTGAGTCTTCTGAGACTCTGTCTGACCCTCCTGATGTGTCCTGGGGGCCACCATCTACCTCGGCACCTCATGTATCACATGTCCCTGCAGCACCCAGCACTCCACGGGCTACGCCAGCACCACAGGGATCGACGAGGAACAAAAAAAGGAAGGGGCAGAATGATGAATTCGACAACCAGCTGATGAATGTTCTCAATCAGTCTGCAGATGAGGAGGAGCTTTTTCTATTGAGTCTGGCACCACATCTTAAAAAGTTAAAATCGAGTTCCTCACTACTTTACATAGGGCTGAGTTTACCTAAGAGATAAATTCTTGATTATATATACTGTAATATCTGAATCAAAACAAGCTCTTTTTTAGAATAAAACATTTATTCAAACATTAAACCTGAAACTAAGAAACAGAAATCTATCTATCTTAGTTTCAGGTTTAATGTTTGAATAAATGTCTTATTCTAAAAGAGCTGAGTTCATTATTCTTGTTTTAATTCAGATATTATATATATAAAATGTGTTCTTTAGTTTCATGTTTAATGGTTTGAATAAATTATTTATTCTAAAAAAAAATTGCTGAGTTCATGATTTTTGTTTTAATTCAGATGTTATTTGTATAAAATGTTTTCTTAGTTTCAGGTTTAATGTTTGAATAAATGTTATATTCTAAAAAAAGAGCTGAGTTCATGATTCTTTTTTTTATTCAGATGTTGCAGTTTAAAATAAGTGAGTGGCTCTTAAAAGAGCCTTTGTTTTATGTTGATGGGATGCAAAGACGACAGGTGAGCACATCAGCAGTCTAGGTTGTGTTGCCAGGGCACTTCACCAGCGGCAGAGGAAAAGTAGCTGTTAAAGGACTCTCGTACAGCTACGGCCTCTTGGGTGGAGTTGTTGGTGCCTACTCTCCTTCCACGTGTAAGTGCAGGGATGTGATGTTCATCTACTGGGACTTCTACTGTGGAGTTCCACCTCTGGAAGTTATGAAGGACCACTGTTGCTTTCACAATAGCATCCACATTTGCAGAGCTCCAATCACCCGGTGGTAGATTCTCCATTGTGCAGCAAGAATCCCAAAGGCATTCTCAACTACTCTTCTGGCTCGGGAAAGGCGGTAAAGATACCTTGCATCCACAACCGCCAGAAGTACAATAGAATATGTATCGTTGTAGTTGAAGTACTGGGAGCCTGAATTATGTGGTGCCTGGATTACCACATGCTTCCCATCTATTGCACCCACACAGTTGGGGAAGTTCCACCTCTCCTTGAATCCAATGGCAATCTCCTGCCAATCAGCAGTCTTTGGTACAGGCAGAAACTCATCAACCAGGCTATCCCAAATGGCCTTGGACACCTCTGGCACAATGCCTGACATAGTGGAGATGCCCACTCTGTAACTAGAGGCAATAGTGGTGTAGGAGTCACCAGTTGCCAGGTATCTAAAATTAATGACATTGTAATGTTCATTCAAATATAACTATCAGTACAATTAAAACAGCAAAAACCTTTAACTACCTCCAATTAAGAAACTGGTGTAATGAAATTTTATTTTAATTAGGGCTGTCAAAAGATTAATCGCGATTAATTGCATCCAAAATAAAAGTTTGTTTAAATAATATATGTGTGTGTACTGTGTATAATTATTTTGTATATATAAATACACACACATGCATGTATATACAGTATTTAAGAAATATTTGCATACCTATACTGTATATATTTATAACAACTAACTGTCCCCTGGGAAGACCGTATTGAAGAGGCCAACGAGCGTAAGAGGGCTAAGTACGCAGAGCTCAGCTCGGAGTGCCGGAACAACGGCTGGAAAACTCGCTGCGAGCCAGTCGAGGTCGGGTGCCGAGGCTTCGCTGGCCGCTCACTGTTGCGAACCCTCAAACTCCTTGGAGTAAAAGGACTGCAATCGAAAAAAGCCACCACAAACATCTTAGAGGCCGCAGAGAGGGCTTCTCGGTGGCTGTGGATCCGTAGGGGGGATCCGTGGAGCAACATGCCACTTGGACACAAGCCGGGGACTGATCACCCCCGGCTGGGTCGCCCGGGTGAGGGTGTATGAAGATTAAAGACCCGAAACACCCTATGACCCCGGGTTCTTCACTGATGACGTGTCCAAGTAGCACCAGAAGGTGTATTCAAACTCTAACCTACCTGGCACAGCCAGTGACCTCCAGGAAAGTCTGGATGACACCCACGAATAGAGTGGCGACGGCTGGAGAGACAGCAGACAGCTCGGAAAGACGGCAACCGGGGCAGGGAGGGCTAGCCCCCCGACCTGCAGCTCCTGAGAGGGAGCACCCATAACAAGCTACGAAGAACCCCACATAAATATACCCCCAGGGATACCCGAGAGGGGGGGAGAATGAGCATCCCAATCGGACGGAATTACCGGTAACGATCCAAGCAAATGGACAACGGAATACGAGCGCAGTCTGTATTTGCGGCAAGGTCTGCAAAAACCTGAAGGGCCTGAAGATCCACCAGGCAAAGATGGCCTGCCTCAGGAGGGATCAAGTGAAGCTACGCTCAGGAACGGCAGCAGGGGCAGCAGTTACTGTCACGCCAGCTGCTGAACCTGGTGAGACGGAGGAGGAGCCGGGTCCGGAATCTCCCCACAGTACCCGGAACCTCCAAGCCTCGCAAATCCCCCCACCAAGCAGGAAATCGGAACACCGCAGGGTGAAGTGGCCTGCCGCAAACAATAAGGAGTGGCTTAAGCTGGACGAGGATGTAGACAAGTGCCTGGAATCCATCTCAAAGGGCAGTGTCGATCAGAAGCTCCAGACCATGTGTACCATCATAATGAACATGGGAGCAGAGCGGTTTGGTGTCGAGGAAAGAAGAGGAGATAGTAATCCAGCGAAGCTCAACCGGCGAGAAGCTAAGATCAGTCAGCTGAGACAGGAACTAAAATCCCTGAGACGTCAGTTCAAGATGGCCAAGGAAGAAGAAAGGACTGCCTTGTCAGAACTCACAAACATCATAAGGAAGAGACTCATCTCACTGAGGAGAGCGGAACGGCACCGAAGGAAGGGCAAGGAAAGGGCTCGGAAACGCAGTGCTTTCATTGGCAATCCCTTCAGCTTTACTAAGAAACTACTGGGCCAGAAGCGAAGTGGCCACCTCGCTTGCCCGGTAGAGGAGATCGACAACTATCTCCACGCCACTTTTAGTGACACCTTGAGGGACCACGACCTCGGACCTTGCAGGGATTTGGTGGCGCCACCTGAACCAGAGATCCAATTCAACAGCGTTGAACCCACGCTGAAAGAGGTGGAAGAAGCCGTTAGAGCGGCAAGATCCAGCTCCGCTCCCGGTCCCAGCGGGGTCCCCTATAAGGTCTACAAGCAGTGCCCGCAGCTCCTCAGACGTCTCTGGAAGATCCTGAAGGTGATCTGGCGGAGAGGGAAAGTCGCTGCGCAATGGAGGTATGCTGAGGGAGTCTGGATACCGAAGGAGGAGGGCTCTTGCAACATTGATCAGTTTCGCATCATCTCGCTGCTCAGTGTTGAAAGCAAAATCTTTTTCAAAATCGTGTCCCAACGTCTGACAGACTTCCTCCTGAAGAACATCTACATTGACACCTCAGTCCAGAAGGGAGGAGTCCCAGGAGTACCTGGATGTCTGGAGCACACAGGGGTGGTGACACAGCTGATCCGGGAGGCTAAGGAGAGCAAAGGAGATCTGGCAACTCTCTGGCTTGACCTGGCCAATGCCTACGGGTCTATTCCACACAAGCTCGTTGAGACCGCACTGGTAAGACACCATGTTCCTGTTAAGATCTGCAACCTCATCATGGACTATTACAACAACTTCTGCGCGCGTGTCTCTTCAGGCCAAGTAACATCCTCCTGGCATCAACTTGAAAAGGGGATAATCACCGGCTGCACAATCTCTGTATCTCTCTTCTCACTGGCCATGAACATGATTGTCAAGTCGGCCGAGGTGGAATGCAGAGGGCCCAAGTCAAGATCTGGGACCCGTCAGCCCCCCATAAGAGCCTTCATGGACGACTTAACAGTGATGACAACATCTGTTCCAGGGTGCAGGTGGCTCCTCCAGGGGCTTGAACGGCTCATCTCCTGGGCAAGGATGAGCTTCAAGCCTGCTAAGTCCAGGTCTCTGGTCCTAAAGAAGGGTAAAGTGTCCGACCGTTTCCGCTTTGCCCTGGGAAAGACCATGATTCCATCGGTGACTGAAAAACCGGTCAAGAGCCTGGGGAAGATCTTTGATAGCTCCCTGAAGGACTCAGCTGCCATAAAACAAACCAAGTGCGACCTGACTACCTGGCTCACAGCGATTGACAGATCTGGCCTCCCCGGAAAATTCAAAGCCTGGATCTACCAGCACGGAGTCTTGCCAAGAATACTCTGGCCCCTGTTAGTCTACGAGGTACCAACATCAACAGTCGAGGATCTAGAGAAGTCTATCAGCCAGTTCCTCAGAAAATGGCTGGGGTTCCCTCGGTCCTTGAGCAGCATTGCCCTGTATGGCCATTCCACCAAGCTGCATCTTCCTTTGAGTGGACTATCAGAGGAGTTCAAAGTCACCCGCTCCAGAGAGGTATTGATGTACAGGGACTCCAGAGACACAAAAGTCGCAGCAGCAGGAATCCTCGTGAAGACCGGGAGGAAGTGGCAGGCGCAAGAAGCCGTCACTAAAGCTGAGGCGCGACTAAGGCATAAAACGCTGGTGGGCTCTGTGGCAACGGGACGAGCAGGTCTTGGTTGTTTTCCCAAGCCACGTTACGATCTGGCTCGTGGAAAAGAGAGGCGCAGACTGATTCAGGACGAGATACGAGCAGAGGTGGAGGAAGAACGCTACACCAAAATGGCCGGCATGTCCAAACAAGGAGCGTGGACCAGGTGGGAACATGCAGATCCACGCAGAATAACCTGGGCAGAGCTCTGGAAAGCAGAGCCATTTCGGATCAAGTTTCTTGTCCAATCTGTCTATGACGTCCTCCCAAGCCCAGCTAACCTGCACACCTGGGGCCTGGCAGACACTCCTGAGTGCAAGCTGTGCCAGAAGAGGGGCACACTGGAGCACATTTTGAGCAGCTGCTCAAAAGCACTAGGGGAGGGGCGGTACCGCTGGCGCCACGACCAGGTGCTAAAGGCTTTGGCGGACTCCATCTGCACAGCGATCCAGCTCAGCAAGACCCAGGCAGCCCCCAAACAGACAATCACCTTCATTAGAGCTGGGCAGAAGGAACAACACCACCGGCCTAGCTCTACGGGGGGGCTCCTCTCCACTGCTCGTGATTGGCAGCTTCAAGTCGACCTTGGAAGACAGCTTAAGTTCCCAGGCAACATCACAGCCACTTCTCTCCGCCCAGACATGGTGCTAACATCTGAGTCTACCAAGCAGGTGGTTATCCTGGAACTAACTGTCCCCTGGGAAGACCGTATTGAAGAGGCCAACGAGCGTAAGAGGGCTAAGTACGCAGAGCTCAGCTCGGAGTGCCGGAACAACGGCTGGAAAACTCGCTGCGAGCCAGTCGAGGTCGGGTGCCGAGGCTTCGCTGGCCGCTCACTGTTGCGAACCCTCAAACTCCTTGGAGTAAAAGGACTGCAATCGAAAAAAGCCACCACAAACATCTTAGAGGCCGCAGAGAGGGCTTCTCGGTGGCTGTGGATCCGTAGGGGGGATCCGTGGAGCAACATGCCACTTGGACACAAGCCGGGGACTGATCACCCCCGGCTGGGTCGCCCGGGTGAGGGTGTATGAAGATTAAAGACCCGAAACACCCTATGACCCCGGGTTCTTCACTGATGACGTGTCCAAGTAGCACCAGAAGGTGTATTCAAACTCTATATATAATTTATATTATATAGAAATATATTTTTTATATATATAAATAACACATTTTTCTTAAATATATACATGCATGTGTGTGTATTTCTAGATACAAATTTAATTATACACAGTACACTCACATATATTATTTAAACACAAACTTTTATTTTGGATGCGATTAATCGCGATTAATCTTTTGACAGCCCTAATTTTAATATATATCACCCACCTGAGACAAATTGCCAGACGTTCTGTTGAAGAAACTAGCTTGTATGGATCCTTGAGATTCTAGGTCCAACTCTGCCCAGCAAACTGTCAAACTGTTCCCTACTGAGGCGAAAGTACATCTGGAGCCGGTCGCTGTGGAAACGGAGCTCCTTTGCAAGCCTGAATTCACCGAATTGTTCTCTGGACCTGAGGGTTTCATGCACCCACAACCTCTTCTTCCTTGCTTCTCTCTTTATTCTCATTAGCAGGACTAGCGCTATCGCTCGCTTCTTAGAACGGGACAGACACATTGTTTGCTGCTGACCGAAAGGAGGAACAACACAGACGTAATAGAGCTCCCGCTAAATGTTTTTAAAACTCCGCCTACGTCATAGCGCAGCGCAAATCGCGTTGTATCTGCTGAACCCAGCGGCAAGTGCCACGCATACCGCGTCCTGTGTGAAAGGCCCATAAGTCATTTAAAGGGATGGTTGATTATGATTTCACTTTTCTAACTTTAGTTAGTGTGTAATGTTGCTGTTTGAGCATAAACAACATCTGCAAAGTTACAATGCTCAAAGTTCAAAGCAAAGGGAGATATTTGCTTTTAAAGAAATAGCTTTTTAAGGACTACAACAAACAGCTGGTAGAAACTACACAACATTCCTCCAGGGTTAGTGACATCACCAACCCTAGAATTTACATAAACCCCGCCCTCGGGACATGATTTATAGATTATCAAGACAGAATATGCTAATCAATGACTAGAAGATAACTACACATAAGCTGCATACATTCATCAACTAACCATTCAGTAATGTCCTGTTACTTCTACATGTTGTCACTTCTTGAGTGTCTTGTCTGACTCCGGTTTGAACATAAAAGGCTAAACGTTTTTGAAATTTTCAGTGCATGTCTGTGTGGGGAGGTAATCAAAGCTCCGCCCTCTATGCCGGGAGCAGCAGCTCATTTGCATATAAAGGGACAGACACAAAAACGGTGCGTTTTTGCTCACCCTCAAAAAGTGACAATTTTAACATGCTATATAAAAATATCTGAGGGTATTTTGAGCTAAAACTTCACAAACAGTCTGGGGACATCAAATATTTATTTTACATCTTGTGCAAAGGACATTTTACCACCACTTTAAATTCTCAATCAAAATCTAATCAAATCTATACTGTTCTTGACAAGTTGTTGAGGTTTAGTAGCAAGAACCCATTAACCCCTGCTGGTAGATGTCATATTAACCCCATTAACCCCGCTGGTAGATGTCATATTAACCCATTAACCCCTGCTGGTTGATGTCATATTAACCCATTAACCCCTGCTGGTAGATGTCATATTAACCCATTAACCCCTGCTGGTAGATGTCATATGAACCCCATTAACCCCTGCTGGTAGATGTCATATTCACTCCATTAACCCCTGCTGGTAGATGTCATATTCACTCCATTAACCCCTGCTGGTTGATGTCATATTAACCCATTAACCCCTGCTGGTAGATGTCATATTAACTCCATTAACCCCTGCTGGTAGATGTCATATTAACTCCATTAACCCCTGCTGGTAGATGTCATATTAACCCATTAACCCCTGCTGGTAGATGTCATATTAACCCCTGCTGGTAGATGTCATATTAACCCATTAACCCCTGCTGGTAGATGTCATATTAACCCCTGCTGGTAGATGTCATATTATCCCCATTAACCCCTGCTGGTAGATGTCATATTAACCCCATTAACCCCTGCTGGTAGATGTCATATGAACTCCATTAACCCCTGCTGGTAGATGTTGAAACTACACTATACGGCTTCAACAGCATCTTTCTCCATTGACGGCCATTCAAACAATGTTTCTTTATTGTTTGTTATATATGAAGTTATATATTAACTTTATTTATACATTATACACTTTATAAACTGTGTTTTGTACATAAAAGTGTGACAAAAGATTGAATAATTAAAACAATGTAGATTTTACCAAATTTTGAGAGTCTTTTTCATTTATGGTTGATCACTGAATATATCGGACCCTCGTTTGTTGAGATGTTTTGTGGATGTGTTGAGATGTTTTGTGGATGTGTTGCTGTTACGTAGATCAGTTCTGTCCCACTGTCCTGTTTTGCTTCAGGAGACTTTATATTGGCATAATAATCACCGGCTGTATCTGTCACCTGATTGGTCGAGTGGGTGTCACTGGGGTTTGAATCAGGCTGGCGATTGGTTACTGTTGCGTAAACAGTAGAGACTTCTGTACAGTTGTTGTGGTGTGATGCAGGCGTCTGATTGGATGAAGATGCAGGCGTCTGATTGGATGAAGATGTTACCACGGTGACGTCTGTGTTTGGAATCTCCTCATACATGCGTTCAGTCTGAAAAACAACACATACATCAATAATTGAATAGTTTATAGATAATTCTCTCTGTTGATCAATAAACAATCATTTAACATGTATGTCTGATCTTCTACAGGTAAAGATTTGAACACTCACCTCTGTATTGTGCTGCATGTTTTGCTGAAATAAAGCTGCATGAAAATAGAGAGTCAGTCAATTTACACACTAAAATAGAACTAAATAATAACAATAATAATAACAAACAAACTGTTACCTGTCCCAGATTTCCTCTTCCTCTTCTTCAGGATGATGAAGGTTCCAGAACACAGAGTCAGAACCAGCAGAACCGAACCCAGACCGCCAGCAACAGAAGCCAGATCTGAACATATTATATTGTATAAAACACAATGCTGATTCTGATATTACTGTTAAGTGAACAATAACATTCTTATCATTTTTATAAATCATTTGTATTAAAGTACAATAGAATATTATATTGTGTAACTGAAGTGAAACTGCAATGGTAAACCTCAACTCTTCAGAAGGAAACGCTTCTGTCTGTGGTTTATGTCAAATCAAGTTAACCAAACGAGTACGTGCCTCTACAAATGTTCAAAGCAATTTCCTTTCAAAGAGTGATCATGTGATCAGAGAGTTGCATTATGGGTAGTGTAGTTTGTGTTCTTACTAGTGTTTGTCTGATAGAGTTGAACTGTAGTAATTCCTGTTCTGCCGTGCAAAGGCAAAAGACCGTAACTTCGTTTTTGGTCGAAAATGAGTTATTTATATTTTTGGCACATTCAAGACCTCCTTTATCATGTGGATGAGTATATTGAATCAATTCCGTTGTTTTTTCGAGAAAATAATGAGTTGTCTTAACAGTAACTTCCAAAAGCCCATGAGAAACAAAGGCAGAACACCGTAACATCAGTTACCGCTCTTTGGCTTTGTTTTGGAACGCTCGAAATTGAGTTACGGTACTCTGCCTTTGTTTAGCCGCGCGTCAATATGAAGTTACTGTGCCGGTGTTCTATCAAATAATGCTACCTACCAGATTGTACGGTGTTCTGCCTTTGTTTTAATGTCCATTAAAATTACGGTGTAGCCTGTGTACTTTGTACAGCTGCCGTTCTGATGTCCTCAGAGCTTTGTCCTGCGGTCAGGACATTTAGTCTGATTCTGAACCCGCCGTCGACGCGAAGGATTATGCAGTTGATCGAGAAACGTTACACATTGCCGTATCAGATTAATACAACCAAGAATAAAAGCCCCGACTCACTCAGTTCGGGTACTGGACCTGGTTGAAACACTCATGCATCTAGCTGGCAGATTGCCAAAACTTCGCCGGCGCCTTCAGCCCCGCCCTAAACACGGTCGAGCCAACGCTGGACTAATATATCTATGGAGGTATTTTGTCATGTCAAATGTATTAATAATGCCATCAGAATGCAACCAAAGCACAGGATAGCAATAAGTAGATGGCTATAAATAATTGTAAATCATACAAAATAAATGCCATGATCACTAGATTGTATACAAGTGTTACTATAATGACTGTGTTAATGGTGATCAGCAACCAAATAGTGATAATGTGGAAGTTACTGCCTTTTGCCTTGGCATGACTTCTCACTTTTTGCTGACAATACAAAGGCAGAGTACAGTAACTTTAAAATAGTGGTCAAAAGTCAAGTTTGAGCTCAAGATTTTTTTATGTATATAATTTCCATTACTAAAACATCTATTTGCCAGATTTCCAGTGTCCTACCTATAATTAATTTGACGGGACAACTAAAAATCTTTAAAGTCATTTTTCTCAGTTCCACACTCTAGCGACTTAAGGTCTTTTGCCTTTGTAGGGCAGTGTTGTTGTTCTTGTTGTATCAGTTTCTGTTTGATGAGTCGCTGACAGAGAGAAACACCAGTGACTGTGAATCATGCAGTGAGAACATGAACACATATAAACTCTAAAGCTCTACATTCACACACAAACCATTCACATCATGTGAATATGAACAAACGTTTATTGATTTACACTGATTACTTTCAACTGAAAATATTTTAATGTTCATTCTAAAGACACTCTTATCCAAAGCAATTTGTGCATTTTTAATAACCGGGAGCAAACATCTGAGGACTGAACCTTCAGTCTTCAACAACTTTAACACATTTAATCTCAAATGAATCATCTAACATGAATTCAAGTACATTTAGAAGCACAATATTCAAGAAATAAGAGTCATAAAGAGCGACAGACAGAGGAACTGACCTGATTGTGGATTCAGTTCTGTTGTACTGAAAGATGACGGTGTTTTTGAAGAAGGGCTGATGGTTGAAACTTCAGTGGTCTTTTTATCTGAAGGGTCACAGGAAAGATCAACTTAAAACACTGACACTGAAGTTCATTTAAAATACATACAATCAATTTTAATCACTCTGTTTTTTGTTGTGCCAAAGAAATCCAGTAAAGTCACTTTAACGCACTACCAAGTCATAGTTATATAGTGACAATTGGACCCTAATATAAAGTGTGACCAAAACATGGGAAATCTTTTCTTTGTACTTTTGTCAGTAAAATAAAGTTGAAACAGAATTAACAAATCACAGATTCTTCATTTGTATTGCATTTTACAAAATTATCCAACTTTTCTGGATCTGGGGTTGTACAATATTAATGACTTGATCTCTCACTCTCAGCTTGTTTATATGCAGTTCATTTCTGCTATTAACAAATGTAATCACTTACCTTCTTCAACCAGCAACAAAATCTCTGAATAGACATCAAAAATAATCCCCTCCACAACACACCAGTATTGTCCTTCATCCTCTGTTCTCAGATCAGTGATGGTGACGGTGAAAACTCTGGCCGTCGTGTCGTCAGTCAGAGAGAATCTCTCGTCTTTAGCTGGAGATCCTGATTCAACCATGATGATTCTATTTCCAAAGTAATTACACTCCCCTTTACAAAAATACTTTGAATATGATTTATATCCAGATTTATATGAGCATCTGATGTCAACTCTCTCTCCTCTGTATCCAGTAATTGTCTGTGGAGCTCCAACAACAACAGCTGAAAACACAAATATCATTATATAGAGCTGTTATGTGTGAGCAAGAGTCATAAGCAGGCCAGAATAATAACTTACAAATATCATCCATATGAGTCTGATGATCATGTGATAACAGAGGAAAAACAAGAGAAGATGTCAAACTCTGTGTAAAAGAGCTGAGAGTCTCAAACTCACCTGTACAGATGCTGGAAAAGAGCAGCAGGACGTCCAACATGATGAAATTTGACAAGCGTTTCGCTTAAATAAAAGACCAAATTCTGTGTGACAAACGTTACTGTCGTTCTCTTCCGTACTGAGAGAACAATGTGCGTCAGCAACTGAAATATATATTTCCTTCCCCTTCTGTCTCTCTTACCACATCCAGCTCTACATGACATCAGTGATGATTCACCAAACTTTATTAAATATATAAGCAGTGTTTTACTCTGTGAGGAAGAGATGATCCACTTCATTATAAGAGGGAATGAGGATCTGTGACATTTACACAGTGTGTAAAATATGAGTGTTTCACACAGCGTTCCAGTGAACAACTCTTATAGAGTATATTAAATATAAATGATGAGATCAAAATAAAATATTAAAGGTGCCCTTGCATGGATTATTTTATTATATTAGAATGTTTCCTGGGGTGCCCTTATAATGTTTTTTAGATCAAAATTTGTTATAATTTAGAAATAAAAGGCATTTTTCCTAGCCTGGTTTTAGCCTCTGATTTGAACACTCTGTTTGAAGGGGCGTGTCTGTGTGAGACTTCAGTGTAAACGCCCACTGCTGTGAGACTGCTGTGAGACTTCAGTGTAAACGCCCACTACTGTGATTGGCTGCTGTGAGATTTTAGTGTAAACGCCCACTGCTGTGATTGGCTGCTGTGAGACTTCAGTGTAAGCCTTTTGATCACGTGAATGAAGATCTTATCATTGCAACGCAGTTTCTGCACTCTCACTAATGATTTCACCAATGCAAACATGAGGTAAGTACAGTAAGAGCTTTGTTGTGCAGTGTAACAGCGTCATTGATTTCATAACGAGTTTTGGCAAGTGTCCAGATAAACTCGCGCTGTGTGATTGACAGCTTGGGCGACTGGAAAGGGATTGTTCTTTGATCGCTGTATAATCACAGTTTAAGTAAGATTATTTTCATCCTACTAAGAGAAACGACGTGAAGTTGATCGTTTAGTCACTGGCTTGATTTACTGATGCATAAACAGTATTGAACGACTTTGAGAGAAAGATTATCTGTCTGAACTTGAACAATTACACATCAGACATTCACATAACCCACTGTTTCTTCAGAGGCTCGGATGAAGGAACTAAAAAAATATTTTGTGTTCATTTGTACATCCAAACACTGAGCGACTGCCATGCTTCGCTCGTTTGCAAGCCATGATGTCTCTCGAAGAAAAATGATTCGGACGATGATTCGGCTGCGCAGTTCCGCCTGGCCTTGATCATGGGCTGGCATATGCAAATTTTTGGAGGCGTACATATTAATGATCCCAACTGTTGCGTCACGGTCGGTGTTATGTGGAGATTCGCCTATTTTTCAGGGGTGTTTTTCAAAAACGAGATTTAAATACGAAGAAAATAATGGTGTTTGAGACTCACTGTATGTCATGTCCATGTACTGAACTCTTGTTATTTAACTATGCCAAGATAAATTCAATTTCAAAGTCTAGGGCACCTTTAAAATATATAACAACTTCTCAAGTATCAGTTCTATTCCTGTGTTCATCGTCATAAGAAAGGAGAGTCTTCTTGTAGTCCAGCAGGCAGTTCACATCACACTGATTCCCTCGACAAAAACACAATAGGATTGTCCCACACACTGTTAACCCTTGCTATAAAAAAAGGCCAAATTCTGACAATATCATACCATTTTCCATTAAAACAGTAATATACCGTAGAAAACAAAATAGCCTACAGGAATATACTGTGAATTAACAGCGCTCAAAATCATCACTCAGAGGCTGTTTTCCCAATCACACCCTATACCCTCATTCACTATTCCCTACAGTAGTTCACTAATATAGTCCACTTGACAGAGTGAATGAAAAGAAGAGAGTGAATCGAGACACTGATGAACACCTGATAAGCAGAATCACTGAAGGACAGAGAAACAAGAACAGAAAAAAGAGAAACACAAGAACTACAACTGACTTCCAGCAACACTGAGTGTGAAACCAGTTTACAAACCAGTTTAACATTATTTCTTTGTACAAAAGTTCTTGTTGAGAATTAACAGATATGTAGTTGTTGATGTTTTATTGAAAATAATAAAGTTATTATCACCATGATGGAGATCAGTATTTGTTTTAGTTGGGCTCTTGAACCATTAACTTTATCAGTTTTTCTCTGACTGCTTTAACTATGAGTTTATAAAACACATTTGTTATGGCAAGAAAAAGTTAAAGGTGCTCTAAGTCATGTCATGCGTTTTTTAGGCCAAAACATTTTTTGTCACATACAGCAAACATCTCCTCACTATCCGCTAGCTGCCTGTCCCCTGAACACACTGTAAAAAAAACGCGGTCTCTGTAGACACCACAGGCTCCACAAACAGCAAGAAAAACAAACTAGACTCACCCGTACCATGAAACACAGCAAACAGTGCTCCAGCCAATCACCGACAAGATGCATTTGAGGGTGGGGTTTGAGGGGGTTAGTGCGCGTGCACATGAAGTGTGTGTGGAGCGTGTGGAGGAGAGAGAAGCATGAAGAGGGAAGTTTGAATTATGGCCGAAACACGACCAAAGAGACGACGTTCCGATGAACAAATTGCAAAGAAGAGGGACAAGGATAAAGAACGAGGATAAGGGACACGCGAAATACCGAATTTACATCGGAAAAACCTTTGAAAGGTGGCGAGAACTCCGCCGGCAGAAGGGCTTCCAGTCCGACACTCAGTTGCTCTGTTTTTGCTGAACAGGTAAATCCATCTTTCTTTCTAAACTGACGTTCATATTCGCCAAACCAACACAATGATGTAATTAGCTAGAACTATGCAGTCAGCGTTAACTTTGGTGAATACAATGTTTCTAGCAGCTAGCGATCGATCTCTATTGCAAATGATCAAGCAAATTCACAGTAGGGCGACAATTTGTGTGAATGATTGTTTTCATCCACTGTTTGTGATGAATTTGAATGTTCATTTATAGGCTGTTGACAACTTTGACTAAATTTGTTTACGACGCTGCCGTTGTTTATGCTGACTGGGAAACGCGAAGCTAACGTTATCTTGCTATTATTGCTTCCTTGTATGGGAGCTATAGTTATAACCTCAGGTGGCGAAACGATTTTAAGATAGTGTTTCTCTTTTTCTGCAATATATAAAACCCTTTATCTAACTTGCCGACATTACACATTGAATGAAGTATCAGTAAAACTTAATTTTGTTTGTACTAGTACTTTGACTTTCCTTTATGCCGGAAGGGAGGGGAGGAGGGAGGGTCTAGCTAGCCTCCGTTTTGTTTGACAACAATTCGAATGTCAACAAGAAGTTAAGACTCCCAGCATCGCTTATAGCACCTTTAAGAGAAATATGATGAGGTGTTTATGACTGTGTGATGATTACATAATCATCCTGGACATGTCTGATTCTCTGATCTTAACCAGTGTATAAGCTTTGTATTCATAGATACTTCATATTAATCATATCTGTTAGTCTATAACATGCAATACAGCAATGTTTCTGTAATTAGTTATTCTGAAGAATATTGAAATAATATAGTTTTTTAAAATATTTTGAGCTCCTGCTTGTCTTAGAGACAAACAGACATCAACAATCAGCACGTGAATCTCAACAATGGTGACAATAAAAAGTTTCATGTAGCAATGCATGCTGGGTCGCAGGATAGGATAAAACTCCCAGCATGCACTCCTGCATTAATAAATAAATAAAAATAAATTATTGCCACCATCGATGAGAGACATATGCAGATTTTTGATATCTCTGTGTTTCTACGAGACATTGTAGCTCTGTTTCTTTTTTAGGCTGTGCATTTACAGTGTTATGTGTTAAAAAACAATCATCATAACTTATTATTGTGGTTTCACAGTGGTGGTAATATAATACTTTTGATAGAGGAATAATGATTGAAAGAGATTTAGTAAAAACAGGCTATATGATGATTTTTTTCCTTCACAATCAATATAACTGCAATCATTGCTAGGGCTGCATGATATATCGCACGATATTGTTATGCGCATCTCGTCAGTAAAGCCGGTTCCTTGATTAGTAGTAAATCACCATCACCTGCTTTCAGATGGAGCGGCATTTACTACAAAGAGCCGTAGTTAACTGACAAGCTGAGCCCTATCGCATTAATATCACGGAAGTATCGCCAGCGATAATTAATGCGATATGGCTCAGCTTGTCAGTTAACTACGGCTCTTTGTACACAGCAAAAACTCCAATGTTAAATTAACACTCCTGGGAGTGTATATGAACACTCAAGAGTGTTGAAGTTAATGAGATAATTAAGTGATTAATTTAGTGATGATTGAACATTATTGAAGACACCTGATGTTAACAAGCAGAATCACTGAAGGAGAAAATCACAAATTGTAAGCCACCGTTATGACGAACAATGGTTGCTTTAGTTGGGCTCTTGACCCTTATATTATTAACTTTAGATTTTGTTTGGCTGTTGTATCTGAGTTATAACTGCCAGATGAACAAAGAAAAAATGTGATCTGATGGTGTTGGTTATATTATGACATTCATCATTTGAACTTGATCACTGAACTCATTAAGATCCTTCTTTCTGACTTCGATTTGGTTACAGCATAACTGTGAGTCTGCATAAATATCCAGAATTTCTGATATAATATAAAGGATTTTTTAAAAGTTGTTTAAAAAAAAATATATTTCTTTTAGCCACACACAGACGTCAAGATTCAGTCTATGCATCTCAACAATGGTGACGAGCAGATTATTCAATTAGGAAAAGTAAATTACATAGACAATTCAGATCATAATTTATTCATACCGCAATGCATGATGGGAGACATTAATGAGTTGTGATTGGTGGCAGCCACTGCAACATGCTTTATTATTGTCACCATTGTTGAGATTCACAGGCTGATTATTTGATTTGAAAGTCTTTTGATCAGAACAATGTTTATTAAATATTTTGAATTATAAGTAAAATACTGATAATCATAGGCTGAAGAATCACAAAGCTGCTGCTACCAAATTAAACCAAACTATCTCAATAAGTTTCATTTTTTAGATCACAGCATGATTATGTCAAAACATAACCAACACTGTCAGATCACATTTTACTTTGTTCATTTAACTGTTATAAATCAATAACAGCAGACGAACAACAGTAAAAATTGAAATAAACATACAAGGTTCAAGAGCCCAACTAAAGCAAACACCCATCGCCATAATGGTAACTTACAATTTGTGATTTTCTTCAGTGATTCTGCTTGTTAACATCAGGTGTCTTCAATAATGCTCAATAATCACTTAATTAATCACTTAATTATCTCATTAACTTTAACACTCTTGAGTGTTAATTTAACACTCATATTTTAACACTTTACACTCTTGAGTGTGGACACATATACACTCCCAGCCCCAGGAGTGTTATTTTAACACTGCTCCATCTGAAAGCAGGTGATGGCGATTTACTACTAATCAAGGAACCGGCTTTACTGACGAGATGCGCCTAACAATATCGTGCAATATATCGCCCAGCCCTTATGTGCACACATGTGTGACTTACAAAAATGACAGAAATAAAGTCATACCGGTAAATAAAAAGTGTAATAATGTGTAATGGCTGGAAGTCAGTTGTAGTTCTTGTGTTTCTCTATTTTCTGTTTGTGTGTTCCTCTTTCCTTCAGTGAATCTGCTTGTTAACAGCAGGCGTTCATCACTAATGCTCAACAATCACTTATTTCACTTATTCACTTATTATTCAACATATTCACTTAATTATCTCACTGCAACACTGTCTCAATGTTATTTTTACTCTTTGTAGTGTGGATTTTCCTGTGGGGTTGAAAGGGTTAACAGCACTGTTAACCCTTGCTGTAAAATTCTGACAATATTATACCATTTTCCATTAAAACAGTAATATACCGTAGAAAATAAAAGTAGCCTACAGGAATATACTGTGAATTAACAGTGCTCAAAGTCAACACTCAGAGGCTGTTTTCACAATCACACCCTATACCCTCATTCACTATTCCCTACATTAGTTCACTAATATAGTCCACTTGAATGAAAAGAAGTGAGTGAATTGAGAAACTGATGAACACCTGATAAGCAGAATCACTGAAGGACAGAGAATCAAGAACAGAAAAAAGAGAAACACAAAAACTACAACTGACTTCCAGCCACACTGAGTGTGAAACCAGTTTACAAACCAGTTTACGATTATTTCTTTCATACATGTACAAAAGTTCTTGTTGAGAATTAACAGAGATTTAGTTATTAATAAAATTTGTTGTCACCAAGATGGAGATCAGTATTTGCTTTAGTTGGTCTCTTGTCCCTGGACTTCTTATCTTTTATCTCTCTCTGGCTGCTGTAACAGTGAGTTTATAAAACACATTTGTTATGGCAAGAAAAAGTCAAGAGAAAGATGATCAGGTGTTTTTATTTTTTAGTGATGATGTCACAATCATCCTGGACATGCCTGATTTTCAGTTTTTTCCTGTATATAGTCATTGAAATTATAGTTATCTCATATTTAGCATATATCTGTGAATCTACTAAATGAAATCAATATTTCTGTAATCAGGTCTTCTGAAGAATATTGTAATCATAGAGTGCATTCAATTTTATTTTGCTCCTGCTTGGATCAGACACACACAGACATCAACAATCAGCACATGAATCTCAACAATGGTGAAAAGTTTCATGTCGCAATGCATGCTGGGTTCCAGGATAATATAAAACTCCCAGCATGCACTGCTGCATGAATAATAATAATAATAATAAAGAAATATTGCCACCATTGTTGAGATTCATGTGCTAAATTGTGATATCTCGGTGTTTCTAAAACACAGTGTAGGTCTGTTTCTCTGGTTATGCATCATGTGTTAAAAAAAAGAGTCATTGTATCTTATTGCTGCGTTTTCACAGTGGTGGTAACGTAACACTTTTGATTGAGGATTAAACTCTGAATGAATAAGAATTAATTCCTTAGTGAATGAACAGGCAATATGATGATTTTTGTCATCATAATCATTATAACTGCAGTCATTCATAAACTGTGTGTGCACAAGTGTGACTTGCAAAAACACAGCTCAAGCAGCAAAAGAAACACTAATGTTTTAGCATCAGCATCCCAACTAAAGCAAGCACTGATCTCTATAACGGTAACTTCAAACCAAACATTTTCAATTAAACATCTCAATAACAACTTCTGTATGACAGAAATAAAGTCATACTGGTTAATAATAAGTGTAATAATGTGTAATGGCTGGAAGTCAGTCGTAGTTATTGTGTTTCTCTATTTTCTGTTCTTGTGTTTCTCTTTTCTTCAGTGATTCTGCTTACAATCACTTACATATTCCCTTAATTATCTCACTGCATTGTTACTTTTTACTCTTTGTAGTGTGGATTTCCTGTGGGGTTGAAAGGGTTAACTGTGTAAGATAAAAAGACACACCCACAAAATGTATTTTAACAGTAATAAACTGTAAGTTATAAAACAGGTTTATACTGGCAACACTGTTGCCAGTAGTTTACTGTAAAATTATTTTTTTGGGTCACCATTGTGCAGAAGAGTAGAGCCTGTGCTTCAGTCCAGGAGAAGATCTACAAACATTGATGATTTGCTGCATGTTGCTTTATTTAACAGGCGGTGACTGTGTAGTTGCTGATCCAGTGGAAATTTTTTTATGTACAATAGTTTTTTAGTGGTCTCAAATGAAAGAAGTTCACAGTAATACTTTGCTCGCATTATTAATGCATTATAAATTTTAGTTAATACATTTAAATGACAGTTGGTCAATTTAAGGCAGTCGGTTTCTGCAAGTGTAATTAGTTAACTATAATTTAGTGCATTTTTACAGAAACAAACTAGATTACAGTAAAGAACTGTACAATTAACAGTATTTTACTGGCAACAGTGTTGCCAGTATTTTACTGTAAAAAAACCCGGTAAGGTCTAACAGTGAGTGTAAGATAAAAAGTCACACCCACGAAATGTATTTTAACAGTAATAAACTGTAAGTTATAAAACAGGTATACTGGCAACACTGTTGCCAGTAATTTACTGTAAAATTTAGTTTTTTGGGTCTCCATTGTGCAGAAAAAAAGAGCCTGTGCTTCAGTCCAGGAGAAGATCTACAAACATTGATGATTTGCTGCATGTTGCTTTATTTAACAGGCGGTGACTGTGTAGTTGCTGGTCCAGTGGAAATATTTTTATATTCAATAGTTTTTTTAGTGGTCTCAAATGAAAGAAGTTCACAGTAATACTTTGCTCACATTATTTATGCATTATAAATTTTAGTTAATACATTTAAATGACAGTTGGTCAATTTAAGGCAGTCGGTTTCTGCAAGTGAAATTAGTTAACTCAAGTTTCAGTTTAGTGCATTTTTACAGTAACATACTGTAGATTACAGTAAAGAACTGTACAATTAACAGTATATTACTGGCAACAGTGTTGCCAGTATTTTACTGTAAAAAAAACCTGGTAAGGTCTAACAGTGTAGGCTTCTGGATTATCGCAAAAAAACAACAACAAAAGTTCATGATACACACGTTTCAGATGAACACAAATTTTATGAATATTGAAGCCTAAATGCAGTCGCCAGAAGTGAAAAGCTAAAGGTAGGCTATAAGCGAACTACATCACGGTCATATGACTTCAACATCACCATCACTAAATCTCCGACAACTCTTTCAGTTTTGATCTAGAAACTGAGAAAGTAAAAGCGCACTAAGTTTACATGTTCGGCTGATGACGTTTAATCTCCTCGACTGACTCAGTCGTCACATTTAGACACTTGTTAGCAACCGCCTTTTTCAAGACAAGTAACAGCTTCAATAAATCATGAATGGGGAAATACTGATGTATTTTATGTCGTAGAATAAAGCGTGTCTTGAGCTTGTGTTCACCACAGACCTTATTTCAGCCATTTCAAAAACCCATTTCAAAAACCCATTGACTTCGGGACGATGAAACCAGAAGTGCTAAAATGCAACTCGCTTCCCAGATTTGTCCTACAAACTGATGTCAAACCTGCACCTCTACAGCCATCTTACCCTGAGGGAACCTGAGGAGTTTCGGCACAGCGCCACCTAGTGTTGGCGGATAATGGAAAATTGGAATTTTTGCCTATAAATAGTTTGACCTTCAATAGTTTAATATCAAGCTGCATGACACCCAACTTTCCCATGTTGGCCATTTACTATTTTGTAGTAACATGATGTAGTTTATGAACTCAATAGACCCTTTTACAGCCCACGTGATTAAATAGTTGCGTGCGCATTTTGGCAACGGAAGTGGTGTTTTTCCCCACTGGCTCTAACGTGTTGGCACCTCCGAAAGTTTATCAAAACGGTTTCCCAGCATCAAAATGTCTGGTTGTTGCGTTTACGGTTGCACTAATCGATATTCCACCAGGGGGCGGATTTTTTAAAGTTTTATAGGATTCCGACAGGATCACGGCCGATTCAGAATAGTGGCTGCAGGCGATTAAACGTGTTGATTGGAGCGAGGACATAATAAAAAATGCTTGTGTCTGTTGTTTAATCCGCTCGCGTAGCTTGACACGCTGCTGATTCTCGCCATACTTCTGTTGCCAATATGCGCGCGCATATGTCATAATTGTGTACAAACAGTAAAAGGGTCTATAGGATGTTATTACGAAACTTGGTTTGTGTGATCATGTCCTGAAGGAGCCTGAGAAGATATAAAGAGCTGTGTAGTGTGTTTTATACAATATCTTGTCAAAGCTACTGCTTTTTGCACTTAAACTTCATCATTGCTCTGATTCTCTGCTTTCTTAATGTTGCCTCTTGTGTGAATTGCCTCATAATCGCTGCTTGTATTTTACATTTTTAATAGCTTTATTGAACTGTAGATGAGGTGTACCAAAGAATATTGAATTCTGTGTCATTTTTACATTTTATTTTAATTTTTTTTTGTTAGTAACATTTCTGATAATTAATATTATACACTTTATAAACTGATAACAGTAAAATAAAAAGTGTGTCACAAGTATAGATTCAGTGTAAGAAATTGAGATTTTACCTGATTTTATTTTCACTTGCAACATCAGTCACAATGTCTGTGGACAGTCTTTTTTTATTTATCGTTGATCACTGAATATATCGAACCCTCGTTTGTTGAGATGTTTTGTGGATGTGTTGCTGTTACGTAGATCAGTTCTGTCCCGCTGTCCTGTGTTGCTTCAGGAGACTTTATATTGGCATAATAATCACCGGCTGTATCTGTCACCTGATTGGTCGAGTGGGTGTGACTGGGGTTTGAATCAGGCTGCTGATTAGTTACTGTGGCGTAAACAGTAGAGACTTTTGGGCGGGTGTTGAGGTGTGATGCAGGCGTCTGATTGGATGAAGATGCAGGCGTCTGATTGGATGAAGATGTTACCGTGGCGACATCATTGTTTGGAATCTCCTCATACATGCGGTCAGTCTGAAAAACAACACATACATCAATAATTTACAAGTTTACAAAGGTAATTCTCTTTGTTGATCAATAAACAATCATTTAACATGTATGTCTGATCTTCTACAGGTAAAGATTTGAACACTCACCTCTGTATTGCGCTGCATGTTTTGCTGAAATAAAGCTGCATGGAGCATGAATAGAGAGAAAAAGACAAATCAATTTCAACCCTAAAAACAGGACTTCATAATCACAAACAAACTGTTACCTGTCCCAGATTTCCTCTTCCTCTTCTTCAGGATGATGAAGGTTCCAGAACACAGAGTCAGAACCAGCAGAACCGAACCCAGACCGCCAGCAACAGAAGCCAGATCTGAAGGCAACGCTAAACACATGATATTTACATGATGAAACACAAACTGATTCTGATTATACTGGAAAATCAACAATAACATTATTATAACTAATATAAATTCCTTTGATTATTGTACCATTAGGAATATTGTAATATTGTAAATATACAGTTGTTATATAGTGTAACCAAAGTAAACCAAATTAACCACATGAAACCTGATATGTGCATCATTTATATTTATACAGTACACTGTTAACCCTTGCTGTAAAAAAAGGCATAATTCAGACAGTATCATACCATATTCCATTAAAACAGTAATATACCGTAGAAAACAAAAATAGCCTACAGGAATATACTGTAAATGAACAGTGCTCAAAATCGACACTCAGAGGCTGTTTTCCCAATCACACCCTATACCCTCATTCACTATTCCCTACATTAGTTCACTAATATAGTCCCCTTGACAGAGTGAATGAAAAGAAGTGAGTGAACTGGGACACTGATGAACACCTGATAAGCAGAATCACTGAAGGAGAGAGAAACAAGAACAGAAAAAAGAGAAACACAAGAACTACAACTGACTTCCAGCAACACTGAGTGTGAAACCAGTTTACAAACCAGTTTACGATTATTTCTTTCATACATGTACAAAAGTTCTTGTTGAGAATTAACAGAGATTTAGTTAATAATAAAGTTTGTTGTCACCATGATGGAGATCAGTATTTGCTTTAGTTGGTCTCTTGTCTCTTGACTTCTTACCATTCATCTTTCTCTGGCTGCTGTAACAGTGAGTTTATAAAACACATTTGTAATGGCAAGAAAAAGTCAAGAGGAAGTTGATCAGGTGTTTTTATTCTTTTGTGATGATGTCACAATCATCCTGGACATGTCTGATTTTCAGATTATTCCTGTATATATTAATTTAAATTATGGGTATGTCATATTTAGCATAAGGCTGTGTATCTACAAAATGAAATCAATAATTCTGTTATCAGGTCTTCTGAAGAATATCGTAATCATATAGTGCATTCAATTTTATTTTACTCCTGCTTGACTCAGACACACACAGACATCAACAATCAGCATATGAATCTCAACAATGGTGAAAAGTTTCATGTCGCAATGCATGCTGGGTTCCAGGATAATATAAAACTCCCAGCATGCACTGCTGCATGAATAATAATAATAAAAAAAAAATATATATATATATATATTGCCACCATTGTTGAGATTAATGTGCTAAATTGTGATATATCTGTGTTTCTAAAACATAGTGTATCTCTGTTTTTTTTGGTTTATGCATGATGTGTTAAAAAAATGAGTCATAGTAATTTATTGCTGTAGTTTCACAGTGGTGCTAATGTAACACTTTTGATCGAGGATAAAACTCTGAATGAATAAGAATTAATTCCTTAGTGAATGAACAGGCAATATGATGATTTTGTCATCATAAGCATTACAACCGCAATCATTCATAAACTGTGTGCGCACAAGTGTGACTTGCAAAAACACAGCTCAAGCAGCAACAGAAAAACAAATGTTTTAGCATCAGCATCCCAACTAAAGCAAGCACTGATCTCTATAATGGTAACTTCAAACAAACATTTTCAATAACAACTTCTGTATGACAGAAATAAAGTCATACTGGTTAATAATAAGTGTAATAATGTGTAATGGCTGGAAGTCAGTCATAGTTATTGTGTTTCTCTATTTTCTGTTCTTGTGTTTCTCTTTTCTTCAGTGATTCTACTTACAATCACTTACATATTCCCTTAATTATCTCACTGCAACACTGTCTCAATGTTACTTTTACTCTTTGTAGTGTGGATTTCCCTGAGGGGTTGAAAGGGTTAACAGTGTAAGATAAAAAGACACACCCAAAAAATGTATTTTAACAGTAATAAACTGTAAGTTATAAAACAGGTTTATACTGGCAACACTGTTGCCAGTAGTTTACTGTAAAATTAATTTTTTGGGTCACCGTTGTGCAGAAGAGTAGAGCCTGTGCTTCAGTCCAGCAGAAGATCTACAAACATTGATGATTTGCTGCATGTTGCTTTATTTAACAGGCGGTGACTGTGTAGTTGCTGGTCCAGTGGAAATCTCTTTATGTTCAATAGTTTTTTAGTGTTCTCAAATGAAAGAAGTTCACAATAATACTTTGCTCACATTATTAATGCATTATAAATTTTAGTTAATATACATAGTTTGAATGTTATATATAGTTTAGTTTAAATGACAGTTGGTCAATTTAAGGCAGTCGGTTTCTGCAAGTGAAATTAGTTAACTTGAATTAGAATTTAGTGCATTTTTACAGAAACAAACTAGATTACAGTAAAGAACTGTACAATTAACAGTATTTTACTGGCAACAGTGTTGCCAGTATTTTACTGTAAAAAAACCCGGTAAGGTCTAACAGTGTAGGTCAAATTTGTCTCAACTAATGTTCAAAGCAATTTCCTTTCAAAGAGTGATCATGTGATCAGAGTGTTGCATTAGGGACCGTTCGGTATTTATGGAATGGACCACCGGAGGAAAATAGGGGAGAGTCATGTCTTTTTATTCTTTGTTGAGGGGAGGGTCATCCAACTTTTTTTAGTCTAGGGGGAGGGTCACCTAAATTTTGTATTGTATTTTGTATTCATGAAAGCAGCTAAATGTCCAAGTGGCTTGTTTGGTGCATATTTTTCCATGTAGATCCATGTAGCTCTCTTAGTCTCGGCCCCCCCATCGCTAGCAGATGGGTCTGACCCAACAAAAATCGTTTGACAGTGCGCTCAGAAAAGGTTCATCATGTCAGAACCTTTTTACAGTCTATGGTCAGAACAGAACGCCAATGAAATATTTACCCGGCAAAGCTTTAAAGCACGAGCAAATAATGAACTTTTGTGATTGCGAATAAGTGCACAGTGTCCTGTGAGTGTAACTCTACCGCTGCGAAGTAACGTCACTGACATGAAGCTGGAATGACTAGCTCAAGGTTTCACGTTGCCTAGCATAATATTCTTTTAAAGCTTCAAACCAACAGCAGAAACGGTAGGAAGTTAGGAACATAAACCATGTCAAATGTAGGTAACATAACATTGATACCTGGTCGAATTTCTGCCAACTTTATTATAAAATTAATTTTACATTCCTATGGCCAACTTTCTTTATTAAAAAATGGTAACACTTTATAGGCTAATAAGGTTTCATAATAAAGAAAAATGCATGTGCCATGGATAAATAAAATGGAATCGCCTCTGCACAATATGGAAATTACTTTAATCAAACCATATTGTTGATGAAAATAATAGGCTACGAGAACAAAAAAAGTGCTAGTTATTAATCGCATCAATGTTTTTGGGGAAAAAATAAACATTTTTAATATTACAGTAATAGTAAACCTCTTTAATATTAGGCTTACTGTTTCAAAATAACATCATTGCTGTTTGAGCGGCACGCACTGAAGCTGAAGAGAACGAGCGTTAAACTGAATCGCTTTGCTAGAAGGTTAATCAACTCAACGGTTGCTGAAGAATGCAACTAAACCCAAAGAATTTAAAACTTTTTATTACAATAATGTATAGGCTACAATTATAATGATATGACAGTCCCAGTCATAGCTTTTGCGTTGCTGCTTGATCGCGCGCGTTGAAGCTGAAGAGAACGAGCACCGGGAAACTGAAGAACTTTTCAGGTTGTAAGCGCATCCTGTGATATTAATCAGATATTTATATTACATCAAACTTAATATTACGACTTATATCTGCACAAAATGATGTGAATGCACAAGCGAACTCGACTGTGCTGGTCAGAATGTGTTATCCCTGTTCTGGACGCGCTTTAATTGTCATTTAATTGACAAAAAAACAATGGCTATCTGAACATCTTTGCCAAGCGCAAACCAGTACAGAAGTAGGCTAATCAATAAATTATCGGGGAGGGTCATGCCTTTTTTCACAATCATTTTGGAGGGTCATAGAAAAATGTATTGCTGGCGAAGGGAAGGTCAAGTCTTTTTTGACAATTTATCTCAAAACTCCTCCGGTGGCCCCTTAAATAAAAAACGAACAGTCCCTTATGGGTAGTGTAGTTTGTCTTCTTACTAGTGTTTGTCTGATAGAGTTGAACTGTAGTAATTCCTGTTGTTGTTCTTGTTGTTTCAGTTTCTGTTTGATGAGTCGCTGACAGAGAGAAACACCAGTGACTGTGAATGTGATATTTCATTTGATTCGAGTGTTTTGATGCAATTTTGGTTTATTTTTCACAGAAGTTGAAGCTTTCAAGTTTCCAAGTTGATGCAAGTTTGTGTAAGACATGAATGATCTTGAATGCAGCATTAAAATTGTGTTTAGAAGCTTTGATATCTCTGTGTTCACTATAATCAGACGAACTATTAATGTTTTGATGGAAGTTAATTATGAAAAGTTATGAAAACAATCAAAACACATGTGAGTGCAGATGTCAGTGTGTGTGTGTGTGTGTGTGTGTGTGTGTGTGTACCTGTGCTGCTGTTTGTATACGGACTAATGCTGGATGTTGAGATCTGGACACGTGTCGTTGTCTTTGGAGCTGAAAAATGAAGAAGAGCGTCACGCCATAATAAATATATTCATAAAACAATAAACATGAGTGATGAAGCAGATTGGTGTTAAAGCTGCAGTCCGTAACTTTTTTTGTGTTCAAAATTTACTAAATTTATAGACACAAACAGAGAGAAGGAGCTCCGGCTCAATGTTCTTCAGATGCAGCAGTTTATTAACCTCTAGAGCGGCAGAAGTTACGGACTGCAGATTTAAGTGTTGAATATCAGGCACCTCTGATCACATTTAGCCGGATATCTGTGTAGTGAGTATATCCAGATCTACATCCGTACAGTCCAGCATCTTCCATCTTCAGGTCACTGATGGTCACTGTAAATGATCTGGTCTGAGGATTATCCTTCAGTGAGAATCTGCCACTGATCACTGAGGACTTTCCTCCATCAGATTGTAGTATAAGGACACGGTGTGCGTAAACTCCTCTGGAGAAGTATTTGTAAGAGTTTTCATATCCTTCTGGATAAGAGCACGTAATGATCACTCGTCGTCCCTCTGTTCCTCTCACTGTAATGCCCTCAGACAGTGAACTGCTCACTGCACACACACACACACTGCTTTACTCACGTACATTGATAACACACACTATAATATTAAATAATAAACACTTTTAATAGAGATCTTCAGCTCTTACCCGTCAGCAGAAACACACAAACTATCAGTGGAAACTTCATTTCTTCATCAGTTCAGTTCAGAAAATCAGTCTGAAACTCTCAGTAGTTCCTCACACGACTCTCTGAAACTCAAACAGCAATAATACTGCTCTCATCTATCAGTGGAGAGTAAAATAATACGCTTGTTTCTCGTCTCACGTGTTGAGAGTCAAACTCATACTGTTCACTGACTGTGTCCGTGTTTTCGTGTGGCGTTAGATGTGAAAACGCCTCTCAGTTTTGACCAGGAAATGAACTGTGAAATCATCAACCACAACCTGTTTCTGTTCTGTCTTTAACATGTTTGAGTGCTTTCTGTTGTCCTTTTGCTCTTTTTCTACTTCCAATTTTTTTAATATATTTTTAAAACATTTTAATTACATGTTAAGCATCATCCACTTATAGGAAAAAATGTCAAACATTTTAAGGAAACAATCCTTTCCAAACTCTGAATGAAAAAGACATGAGATGAAGAAGAAATGTGTGTTAGGGGTGTTTTCTGTGGTAATCGACAGCATGGGAAACACTGTTGTTTACAGAAACTATAAATAATACAGAATATTGCTTGAACATTAAAATCACTCTCTCCATCATATGAGCTCTGGGAGAAGAGTTGCATTGTGGGAAATGTGTGTTTAGCTGAAGCCTCAAAGCTCTTCCTGTGTCTGTAGTTTCACTTCCTGTTTGGCAAGTGTGATCCGAAGACATCACATGTTTAACTGAAGCTAAAGGCCTCCTAATATTATAATGATGAAGCTTTTCTTAAGCATCTCAATCGCACCAAACTAATCTGTGCCATTTATATGTTGCTTGCAATGATTTATACGGATATTCATCTACTTTTGAATGGTACAGTTCCAACATCAGCCAGCAGGAGTGAACCGATGAAAACACACAAACCTTGAACTGAACATCCAACAAGGAAACGATATTCACATTAATAACTACAGACTCACAATATAATAATAATGAAATAAAACATATGCTTCACTTGCAATCAAGAATAACATGTTTAATTTGTCCATTAAAGTATCTAATGAGACTCATTCAGCTTAAAAAAATACATTTATATTTTTATTATACATATTTTTGAATGTCAGAATGTCAAAAGTCAAACTGACACATTAATGATAATTACAATAAAAACACAAAACACCAAATGGCTACACCGATGAAAATTATGAGGAGGTAAGTAAACTCAGAGAACAGAAGCACAGATGAAATTTAACCATTTATTGAAATGCAGCAGAGGACACACACTAACAGGACAGTGAATATGACTTTCAGCAGGTTCAACAGTTTTATCAGATCATCTGATCAGTGTCTTATCTTTGCAGGTTGGCTGTGAGATCGTGATCGGCTGAATCCAGGCTGTAGGGAAGATCACGATCCTCAGTCCAGGTGAGAAACTGAGTGAACGATGGAGATGGATGAAGGACTGGAGATTCTCAGGAGTAACAAGGGAGAATAACGAGGAACACTGGGATCAGAAACACTGGAGGTAAGAAGCTCATGTAAGATCTTCCAGCATTTCCACTGTCGGGCCAGTGCGAGTCAGGGCTTTAACGGGCCGGGCTAATAGCCTCGGACCTGTGACACCGAGCCCAAAACCATGCTGGGTTTCCACTGTCGGGCCAGAAGATCCGCAGCGCTTCACCAAAACACGGCTCTCTAGAAATCACTGGAAACTAGCGAGATCGCAAAACAAACATGATAAAAGTGCCCGTTTGTGGCATTTCTGTTGTTTACTTGAAGATTTAAAACCCAAGCATCGATATTTTACCACAGGTTTACAATAAAAAGTGATGCATTGATCATAATGAATTCATTTCTGTCAAGATTGCATATTAGTCACAGAAATAAAGATATTTTACAAAAGAAAGAGGACATGTCACGGTTCATAAATCCTTGTGTTCATTTTGTGTATCTGTTGGTGTGTTTGTAGGTATTGGGTCTATGTGTGTGGTGCTTGTTTGTTGCCTAGTGACCAGCTCATCACTCCAATCAGTCACTTCAGCTGCAGCTAGTTTACTGCCTATATCTAGCTGGAGTGAGTTATGCTGGGTGTCGGTTCGTTAATCATGTCTTGTTCTCATTGCCAGTTACCTCGTCAGAGTTGCTTGCTGTGTTTGATCCCCGCGTTCTTTTCCCGAGTCCCGTGTTGCGCTGGATTACCGGTTCGGGGTTTTACATCGACCAGCATCCTTGTCTGTGATTCCACATTGAGAGTTTCCTGCATTGCACCCTGAGTATCCACTTTGTGGTATCGTCTGTCGAGTTTCATCAGTCTCCTGCATCTTGTCTGACCTGAGTATTTTCTCTGTCTAATAAACTGTTTGCTACTTGCACTTGGATCTTGGAACTCATTATTGTGACAAGACACACGTACTTATTCAGTCACGTCTGTTTCTGTTTATTTGGTAGTTACAGGAGATATTTACATCACATTTAGAAAGAATGATCATTTCTACTATTATGCCACCAAAAATATGACCTGAGGAGCTTTAGCACTCTCTCCAGTGACAGTCCAGTCCAGTTATATTCAGACAGAGAAACAGAGGAGCTCCTGAAAAGTTGCTTAAAAGATAATAAGTGATGTTTCACTATACAGGAGCTATAGGTCAGTCTCACTACAATCACCTCAAATATGTATTTAAAAATACATGCATTGAATATAATATTTGTAGATCTCTTTTGGTCGAATACGGTCTCTTTCTTGGTGTAACCATGGCGTGAGGTCACACTTGATCCCGACTACGCCACCGGGGTTGAATACCCACAGAAATAACTTAACAGCAACACAAGTTCAGACAGTACTGAATGGAAGAACGAAGACGTGACTTTCAAGCTCAAATCTTTTATTACACAGGAGCCATGAAACTCTGAATCAATCAACTTTAATGCTGAATACTATAAAAGAGGGATCACAGTTTAATAAATATAGACATTAGGTCAATTATTAAAATCACAACCCACCAGTCTTAAAACATGAGTAACCAAGCCTGTGGGGAGAAGAGGAAGAGTCACTGGGCCACGGACCCGCAGAAAAATCAGTATAACCATAAACTTAAGATTTGTATAACAGAAATAAATCATAAGCAAAACAGCAGGGCCTAGACGTCAGAGGTCCACATAGAACTCCACAAAACAAAAGATCTCTGCCGTAATCCAAGAGTGGAATAGATTGGGTGATACAGCTCGTTGCTATAGGCTACACACGGCATTCATCACGCGACACTAGCCACGTTATCACCCACGCGCTCACACTCGTGTATCGAGGATTTCCTCCCTCGCTATGGCGCTTCGGGGTCACAACACCGGAAGGAGACGGAAGAGAAAACGTCAGGAATTACGCTGGTCCACTAACATTTGCGCTATTTATAGAGCAAACTAAATACACGCCCCCACCCCGTACACCATCCTTATTCACTCGGTCACATTGGCATTGGAGTGTCTTTAGGCTTACACTAGAAAAAAGTGGTACATCTAATTTAACTGGTTTTATTCAAGTCTAAAATATTATTCAAAGATTACTGGATCAAGCTGAATGCATTAACATAGTTGTACACCAATAAAATACATTAACATAGTTGTACAGAATACATTAACATAGTTGTACATAGTTGGACACCAACAAAACATTTAATGGTTAAATTCGGTAGAAATAGATAGAGTACCTCTAGAAAAATGCTTACAACAGTGAATAATAAACATATTCCTTTGTGTCTGAAGGAAAGTCTTAAGAATATAAAGCAACTGATTCCTTCCACACTGACCTCTGATGGACAACATGAGAAAATTAACCAAGATTACACTTAAATACATGTTTATTGCATCACTTAAGCGACAGAAACAAACTAGATCGTGGCAAAGTGATGCAGTCTAACGTTATCCTGCTGAAGACTTCATAATGACTGATACGACAGATTAAGTGAATGTATGAAACACGCATCTAATTTGTCTAAATCTACCCTAGATCTATTTATCTAAAAATCGAATTTGTCAAATCTACCATGTTCTTGACAAGTGGTTGAGGTTTAGTAGCAAGAATCCATTAACCCCTTCTGGTAGATTTCATATTAACCCATTAACCCCTGCTGGTAGATGTCATATTAACTCCATTAACCCCTGCTGGTAGATGTCATATTAACTAGGGCTGGGCGATTTAAATCGCGATATTGTTATACGCATCTCATCAGTAAAGCCGGTTCCTTGATTAGTAGTAAATCACCATCACCTGCTTTCAGATGGAGCGGCATTTACTACAAAGAGCCGTAGTTAACTGACAAGCTGAGCCATATCGCATTAATATCGCGGACGTATCGCCAGCGATATTTAATGCGATATGGCTCAGCTTGTCAGTTAACTACGGCTCTGTACACAGCAAAAACTCCAGTGTTAAATTAACACTCCTAGGAGTGTATATGAGTCCACACTCAAGAGTGTTTAAGTTAATGAGATAATTAAGTGATTAATTTAGTGATGATTGAACATTATTGAAGACACCTGATGTTAACAAGCAGAATCACTGAAGGAGAAAATCACAAATTGTAAGCCACCGTTATGACGATCAATGGTTGCTTTAGTTGGACTCTTGACCCATATATTATTAAATTTAGATTTTGTTTGGCTGTTGTATCTGAATTATAATCGCCAGTTGAACAAAGAAAAAAGTGATCTGATGGTGTTGGTTATATTATGACAATCATCATTTGAACTTGATCACTGAACTCATTAAAATCCTTCTTTCTGACTGCGATTTATGTTGTTGGTTACAGCATAACTGTGAATCTGCATAAATGCCCAGAATTTTAGATATAATATAAAGGATTTCTTAAAAGTTGTTTTTAAAAAAAATCATTCTTTTAGGCACACACAGACGTCAAGATTCAGTCTATGCATCTCAACAATGGTGACGAGCAGAATATTCAATTAGGAAAAGTAAATTACATAGACAATTCAGATCATAATTTATTCATACCGCAATGCATGATGGGAGCCATTAATGAGTTGTGATTGGTGGCAGCCAACATGTTTTATTATTGTCACCATTGTTGAGATTCACAGGCTGATTATTGATGTCTGTGTTTTAAATGAATTTATCTGAATGTCTTTTGATCAGAACAATGTTTATTAAACATTTGAATTATAAGTACTGATAATCATAGGCTGAAGAATCACAAAACTGCTGCTAATAAGTTAAACCAAACTATCTCAATAAGTTTCCTTTTTCAGATCACAGCATGATTATGTCAAAACATAACCAACACTATAAGATAACATTTTACTTTGTTCGTTTAACTGTTATAAATCGTCTCGGGTTACGACTGTAACCCTTGTTCCCCGAGAAGGGAACGAGACACTGCGTCGTCGTCGTGACGACACTTTGGGAACGCCCCTCAGCGTAACGCATCTGAAGCATGAATGAAATCTGTCCAATCCTGATTGGTGCTGCGTCATGACGTAGTAGATGACGGCATAACCGGAAGATACAAAGGGACGCTGGCACAAACACACATTAGCTATTTGCGATGAAGCAAGCGCTCTGACCGTGATAGGTGTGGCGACGAGACGCAGTGTCTCGTTCCCTTCTCGGGGAACAAGGGTTACAGTCGTAACCCGAGACGTTCCCCTTCGAGGGAATTCGCACTGCGTCGTCGTCGTGACGACACTTTGGGAACGTAATACCCACTATGCCACACCTTAATCACACCTGCCCTAGTATGAAGCTGAGAACCAGGCATACTTAGGACGCGAGCACTCTGGCGCCAGGCGTCACAGGAAGTTGCAGACTGTAAAAACGTATGAAGGTGTGTGGGGTGGCCCACCCGGCCGCCTCGCAGATCTCCTGAAGCGAGACGCCAGAAAGGAGGGCCACCGAGGAAGCCATGCTCCTGGTGGAATGAGCCCTCACGGCCATAGGTGAAGGCAAATTGCGCACCTGATAAGCCGTGGCTATAGCCTGGACAATCCAATTGCTGATTGTCTGTTTAGATGCAGGCAGCCCTTTCTTGGGTGAACCAAAGCACACCAACAACTGGTCTGACTTCCTCCATTGAGAAGACTTCTCCAAATAAACCCTAAGGGCCCTGACCGGGCAGAGCAGGTGAAGTCTCCCCTCTTCCGCCGTCACGTGAGGTGGAGGATGAAAGGCCTGAAGAACCACTGACCGTGCCACATTAGATGGCACCTTGGGCACATAGCCCGGTCTAGGATGTAAGATGGCCTTAACTCCGCCAGGGGCAAACTCCAGGCAAGTTGGCGATATCGCCAAGGCCTGGAGATCCCCCACTCTCCTCAGAGAAGTGATAGCAAGGAGAAAGGCCACCTTAAGGGTCAGGTTCTTTGCCTCAGCCGACTCCAGTGGCTCGAAGGGGGCCTCAGCCAACCCCTCAAGTACCACCGCCAGGTCCCAGGTTGGGACTCTGGAGCGAGCCGCAGGCCTCATCCTCCGAGCCCCACGGAGGAAACGTACAACCAGATGGTGCCTCCCCAAGGGCCCATCACCTACAGGCGAGTGGAAAGCCGCAATGGCAGCCACATACACCTTAAGTGTGGATGGGGTAAGACCGGTGGAGAAACGATCTTGGAGGAACTCCAGCACTGAAGCCACTTGGCAGTTAACTGGGTCCACCTCACACTCTCTACACCAAGTGGAAAACACATTCCACTTCAGGT
The DNA here is from genome assembly GCF_963993115.1 of Abramis brama. Taxonomy (NCBI): domain Eukaryota; kingdom Metazoa; phylum Chordata; class Actinopteri; order Cypriniformes; family Leuciscidae; genus Abramis; species Abramis brama. The sequence continues at coordinate 13,268,525 of NC_139964.1, read as the reverse complement.
TGTACAATCTCCTGGTAGAAGGAGCCCTGGAGCTGAGTAAGGTCTCGACAACACCTGCTGACAGGTCAGCCTCTAGGTACCGGGCCCCCTCAGGGGCCAGACCCAGAGGTTCCACAGCTCTGGCCGGGGGTGAAATATTGTGCCCCCTGCCTGCGACAGCAGATCCCTCCTCAGAGGGACCTGCCACGGAAGGCCGTCCAGCAGTGCTACAATGTCCGAGAACCATACTCGGGTCGGCCAGCGGGGTGCTACTAAAAGTAGACTGATCCCCTCCCGGCGGACCCGCTCCAAGACTCCCGGGAGCAGAGCGATCGGGGGAAATGCGTACAGACGCAGCCTCGGCCACGTCTGCATCATGGCGTCCAGCCCCAGCGGAGCTGGATGCCTGAGAGAGAACCACAGTGGACAGTGGGACGTCTCTTGAGACGCGAACAGATCCACTTCCACTGGGCCGAATCTCACGCACATGGCTTCCACCACCTCGGGGTGGAGTCGCCACTCCCCAGGCCTCAGCCCCTGTCTCGACAGGACGTCTGCTCCCTGATTTTGGTCTCCGGGGACATACATCGCTCTGAGAGACGACAGTTTCCCCTGGGACCACAGAAGGATCTGGTGTGCCAGTCTGCATAGAGGGCGCGACCTCAGACCCCCCTGATGATTCAGATACGCGACTACAGAAGTGTTGTCCGAGCGTATCAGGACATGGTGGCCGCGGAGGTCCGGGAAAAAGCTCCTCAGAGCTTTGTAGACCGCCAGCATTTCCAGGCAGTTGATGTGCCAGGAAAAATGCCGGGTCTCCCACAGACCTCTCGCAAAGCGGCCGTCCATGACCGCGCCCCAACCAGTGAGGGAGGCATCTGTTGAAACGGTTTTCCGGCAACATGATGCTCCCAGCACCGGTCCCTGGGACAGGAACCAAGGTTTCTTCCATATGACGAGAGAACGAAGGCATTTGCGCGTTACCCTGATCATACGGAATGGATTTCCCCTCAGGGAAAACCCCTTGGCTCTCAACCACCACTGTAGGGGTCTCATGTGTAGTAGGCCAAAAGGTATGATGTTGGACGCTGCTGCCATGAGCCCCAGCAGTCTCTGAAACTGCTTCACAGTGAGGTTGTGGCCTAGCTTTGCTCTGGAGACCATCGCCCGTATGGATTCCACCCGTGCAGGAGACATCTGTGCCCGCATCGTCGTGGAGTCCCATACCACTCCCAGGAACGTAGTCCTCTGGGAGGGCGTCAACACGCTTTTCTTTGTGTTGAGTCTCAGCCCCAAGCACCTGATATGGGCCAGAACGACATCTCGATGCCGAACTGCCATATCGTACGACTTGGCTAATATTAGCCAGTCGTCGATGTAATTGAGTACACGAATGCCCTGGAGTCTCAGCGGAGCCAGCGCTGCATCCATGCACTTGGTGAAGGTGCGAGGGGAAAGAGCTAGGCCAAAGGGAAGAACCCGATATTGGTACGCTTCGCCCCCAAAAGCGAACCTCAGGAACTTCCTGTGACATGGAAGGATGGATATATGGAAGTATGCGTCCTTCAGATCTATCATGACGAACCAGTCCTCGAACTGGATCTGACTCACGATGGCTGGAATTGTGAGCATCTTGAACCTGAATCTCCTCAGAGAACGATTCAAGTGCCTGAGATCTATTATTGGACGCAACCCCCCATCCTTCTTGGGAACTATGAAGTACCGGCTGTAGAACCCGGACTCCCTGTCTGGCAGAGGAACACGTTCTATGGCCTCCTTGACCAACAGGGATTGAACTTCCTGTTCCATAACCCGAACCTGCTCTGGGCCGACCACAGTCCAGACCACCCCGTTGAACTTTGGAGGAGGGGAGCTGAACTGCAGTCTGTAACCCAGCTCTACAGTACGCAGGGCCCACGCAGATATATTCGGAAGGCATGACCATGCGCCGAGATAATCTACTAAGGGAACCAGCCTCTCGAGGCTGGCCTCGGGTGTCAACCGAGACTCGTTCCTGACCCCCTGAAGCGGCTGACCGGCAGGGAGCAGTCGAGAATGATTTTCGGTGTGCGTACGCGTTCGCTGCCCAGCCGCAGGTCTTACTTGAGGCGGCTGGAGCGGCGTGCGTGCGCGGGAAACCAGTGTGGCCCGAAGCGTACTGGACGGCGGGAGCACAACACTGATTTCCCGAGAGCTCCGGGAGGGAGGCGACCTCAATCGCTCCATCCCGGGGGGGACAGCTCTCAGCGGTCCGGCCGCAACTAGGACCGCTTAGAGGAAGCCTTCTTTGCCTGAAGGACGGTCCTCAGATCGACCTTAGGCTCCGAAGGCTTACCTCGAGAGCGCCGCCTCCTTTGCCAGGCTCCCTCGGGAGGGGCGCGGGTGGCGACACTCTCTTTTTGCACCTGACGGTGCGAGGAGCTGGTAGACGGTCGAGGCTGCCCTTTAGAGGCAGCCTTCCTCGAGGAGCTGGAGCGACGGGGAAGATATTGCTGGAAGGCCGCCGACTGCTTCCTCACCTCCTGGAACCTCCCGACGACGGTCTCAACCGCACCGCCGAAAAGTCCAGAAGGCGAGATCGGGGAATCTAAGAGAAAATGTTTCTCCTTCTCTTTCATCCCCGATAAATTCAGCCACAAATGTCTCTCCACACACACCAAACCAGCCATGGAGCGTCCGATGGCATGGGCCGTCTCCTTGGTGATGCGGAGAGACAAATCGGTGGCCTTCCTAAGCTCCAGTATGTCCTCTGGAGAGGGACCCTGGCCCTCATCCAGCTCCTTAAGGAGGTCGGCCTGGTAGGCCTGCAGCACCGCCATAGTGTGCAGACAGCTACCAGCCCGCCCGGCCGCCATATAAGCCCTGCCCACCAGCGCTGATGTATCACGGCACGGCTTAGTGGGCAGTACTGGGGCCTTAAGGGACGATGCGGCCTCAGGAGAGAGGTAGCTCGCGAGAGCCTCCTCCACCCGAGGCATCGTCCCATAGCCACGCTCAGCCGCCCCCAATACATTTGCAAAATCAAGCACTGGGGGGTTGGAGAGCCTGGCTGAATATGGTTTTTCCCACGACTTGCACAACTCATTGTGCAAGTCAGGGAAAAACGGAAGGCCCCGGCGTGGAGGTTGAGACCGGCGCTTGAAAAACCTTTCATCCAGCTTACTGGCTGGCTGGATTACAGGTTCTTCTTGTGGCCAATTAATATTTAATTTGGCCACAGCGCGGGTCAAAACCTCCACCAGCTCCTCTTGAGCGGGTGCGTGAAGCGGTGGATGGGGCTCCACAACACCCGCCTCGATGCTCAAAGCATCTGACCCCTCAGAGCCAGATAACTGAAGGTGCCTCCACCTCGCGGGAAGAAGCCGCATCGCGGGCTTCCACACGAGGCGGGAGAGCATCTGAATCTTCAGACGAGGACTGGGAAGATGACGAATCAGTCCCGAGTCCCGCTGAAAGATCCATCTGCGAGCCCCACGATCTGCGGCGCCGCGCTGCCTCAGCAACGGCGGGCCCAGAACCGCGGGGCTCACGAGCTTGGCCGCCCTCATTGAACACGGCCAGCCGCGAGCGCAACACCCTGAGCGGCAGCTTATCACACTCGCTACAGCGTGCTGCACACCCAGACAATGTACACAGGGCTGGTGTGTGTCCGTGCCCGATAAATAGCGCGGACACGGGTGCACACACCGTCTGAACTGCTCGCTAGACATGCTTGTGGTAACTTGATATGACAAACAACAGTAAATAGGACAAACAATTCACAAAGAGCGCTTTAGCTGAAGAGCAAAAAGCTAATGTGTGTTTGTGCCAGCATCCCTTTGTATCTTCCGGTTATGCCGTCATCTACTACGTCATGACGCAGCACCAATCAGGATTGGACAGATTTCATTCATGCTTCAGATGCGTTATGCTGAGGGGCGTTCCCAAAGTGTCGTCACGATGATGACGCAGTGCGAGTTCCCTCGAAGGGGAACAATAACAGCAGACAAACAACAGTAAATATTAAAGTAAACATATAATGGTCTAGAGCCCAACTAAAGCAAACACCCATCACCTTAATGGTAACTTACAATTTGTGATTTTCTCCTTCAGTGATTCTGCTTGTTAACATCAGGTGTCTTCAATAATGCTCAATCATCACTCAATTAATCACTTAATTATCTCATCAGCCCTAAATGCCGCTCCATCTGAAAGCAGGTGATGGTGATTTACTACTAATCAAGGAACCGGCTTTACTGACGAGATGCGCATAACAATATCGCGATTTAAATCGCCCAGCCCTAATATTAACCCATTAACCCCTGCTGGTAGATGTCATATTAACCCATTAACCCTTGCTGGTAGATGTCATATTAACTCCATTAACCCCTACTGGTAGATGTCATATTAACCCATTAACCCCTGCTGGTAGATGTCATATTAACCCATTAACCCTTGCTGGTAGATGTCATATTAACCCATTAACCCCTGCTGGTAGATGTCATATTAACTCCATTAACCCCTGCTGGTAGATGTCATGTTAACCCATTAACCCCTGCTGGTAGATGTCATATTAACCCATTAACCCTTGCTGCTAGATGTCATATTAACTCCATTAACCCCTGCTGGTAGATGTCATATGAACCCCATTAACCCCTGCTGGTAGATGTCATATAAACCCCATTAACCCCTGCTGGTAGATGTCATATAAACCCCATTAACCCCTGCTGGTAGATGTCATATCAACCCCATTAACCCCTGCTGATAGATGTCATAAAAACTCGATTAACCCCTGCTGATAGATGTCATATGAACCCCATTAACCCCTGCTGGTAGATGTCATATCAACCCCATTAACCCCTGCTGGTAGATGTCATATTAACCCCATTAACCCCTGCTGGTAGATGTCATAATAACTCCATTAACCCCTGCTGATAGATGTCATATGAACCCCATTAACCCCTGCTGGTAGATGTCATATTAACTCCATTAACCCCTGCTGGTAGATGTTGAAACTACATTATACGGCTTCAACAGCATCTTTCTCCATTGACGGCCATTCAAACAATGTTTCTTTATTGTTTGTTATATATGAAGTTATATATTAACTTTATTTATACAAATATACACTTTATAAACTGTGTTTTGTACATAAAAGTGTGACAAAAGATTGAATATTTAAAACAATGTAGATTTCACCAAATTTTGAGAGTCGTTTTCATTTATGGTTGATCACTGAATATATCGGACCCTCGTTTGTTGAGATGTTTTGTGGATGTGTTGAGATGTTTTGTGGATGTGTTGCTGTTATGTAGATCAGTTCTGTCCCACTGTCCTGTGTTGCTTCAGGAGACTTTATATTGGCATAATAATCACCAGCTGTATCTGTCACCTGATTGGTTGAGTGGGTGTGACTGGGGTTTGAATCAGGATGTTGATTGGTTACTGTGGCGTAAAGAGTAGAGACTTCTGAACAGGGCTGCGTTCAGCACCGACAAAACGTTGCACAACGTTTTTTAAACAGAAACGGTGATGCGTTGAACACACTGTTCTGATGACGCAAGAGTTGCAACTATGGCAGCTGAGAAGGCCATTCTTTGTGTTCTTTGTGAAGAATTTTCGGAGCCTGATGAAGTCGGTATAAATATGTGTTTAATACTACAAAATATGCCCGATGTTACAGTTACTGCACTTGCCACCCAGAACAAAAGAGAACATCCCAATCGAGTGAAGGGATTGCTGAAACTGTAGCACACATCTTACCTAATTCAGACTAAAACACATCTATTTAGCCTCACATACTGACTTTATTTGTAGTTCATACTGTTTTAATACCCTGCATTTTCTTTCTCATTTTTAGGAAAAGCACTTAATTACCATTGTTTATTTCTATACCAAATGTCATACACTTGCAATGAAGCTAAAAATATAAACAATTACATCATTATGTTGATATCCTATATTTTTACAATAAAACTTACGACAAACATGTCTTCTAATATACTCAGTTGTTGCGTATACCGAGCTGCATCGAACACATTTGTAAATTACTTTCCTTGAACCCATTGTGCGAGTTCACTTTAATACCGCGTGCTTTATATACATGTTGCTGCTGATTGGACTGCAGTTCTGACACACCCACCAAACAAGAGAAAACGTATCTCAAACCCCGTTGCACACCGGTGCACGCCGTTTCCAGGAAACATGACGTTCAACCCGGAAACCGTAGCAAAACGTTGCGCACCGTTTTGAACTTGAACGTGCCCCAGTTGTTGTGGTGTGATGCAGGCGTCTGATTGGATGAAGATGTTACCACGGTGACGTCTGTGTTTGGAATCTCCTCATGCATGCGTTCAGTCTGAAAAACAACACATACATCAATAATTGAATAGTTTATGTAGATAATTCTCTCTGTTGATCAATAAACAATCATTTAACATGTATGTCTGATCTTCTACAGGTAAAGATTTGAACACTCACCTCTGTATTGTGCTGCATGTTTTGCTGAAATAAAGCTGCATGAAAATAGAGAGTCAGTCAATTTACACACTAAAATAGAACTAAATAATAACAATAATAATCACAAACAAACTGTTACCTGTCCCAGATTTCCTCTTCCTCTTCTTCCGAATGATGAAGGTTCCAGAACACAGAGTCAGAACCAGCAGAACCGAACCCAGACCGCCAGCAACAGAAGCCAGATCTGAAGGCAACGCTAAACACATGATATTTACATGGTGATATTTACAATATTGTAATATTGTAAATATACAGTTGTTATATTGTGTAACCGAAGTGAAACTGCAATGGTAAACCTCAACTCTACAGAAGAAAACACTTCTCTTTACGGTTGATGTCAAACCAAATTAACCACATGAAATCTGATATGTGCATCATTTATATTTATACAGTAGATCAAATGTGTCTCAACAAATGTTCAAATCAATTTCCTCTCAAATATTTATCATGTGATCAGAGAGTTGCATTATGGGAAATGTAGTTTGTGTGCTTACTAGTGTTTGTCTGATAGAGTTGAACTGTAATTCCTGTTGTTGTTCTTGTTGTTTCAGTTTCTGTTTGATGAGTCGCTGACAGAGAGAAACACCAGTGACTGTGAATGTGTCGCTCATGCAGTGATATAATAACACATAATAATAATAGACAAACACACACTTAACACTGTTTGCTATTGCTGCATATGAACAAATGTTGTGTTTTCTGTTCACATCACTGATCACTGATCATCAGTATTAATAAAAGGTAAATTCTCTTCTTTTTACCCTGTTTATCCTCTTCTCCTCTTCTGTAGGCGCTGTGTGAAGTGATCCTGGTGTGTTTCAGAGTCAGGGTCGCCAGATCTGAATAACAAAATAATAATAATAGACAAACACACTCATAACATTGTTTGCTACCCACTAAGCAAAACGATGTCCAAAACACGTCTTTTCAACGTCTTTGTCACAAAAGTCGGACGTTGAAAAGACGTCCACTGAGGAGCCAGAATGAAAGTTATTATGACGTCTTTTTTTTGACGTGTTCTGCACGTCCGATATAGGTGTTACACAAACACACTGTTACAGCAGCCAAAGAAAAGTTAAAGTAAAAACAAAGGGGACCAAGAGCCCAACTAAAGCAAACACTGATCACCACAATGGTGACACTTCAAATTAAACAAATATCAACGTCTAAACCTCTGTTAATTCTCACTAAGATCATCTGACAGCAATAGTCAAAGTAATTATGTCTAAATGAGACCATAAATGATGCTGAAAATATCCACAATGGCCACATCTGAACTAGTTTTAACCTTGTACGAAGGTTCGATGAACGTCTAGATATCGGACGTGCAGAACACGTCAAAAAAAGACGTCATAAAAACTTTCATTCTGGCTCCTCAGTGGACGTCTTTTCAACGTCCGACTTTTGTGACAAAGACGTTGAAAAGACGTGTTTTGGACATCATTTTGCTTAGTGGGAAGTATTCAGTTATCTGATTCGAGTGTTGAGGAACATCACAACCTCTAAATGTTCAGTGTGATGCAATTGTGGTTTATTTTTCACAGAAGTTGAAGCTTTCAAGTTTCCAAGTTGATGCAAGTTTGTGTAAGACATAAATGATCTTGAATTACATCATGATCTTGAATGCAGCATTAAAATTGTGTTTAGATGCTTTGATATCTCTGCGTTCACTATAATCAGAGTAAATTCATGTTTTGATGGAAGTTAAGCTCTGAAAAGTTATGTAAACACAATCAAAACACATGTGAGTGCAGATGTCAGTGTGTGTGTGTGTGTGTGTGTGTGTGTGTGTGTGTGTGTGTGAGAGAGTGCAGATGTCAGTGTGTGTGTGTGTGAGGACATCTGAGGACTGAACCTTCAGTCTTCAACAACTTTAACACATTTAATCTCAAAGGAATCATCTAATATATATAAATGACTTCAAGTACATTTAGAAGCACAATATTGAAGAAATAAGAGTCATAAAGAGCGACAGACAGAGGAACTGACCTGATTGTGGACTCAGTTCTGTTGTACTGAAAGATGACGGTGTTTTTGAAGAAGGGCTGATGGTTGAAACTTCAGTGGTCTTTTTATCTGAAGGGTCACAGGAAAGATCAACTTAAAACACTGACACTGAAGTTAATTTAACATACATACAATCTTTCATTCAATCTCTGTTTTAATCACTCTGTTTCTTGTTGAGCCAAAGAAATCCAGTAAAGTCACTTTAACGCACTACCAAGTCATAGTTATAGTGACAATTGGACCCTAATATGAAGTGTGACCAAAACATGGGAAATCTTTTCTTTGTACTTTTGTCAGTAAAATAAAGTTGAAACAGAATTAACAAATCACAGATTCTTCATTTTTATTGCATTTTACAAAATTATCCAACTTTTCTGGATCTGGGGTTGTACAAGATTATTGACTTGATCTCTCACTCTCAGCTTGTTTCCATGCAGTTCATTTCTGCTATTAACAACTGAATCACTTACCTTCTTTAACCAGCAACAAAATCTCTGAATAGTCATCAAAAGGCACATCAGTCCTCTCCACACCACACCAGTATTGGCCTTCATCCTCTGTTCTCAGATCAGTGATGGTGACGGTGAAAACTCTGGCCGTCGTGTCGTCAGTCAGAGAGAATTTCTCGTCTTTAGCTGGAGATCCTGATTCAACCATGATGTTTTTAAATCCAATGATGAGACACTTTGAGAGGAAAAACAAGAGAAGATGTCAAACTCTGTGTGAAAGAGCTGAGAGTCTCAAACTCACCTGTACAGATGCTGGAAAAGAGCAGCAGGACGTCCAACATGATGAAATTTGACAAGCGTTTCGCTTAAATAAAAGACCAAATTCTGTGTGACAAACGTTACTGTTAATATTTAGATTTAACTATTTAAAATATTTCTAAGTTGACAAATATTGTTGTAAATGTGGTAAAAAGTGACCGTCAAAAATTCATACCAGTTTTTTAAACATTGTTTGAAGCTAAATGTGACAAAATGTTGCTGTTATTTTCAGCGTGAGCCGCTTTACAAACGGCGCCCCATACTTGACCCTTGACTTTCTAACATTAGTTTTTCTCTGCCTGCTGTAACTCTGTGTTTATAAGACATTGATTATGGCTAGGAAATCAGAGAGAAAATGAATCATGTGATGTTGGTTGTGTATCAGTGATGGCAATCACCATGTTTGATTCACTAAGCTCTTATAGAGTCTTATCTTTGATTATATGTGTTATTAATTTTATATTATTGATTGTAGTAGCCCTATGATTCTACAGCATGTTATCCATCATTGCTGTGATAATCAGAAGAATTTTTAAAACATTGTGTACAATAACGGTTTGAACGGCTGTATCTTTTAGACACACACAGACATCAAGAGTCAGCGTATGAATCTCAACAATGGTGATGATAAAAGTGCAGTGCACTTGATGGAGCCTCCAATCAAAACTCATCAGTATCTCCCAGCATGCATTGCAGCAGGAATACATTATGCTGAATTGCCTTAGTATTTTCTTTTATTATTATATCTGCTTTTATTTTTGATGTTGTTTTTGTTGCAGCTTTTTAGTAGCTTGTTTTGTGATGTTCATAGTTTTATCTGATTATTGTGTTGATTGTCACCGTTGTTGAGATTCATACGCTGATTCTTGATGTCTGTGTTGGTTTAGATCAAACAGTAGTTCAAAACCTTTTTTCTACACCATGTATTTTTAAAGTTCTTCAGATTATCTATTGCTCACTTACAGAGATATTATACTATATTATAATTAATATTATCATTTTGCTCATAAAGTGAGAGATAAGACTCTTTATGAGATCAGTGAATCAGACCACAATATGATGATTATGTCATCATTAACCTGCCATCATCACCTGGTCACATTTTCTCTCTGATTTTCATGCCATAACGTTTGTGTTATATAACTACACAGTTAAGGCAGTCAGAGTAAATCTAAAGTTAAAAAGTCAAGGGTCAAGAGCCCAACTAAAGCAAACACTCATCTCCATAATGGTAACTTCAAACTTTATTATTTTCAATAAAACATCAACGTCTAAACCTCTGGTAATTCTCAATAATTAGTACAGTGTGTGGTCATTGAAAATGTGTTCTGATATATGTTCTTCACAGAAAATGAGCCAAGGCCAATGAGTCTCAGTTTGAAAAAATAATTAATCGTATAATTTTTCTTTTGATAAAAAATGAAAACGGGTCCAACAGACCCGAACACCATACAAGGGTTCATTTAAAAATAACTACATATAATTAATAACTTATAAATAACTACATATAATTAATGACCATGATTCTTTTACTTGGGACATAAAAAATGTAGATCTGGTTAATGATATTTGGGACAACAATGCAACAAAAGTTGCACATACTGTACTTGCATGTATGCCAGTTAGCAGTGAAATAAAAGGAAGCTATGTGAATGAAGTGAATGCACCTGCATGAAGAGGCTGCAGTGGGCTATCTTGCTATAAATACTTAACACTTAATTGAAGATGATCCATGTTGATCATTCTAGTACATCTACAACTGTTTTTCGAATGAAAGCATATATCACTGATGTCAGGCATATAAGCAGCAATCAGAGGGGGTGAAAAGGAAATGTTGGCACTGTTTTTTTGTTGTTTTACTGAATGGTGCATTACCCTTGTGTAATAGTAATAGTGTGTGTAGATCTGTGTAGATTATACTGCCCTTCCACCCCCAGGGGCCAAGCAACGGCCCCCAGAAGAGCAAACAAATGCACATTTCAAATGACTGTAACTCAAAGTCCGGTTAATGTATCAAAGAGCTGGACAACTGCTTATGCTATGTTTAATAAATAATGTTGGGCACAGTTTTCAGACATATATGGAAAGCTGGCATAAAGGTTATTTTTAAAGTGCTCACAGTAAAATATAAAATTTCAGCCTGTCATAAAGGTTTGCACAATGAACAAATTTAGATATCCAGTTGTCCATTAAATATATTATTTATTTAACATTTATTGTTTTATTACTAAACGTTTTAAACTACATTACCCACATATCTCTGTCATTCTATTAATGGAACAGGAAGCATGGAGCTGTAGTTCATTGAAATGTGCAGACATGCTTAGGGTTAGGGTTAGGATCTCGGTAAAGGAGTAATTTTTCACAACATAGAGACACTTTATAGTTAGCTTAATGTATAACTAACGTAATAATAACACCAAACCATACTTTGTAACATGAAGCGCCGTTTTATATGGGTTAAACGATTGTCCAATCATAGCGAGCTCTGCGATAAAGTCACAGCCAATAACAACCCAGCTGAACAGATGCGTCACACTTACATGCCCATTTATGGTAAATGATGACAGATCTCTTCTGGTTCTGGCTGCAGGGATAGATACCTTAAATATTTTATATTTAGGCTGTTAAACATGTATTCCTTCTAATTAAATTATAAAACTTATATTTAAAAACAAAAGACTCCTTTGTGTGGTTACCATCCAAAAACGAGTTCACATGATCAATGACACAAATTTGCTCATTTGATTCATTAGACTGATGCATAAATACATTTGAAAGAGAAACTTTTTTCTAAGCAATGGCCTACAGCAGGGTAGTTTTGCAGTATTTTAATTAAAGATAATTACATGTACTAAAGTGCTTCTAACATTTACAGTGTATGTATAGTATATTAAAGGTATATCAATTATATTCATATAAATGTAACAAAAGCACAATGAATGGACACAATTTTGAAAGCTTATTCCAATATTTAATGTCAAACTGTTTAAAGACAAATGTAGCGCCAAAACTACTGCACAACAGTATAAAATCAGTTAATTAAAAATATCCAGATACAGGGGCAATCTATTATAGTGACACATACATTAACGTTAAAAAACTTGCTATGATGAAGTTATATATTTACATATCTTTCTATATCCTTGTGATTATTGGTCACTTTTATTGTAACTATGCAATGATTATGTCCTTTAGCAAAACACCTGATGAGCACTGACCCTTTTTTATAAAGGCATTAGGCAGAAATCAAGTACAGTTTATGAAGCTGAAAAGAGAAAACAAAATGCTTTAACAATATGGAAAAAGATAAATCACTATTTTCAATATTGGTTCTGCATATATCAAAGAGATCCTGAGGAGGAGTGGACTTCACATGACTTTCAGAAACTGAGACAGAACAAAGGGTGCACCTCGCTGGACTGGACACATCCTACGCATGCCCAAACAACAACACCCAAACACAGTGATGAAGAGGACACCACCAGGAGGATGCAGGACACAGGGAAGACCAAGGAAGACACAGAGACAGATGTTTCACGAAGATCTGAAGAATGTCAGTGTCCCATGGGAAGATGTGGAGAACTTGGCCACGGATCGAATACGTTGGAGGACACTTGTTGCCCAATGTGCCCAGCACAGCACTTGATGATGACGTTGTGAGTTTATCCATAAGCGTGGGATATGTTTTCTGCAAAGAGTGTTGCATAATTAAATGTTAAAAGCATTTTTATGTAATAAGTTCACTGATATGTGGGCATTTCTATGAATTAAAGTATGTCTTTAATAGCAAGCAATAATCATATGAAAATGATTTACATGCAAACGGGACAGTTATCAGCAGTGTAACTGATCTGATTATGACAAAATAATCGAGTATCTGATGTCATGTGACAAGTCAGATAAGCTTTTCCACTCTTGCAAACAGAGGTAGGTTATGGAGAGACATCATGTATCACTGGAACATTAACAGACGGGGACCAATTTGCAATTAATATAAACTTTCTGACAGTGTGTGTGACATCCGACAACTTTCCAAGAAGTGGCGCAACTGAAATACCGCGATAAATATGTACAGGAATTGAGGCAGTAGCCAATGACAGCACTAGGAGTAAAAGCTGCAGGATTGTGTACGAGTATACAAATATGTACGAGTATCATACGAATTTGACAACTTGTTAAATCTTGTGAATTATTAAGACTTTCAGACTATGTTCATACTGATTGGGCTATGGGTTTTGTGAGAAAAGTTAAGAAACAACAAATGCTTGATAAAATGTTTGATTTAGGATTAAAACCAACACATACACACCATTGTGAATATCTGCCTTTGCAGCTGTCCGTCTAAAACTATAATAACAGCCGTTTATTGCATTATAAACACTGCAAAAATGATACAAATACTTTACAATCTTCACTGTTAGATTTCCACGGATGAAACTCATTTAAAGATAACATTAGGAACACACGAGTCATCTAACAGAGGTTATTATGAAAGAAAATGTTTCTCACTCCAATTTTCTTGTGTGGAGATTAATTAGTTAGACAATATTAATTACTGAATAAGTGTATCTCTTACCGTTTTGTAGTTTCAGCCGCTGATAACAGACTCCAGGAGAGTGAAGTGCAAATGCAAGCTGAAAACTTTCTTCTGCTATTTTACACTTTTTTTCCTTCCTCTTTTTAAAGTCTAAGCAACCTTCCCCACGCCGAGACAGGAACAACCCGAATGAAACCACTTGCAAATAGAAAAAGATAAAACACTCTCTCTAAAGGATTGGTTAAAGAATATCTAAAAGCATGACTACAGAGTTTACATTACAAATATCGGTAACACTTTAGAATACTGTTCCTTCATTAATGAATAATTACACAGGAACAAACGAGTAACGTATTATTAACATTCTAGTAACTACTATTAACTAACAATAAACTCTGATTAACAAATTAGTAAGTAATAGCGCTCAGATGAATGTAGTAGTTCATTATTAGCTAATCAATAACTACTATTTATTATTATTATAAATATTTATTTTAAATTATTTTCCAAATAATTAGTAGTTCCTTTAGAAATATGTAGTAACACTTGAGTCATTACTATCCAAAACCTTACAAAAGCCTTAAAAGCTTACAATGACTTCAGTCAATATTAGGTTGTTATCATGTTTTTCACTTTAGATACTGATCCAAATTATTAGTAGTTCCTTTAGAAGGATGTAGTAACACTTGATTCATTACTAATGGGCTACCATTACCTTATATTAAACATTGTGCATTATAAATATTTATTAACCTGTATATAGTAGTTCTTATAGTCTTCAGTGAGGTATGAAAAATAGTAGTTATTGATTAGCTAATAGTGAACTACCACATCCGACTGAGGGCTATTACTTACTAATTCGTTAATCAGAGTTTCTTGTTAGTTAATAGTAGTTACTAGAGTGTTACGGTCCGTGTAACGCTTCACAATTCAGTTTTCAGACCATACAATGCAAATGCAAAAATGCAAAATTGAAACCAGACATTAATTTTTCTTGTTTTTCCAGTACATTATCAATGGATATTTGCCTTTTTCTCCCCTTTTTCATTTTTACTTTTGCTAAATTGTGACTTCAGAAACAAACATTCGAATAAATGAAATCTAACCGATTTTCTATTTTTCCATTTTTCGTCTTGTAATTTGCGCCGTGGGCGGTACCATTAGCACGGGGGTGTGGCCGTGGACTAACTTTACTATCATTTCATTGATGTAACTGCTTTATTTACACTGCATGCACGTTTGAGGAGAAGTTTAAAAGACGGAACACAGGACGACATTTTTCACCCGAAGTGCCATCATTATTATTATTCTGTGCTAAATTATAAGGCAGTCTCGGACCGACCATCGGGAGCAGCCGGGAAAAGTGAAATCCCGGTGGCCTGGGTATGATTTGGCACATTGCCCTTGTTTGTATTTACCTATTCATTCTTACTTTATTTTATTAATATATAATATAATATAATATAATATAATATAATATAATATAATATAATATACATTTTACATGGTACAGTAGCCTAGGCAGCCACAACCACGAGATCCCAGGCAGTTTTTTTAAGTTTTAATCAAAAACTATTTAATGTCTATAGTGGCAGTGCTGATTCATTATCGAATGGCGAATTTAATGTGCTCGAATAAATAAATAAAAAACAAGCTGGGCAATGTGCCAAACGTAGCAAGGTATTTCTGTTTATTTATTGAAAATAAATAAATATTATTGCTCTTGATTTGCAGCACCATAGTTAACTATAGCCTAGTATCGCCTCATGCTCATATCCTGGCGAACTGCTTCTATTGTAATGAACAGACTAGAGTTCTACAACTGTGCTAGATTTAATGGCATTTTACGGGAACGAGAAGCGGTGTAGAGCTAAAGCACACAGAAGCTCAAGCGGATGCTGTGGTAACGAACAATGCCCGCTATAGTGAAAACATCTGCATCTTTATTGTATTGTAGGCTATTACAAACGAGAGCTAAAAACCTAACAAAAAAAAAGAAGCTTTTTTTCTATATTTTCGCTTGGTAGTATTTTTATTAATAAGGTCAATACAAACAGGGCAATGTGCCAAATCATACCCAGGCCACCGGGATTTCACTTTTACCGGCTGCTCCCGATGGCCGGTCCGAGACTGCCTTATAATTTAGTAGGCTAGGCTACACGTAGACTATTAGCCTAATAATACAAGTTATGGCACTTCGGGTGAAAAATGTTGTCCTGTGTTCCGTATTTTAAACTTCTCCTCAAACGTGCATGCAGTGTAAATAAAGCAGTTACATCAATGAAATGATAGTAAAGTTAGTCCACGGCCACACCCCCGTGCTAATGGTACCGCCCACGGCGCAAATTACAAGACGAAAAATGGAAAAATAGAAAATCGGTTAGATTTCATTTATTCGAATGTTTGTTTCTGAAGTCACAATTTAGCAAAAGTAAAATTGAAAAAGGGGAGAAAAAGGCAAATATCCATTGATAATGTACTGAAAAAAAAAAAAAAAAAAAGAATGTCTGGTTTCAATTTTGCATTTTTGCATTTGCATTGTATGGTCTGAAAACTGAATTGTGAAGCGTTACACGGACCGTGTTACTAATGCATTAGTCATTTGTTCCTGTGTAGTTATTCATTAATGAAGGAACAGTATTCTAAAGTGTTACCCAAATATCAAATGAAACTTTCAGTGTGAAGGGAAACCTCTTGTCACCATGATTAGATGGTGTTTTTCAGCTTCCTGAAAAGTGATCTTCTTTCTTTAACACAAGTTGCTCTTTATTTTTAAAGACAGTGTTTACAAAATAAGATCAAACTGTGTATGTTTAATCAGGGTATCTTCCGTCCATTTCATTTCCTATTTGAAATGAAATAAGCAGAAACGAGAAGCGGCGCCTTTATTCGTTTTTTCCAAAAAACGAAAAAACGAGATTTCGGCTTGATTTTTTGTTTTTTAGTTCACAGGCAAAAAACGAATAAATTACTTCAAAATTCGTTTTGCACATGTGGACGGTCATGAGGCGCCCCTGTCAGCCGATTGGTCAAGAAAATCTGAGCATGTGACGTCATCGGTAGTTCCCCAGGTTTATTCAACAAAATAATAGTCCTATGGCTCTGCGTACCGCATATTAAACTGTTCAGGGCAGGTCCTGAGCTTACTTATGTGCAACTTAACGCGTTTAAGAGAAATATTTATATATCAGAAATATTAAATATTAATCTGCTGCACCCAGACGGTTTTATTAGCTGTGCGGAGTTAAATCTGTCTGGTGCTGCGCTAGGCAGCGCAGCGGGTGAAGCACAATGTTCAGTCAAGTGTAGCATATACGCAGCAGTCATAACTCTTCTTTTAGACAATATGCTCAGTTTTGGACAAGGGGTGGTTATTATTGCAAATACTGTAATGCAAAACTGCTGATGGTGGTTGGTACCGCGATGATGGTAAATAAAATTGTACTGTAGCCTAACTGTAGCCGCGAGAGTGAGACAGCGAGATGATTGACAGGACGATAGCGGAGGAAAAAGCGCAAGATTTTGTTAGTAAAGAAATATTTATTTGTTTAATATAAAAGTGAGTTTGTCTTTGAAAACAACAACAAAACGGTGAAATAACAGTGTGATCACAAAACTGAGCGTTCGTTTTAAAGGGAAATTTCCAAATATATTTTATTTATTTGTTAGCCTAATGCTGTTGTTTTATGCTACAAGTTTAATACTATGCGGATGCGGGAGTTAAAACTGTGCTGGGCTATGTTGGTGACCCAGTGTAATTGTAGCCTACAGCATAAAATACAACCACAAACACACGTAATATGTATGCATAGCCAAAACACAACATGAGTTTGTTTAAACTTGATTTTTACCATCCATATTTTTTTTTCTTCCGGACTCCACGCCAGAGGTCCCCCTCAGCACCCCTAACCCTTGTGTTATGTTGCGGGTCAATTTGAACCATTTAGGGTGCTTTCACATCTGTAGTTACATTCATTCCGGACCAAGGGAGAAAAATTATACTTTGTAGCATTTTTCAGGCGTTTTGGTTCCTTTTCACACCACACATTTGTGATGTTCCCGCCCGGGTCAATTTGTCCCTCAGCTATTCAAAAGCAACTGTATGGACACATGTGTTTGTATGACAGGGCACTTCAACTCCAGTTCTAAAGTGCAAGTGTCTAAAAGTGATCTAACCCTATCCAAACACACTTGAAAAAGCTAGATCACGTTGTTCAGAATTAATTGCAAATTACAGATGAAAATCTTTGTCAGACAAATAAGCTCTCATTTCTATATTCAAGATATCTGAAATACCTAGCTTTTAACCTTTTATGATTTTCAAAGACAGCTTTACAGAGCCAATAAATAAATAAAAAACATTTATTTGATGTATGTTTTTGTTATGTTTTGTTTCTCACTCCCATGTGAGTGAATAATGAGCTTTCCCACAATTTTGCTTAGTGTGGCACAAGACTTTGGCATAGACAGCAGGAAAAATGAGCTCCCAAAGATTGACATTTAAATAAGTATTTTCATTATACAGCTACATTTAATTGTTTAGTTATGATGTTAGAAGCATAAAATGTATAAGAAAAAATGAAAACGTAAAAAAAAAATATGCAAAAAAAGTCAGTAGGCCTATACTGTTTATAAAAAGAAAACGGTTTTAAAAATGGTTAAAAAACAATTTGACCAATTTGTCAATTTGACCCGCTCCGTAAGTAGCCTAAGGAAATCGAACAGTGCACGAGGGTACGTTCAGCATATAGCGCTTATTTTAGATTTTTTTAATGTTTGACAACATCTTCCTCCACTCTTTGAACAATTTTAATTAACATTAGCCTATTCGTTATTAACAAAGTGAATAAGACGGATGAGATAACACAACTTATCTCATGGCCGCGGGCCGCCAGTTGTCGTTCCATGACCTATGGATTAACCTTTCAAACGAATGCGGTTCATTGTTATTTTTTAATGAAAACACAACAACAATAAAATAGTAGGCTACAATAAAAAAAACTCCTGCATAGTATTAAACTTGAATTAACAAAACGATTAAGACGGAATAACAACAGCATAGGCTAACAAATAAATAACAAATAAATAAAATATATTTGTAAATTTTCCCTTTAAAACGAACGCTCAGTTTTGTGATCACACTGTTATTTCACTGTTTTGTTGTTGTTTTCAAAGACAAACTCACTTATATTAAACAAATAAATATTTTGTTGAATAAACCTGGGGAACTACCGATGACGTCACATGCTCAGATTTTCTTGACCAATCGGCTGACAGGGGCTCCTCATGACCATCCACATGTGCAAAACGAATTTTGAAGTAATTTATTCGTTTTTTGCCTGTGAACTAAAAAATGAAAAATCAAGCCGAAATCTCGTTTTTCGTTTTTTGGAAAAAACGAAAAAACGGATAAAGGCGCCATTTCTCGTTTCTGCTTATTTCATGAATGAAATGGACGGAAGATACCCTGATTATGTTTACATGCATGTTCAATATTTACACCTATTTGAGGGAGGAACATGCCATTGCCTTATAATAGAATCAGGAAACAATATGATGGATGATTGAATTGATGGATGGGTGGGTTGATAATTTTGTGGGTGAAAGAAAGAAAGAAAGAAAGAAAGAAAGAAAGAAAGAAAGAAAGAAAGAAAGAAAGAAAGAAAGAAAGAAAGAAGAGATTCATTATTGGATGGATGGATGGATGGATGGATGGATGGATGGATGATTAACATGTAGTTGCATTCCCTTATATAAAATAATCAGGCACCACTATGATGGATGGATGGTGTAACATTGAGGATGGCCAGACTTTACCTCCCCTGTCCTGAAGAGGGAGCTGTTTTTCAGATCATACTTCTGACACTGTGTTTGTGTTTATCTATGTGCATTAGGGAAGTGTAACTCTATAAACACATACACACACACACACACACACACACACACACACACACACAATATCAATCTAGTATGTAGTGTGAGTGGGAGTCGATGTTAAAGTGAACCGTCTCCTCCATCAGTTTCTCAGGTATGATATCTGTCATAACACTAAATCAGTAAGAATTGCACTTTTTACTCTTCAGTGTAATTGATAAACACCACAATTCAGCCTAATAACTCTGAATCTGCCTCTGTCAGCAGTGCTTGTTCTGTCAGCGCTGTGGCTGATGAATAACTCACTGGCTCTTACCGTCACTGGATCTGTGGGAAGCAACATCTCAGTCTCCTGCAGATACCCTGAAACATACGAGAACAACAGCAAGTTCTTCTGTCAGATGAGCGGCTGGTTTTCTCCGAGAGATCCTCAGTGTGTTCACACGACCCATCGAGACACGAGGTCTGAACGAGGGAGACTGGCTCTTCTGGACGACTCCAGCGCTCATGTTCTCACGGCTCTCGTCTCTAGACTGGCTCCAGAAGACTCGGGGAAGTACTGGTGTGGTGTAGATATCGATCTCCTGCCTGACTTTACCTCTGAGATCTGGATAACAGTCAGCAAAGGTGAGATTCACAACAGCTGAAGACTATCCGTCCTAATGAATATCCTTAATATATACGAGCAGTTGATGTGATGAGTACGGTTTTCTGTGAAAACGGTGTTGCGTAAGCGGACCCTAAGTTAATAACTAATGATCTTTGCAAACGGAAGTGAATCAATCAAAACTAACTTTAGCTGGACAATAACTTTATTCTAGAGCTGCTGTAAAGCCAAACAATCTCTGTTACTGTAATCTCCTATTATCACTGTAAAGCTGCTTTGAAACAATCTTGTTAAAAGTGCTATATAAATGAAGGCGACTTGACTTGACATAAACATCTTCATTTTTCTAAACATCAAACGTTTAACTGACATGCCCTGACATTTGTGCTTTTTTCAGTTGCTTATAAACATATCAATGACAAAGGTGTAATTACACTCTATTTAGCACAAACAGGGCTACCATAGTATGTGAGCCACATGTATGTACATGTTTTCATTTTTGAGAGAATAATGTTTATGCATGGTTATTGAAAAAACTAAAAATGAAAGTTTCTGAAATAAGGCCACAAAACACATACTAAATATGTGTCAATAAGACTTTTGAATAATGGATGTCGTCGCCTAGAGTTTTTTCTTCAAAATGATGTGAAAATCATCCTGCCTAATCATTCACATAAAACAATACATTGATTTAAGTTTTGTGAAACACTTTTAGTTGTGGAAAGCCAATATGCGGATGGGGCGTACACTTTTAGTTGTGGAAAGCCAATATGCGGATGGGGTAAACTATCATGCATATTTAGTAGTTCACACCTGATGAGACAATGTCCCTGCATACTTAATGAGCCATTCATTCAGGTGTGTCACCTATAGCCACAAGAAAGAATACAAGAGCAATATATATATATATATAGAAATTATTGAACTTAAAAATATACTCAGTATAGCAATAGAGTTTGCTAAAAGCTGTTCATTCAATATAGCAGTATTTGAAAATTGATAATATTTTGTAAAATTACATTTATATTTGCATTTATGTCAAAACCTAGACACTTTTAAACATCAAAATGACTTTTATTAATATGTATTCGTGTCAAAATGACATATAAACAGATTTTCCTATTCAATTTTGCATGGAAATGCTTCCAAGACGCTTGCGTGTCGCGTGAAAAATAGGCGTCGGTTCTATTTCTAGCATGCACGCGTTTTCCTGAGACGCGCGTCTCACGCAGGCAGTGTGCAAACTCTAAACTGTTAACATGGGAGCCGAAATAAAAACGGACACGCCACGCAGCTGAGACGCTTACGCCACGCATCCAGTGTGTCGCCGGCCTTATCCAGCTGATGTGGGCGTTTCACAGGTTTGTATGGATCGCCTCACATTTGCGTTTGAATAGCGCGGTCTCCGTGGGCGGAGTCACATTAAAACTTAATGAGCTGAGATGAGAACGACTGACATCTCTCTCTTTACATATTACATAAACTGTGAATATTTGTTTTTTATAAAAATTACTTCATTTAAAAGAAGAGAATTCAAGCTTCATGCCTGTGTGTCTGTATGCCTGTTTGACTGAGTATTCGCTGAGTTCATTTTCGGACGCGTTTCAGAATTGACTTCACTGACTGAGAGTAGGCAGAACTCGCATCATGTTTATTTTCCTTTATTTGGTGAAAAGAACAACACTTTGTTTTTATTATGAGTATACACAAAACAAATACACACTAAACAGGATCGATTGATGTGTAACACAAGCATATAAGATAAAAATTAATATTAGTATTTAGATTTTTTTTTGCACTGAGAAGGAAAATCAGGGGGACCTCAGGGGGTTAATAACCAATGATCTTTGCAACGGAAGTGAATCAATCAAAACTAACTTTAGCTGGACAATAACTTTATTCTAGAGCTGCTGTAAAGCCAAACAATATCTGTTACTGTAATCTCCTATTATCACTGTAAAGCTGCTTTGAAACAATCACTATTGTTAAAAGTGCTATATAAATGAAGGTGACCTGACTTGACTCTTCATTTGTCTAAACATCTAATGTTTAACTGTTGTGGAAAAAATACATTCAAGCTCCGTGTACAACTGTTTTAAAAAGCTCTTTTTCACTGTGCCTGTGGTTTTTAAGAGCTCATGTAAATTGAGCCATGAGGACATGGAATATACAGATTCGTCACACAGACTGTGACACCTAATATCTTGATGACAAAAAAAAAAAAAACATCCATGTATTGTATATTTGTTATAGATTATTAATGCAATCCCGATCTGTTCATTTGCACTGAGAAACACGACCGTTCAACAGTTACAGGGATTTTTGAGGTGCCACTGAGACTCAGACTGGTTTCAGATGGGATGTGATACAGCGTCGTCTTCCTCTTACACGTCTCATAATGAGTCACTGTGAGAACTGAATTCACTCAAATGTGTGGTGAATGAATGCCAGCTGAGGTTTGAATGAACTATATATTGATGCACTATCAGATGATGAACTATAGTCCTTTCGCTTTTGTTTTCTGTGCAGGGGATCCACAAGAACAAACCACAGACCTGTTCCCGGAAGAAGCTGGCGGTGAGGTTACGACACACACACACACACACACACACACACACACACACACGTGGTTTTGCTTTTTTCAGTCAACTCATTGTGGGTTTGCATCAACAGAGTCTTACTCGAGGTTCATGATGATGGTGGCTTTGATGTGTGTTTGCGCTCTGCTTTTCGTGTTTCTGTTTGGTCTGTTTCAAGTCCTGAAACACAGCAGTCGCAGTAACTCAGGTGAGACTACAGCACTAACAGAACATGTCTTTTTCTTCAAAACATCTTCTGTTGAGGTTCTGAAAGAGTCCCTGCATATTTCAATAAATTGATAATTACATATTTATGTTCTTATCAGGTTCTGCTCCTCACCGAAGGACAATATCAAACCCAGTTCAGGTGACGACAGCAAATCTCATTCATTGATTAATTGATTAATAACATTAATTAATAATGTTGTTTTAACATCAGTGTTATTTTAGAATCATTGAGACACTATTATTATACACATCATGGCCATATTCCAGGATGACAATATCAAGATTCATCTCTGGATGGAAATAACTGTTGTGATGTTTTTGGTCAGGATCTTGTATTGTCAATGCAAGAGTCCAGCACTCTGTAAAGTCTCTCCAGCACATCCTACAGACTTTCAGTGAGTTTAAACTCTGGACTCAGAGGAGCCAATTCATGTGTGGAAATGATTCTTCATGCCCCTCCAAACCATTCTTTCACAATCTGAGCCTGATGAATCTTGACATTGTCATTCTGGAATATGGCCATTATGTGTCTTCCTTCATGATTGTTTAAAATCACAAATGATTTACTTTTAGCTTCTGACCAGGGCTGTATCTCAATACTAGTTTTACTTGATCTTAGTGCTGTGTTCGATACTAGAGATCACACAATACTCTTAGATCGACTACAAAATTATACCGGTGTTCAAGGACAAGCATTAAGCTGGTTCAGATCATACTTATCTAACCACTACCATTTTGTCTATTTAAATGGAGAAAAATCGAAGATAACGTCAGTAAACTATGGAGTGCCGCAGGGATCTGTGTTGGGCCCTCTGTTATTCTCAATATATATGCTGCCACTTGGAAATATTATAAGGAAACATGGAATTAGTTTCCATTGTTATTCTGATGACACTCAAATATATATTTCATCACGGCTGGATGAAAACACTAAATTATCCAAATTGACAGACTGTGTCGAAGATATAAAAGATTGGATGACGCATAATTTTCTTTTATTAAATCCAGACAAGACAGAGGTAATACTTATCGGTTCAAAAAACCGCCCACAAAACCTCTCACAATACAACTTTAACATAGTAGGATGTCCTGTTACTTTATCCTCTACAGTAAAAGACCTGGGTGTTATACTAGACTGCAACCTGTCGTTTGAAAATCATATTTCATATGTTACAAAAACAGCCTTTTTCCACCTTAGAAACATTGCTAAGCTACGTAATATGCTATCAGTTTTTGATGCGGCTAAAGTTAGTTCATGCATTCATGACCTCGAGACTAGATTACTGTAATGCTTTATTAGCTGGTTGTCCCACATCCTCAATAAACAAGCTACAGTTAGTCCAAAATGCAGCCGCTAGAGTTCTTACTAGATCAAGAAAATATGATCATATAACACCAATTTTATCATCACTACATTGGTTACCTATAAAGTTCCGTATTAATTACAAGGTATTGCTACTGACTTATAAAGCCCTAAACGGCTTAGCTCCAGTCTATTTAACGGATCTTCTATCGCCCTATAATCCATCGCGCTCTTTAAGATCACTAAATTTGAGGCTTTTGGTCATACCTAGGATATCCAGATCCACCAAAGGAGGGAGAGCATTTTCACATTTAGC
Source organism: Abramis brama (assembly GCF_963993115.1). NCBI lineage: Eukaryota > Metazoa > Chordata > Actinopteri > Cypriniformes > Leuciscidae > Abramis > Abramis brama. Next base: position 13,243,827 of record NC_139964.1, on the reverse strand, counting down.
TCCAAAACTCTGGAATAGCCTTCCTGATACTGTTCGTTGCTCAGACTCGCTCTCCCAGTTTAAAACTAGATTAAAGACGCATCTCTTCAGCCAGGCATTCATATAATATTTTTAATCTTACAGTTAAGTGCAGTTTCAGTGCTATGGTGCGGCCTGAATCCAGACTGAAACTTTTCATAGATGTCATTTTCTTGCAAGAAAGAACCCAGTTGAGCGGACACCACTTTTTCTAATATTTTAGACATAAATGGAAGATTTGAAATGGGTCTATAATTTGCTAGATTATGTGGGTCAAATTGTGGTTTCTTAATGAGTTTAAATGTCAGTTTAAATGTTCTTGGAACATGACCTAAATATAAAGATGAGTTAATAATATTGAGGAGAGGCTCTTCCACTATAGGTAATACTTCTTTCAATAGTTTAGTTGGTATAGGATCTAATAAACATGTTGTTGTTTTAGATGAAGTGATAAGTTTATTTAACTATTTTTGTTCTATAGTTGTAAAGCACTGTAATTGTTCTTGCGGGGTGATAATTGAGGCTGAATTATAAGGCGCGACTGAACGTTTACAATTGTGGTTCTGATGCTTTCTATTTTCTCAGTGAAGAACTTCATGAAATCATTACTACTAAACTGTAACGGAATATTTTGCTCAGGTGACGTCTGTTTATTTGTTAGTCTAGCCACGGTGTTAAATAAAAACCTTGGATTGTTTTGGTTGTTTTCTATTAGTTTGCGGAGGTGCTCAGCCCTGGCCGCTTTTAGGGCCTTTTTATAACGTGACATACTGTCTTTCCATGCGATTCTAGAGACCTCTAAATTAGTTTGTTTCCATTTACACTCTAAATTACGGGTTTCTCTCTTTAGAACATGCGTAGTATTGTTGTACCATGGTGCTTTACTTTTCTCTCTGACCTTTTTTAATCTAATGGGTGCAACAATATCCAATGTTCTAGAGAGAATGGTGCTCATAGTGCTAGTTAATTCCTCTAGTTCATCTGTTTGTTTGGGTTCACTGAGCAGCTGAGACAGATCAGATAAGCAATTTGAGAAATTATCTATGGTGGATGGAAGGATTGTTCTGCCTGGTCGATAACGCGGCGCAGCATGACATATTACAGCAGTACGTAATATGCAAGTTACCATGTAATGGTCAGTGACATCATCACTTTGTGGAATGATATCTATATCGGTTGGATCGGTTCCATATGATATAATTAAATCGAGTGTATGATTAAGACGATGAGTTGGTCCGGTGACGTTTTGCTTGACCCCAAAGGAGTTTAATAAATCTGTAAACGCAGCCCCTAACGCATCATTTGAATTATCTACATGTATGTTAAAATCTCCAACAATTAATGCTTTATCGACGTTGACCAATAGATCTGAGAGAAAATCTGCAAACTCTTTTAGGAAATCAGCATAAGGCCCTGGCAGTCTATATACGGTAGCCAAGGCTAGAGATAATAGGGATTTTTTTCTTACATCTGAGAGCATAACATTTAGTACAAGTACTTCAAACGAATTAAACTTGTCACCTGTTTTCTGAGTAACATTAAGAATATCTCTATAGACCGCTGCAACACCGCCGCCACGACCAATCAGACGGGGCTCATGCTTATAACAGTATCCTGGTGGAGTAGACTCATTAAGACCGAAATAATCATTTGGTTTAAGCCAGGTTTCAGTAAGGCAAAGTACATTGATGCTATTATCTGTGACTATTTCATTTACAATAACCGCCTTAGGTGTGAGTGATCTAATGTTTAGAAGACCTAGCTTTAAAAATTGTTTTTGTTCACTAATAGCGAGATTTTCTGTTTTAATAACAATTCGATTTTTCCTAGATCCTGCAGTAGATTTATTATTTGATCTCACTAAACGAGGAATAGACACAGTTTCTATGCAATGTTCTACACTAGTATTTATATCAATTAAATTGGTGCAGCAGAGACTGTGATTTGGACTTTTGGTTACTAGTCAAACGGTGTTTAACATCTTGGAGATGTTATCCGACAGAAGATCCGCTCCGATTCTACTTGGGTGTAAGCCATCAGCGCGGAAAAGACTAGGACACTCCCAAAACAGATTCCAATTATTTACAAAGAGCAGTTTCTGCTCATTGCACCATGACATTAACCATTCATTTAGCGCGAATAATCTACTAAACTTTTCATGCCGTTGTCGGTACGTGGGAAGCGGTCCAGACACAATGATCGTTGTTTCAGGCGATGTGCTGCGTACCGTCTCGATCAGGCTCCTGAAGTCTTTCTTCAGAACCTCTGTCTGCCGCAGCCTGATATCGTTCACTCCCGCGTGCAGCACGACAGTTCCGATGCGCTCGTCGCCGTTCAAGATCTCGGGTACCCGCGCAGCGATATCGAAAACACGAGCACCAGGACAGCAGTGACTGTGCACCTTACTTTTACCTAACGTAGCGTGGACCTGCCGGACGATGGAATCGCCGATGATCACAGCATCGCGTTCCGTTTCGCGAAGAGGGGAGAAGCGGTTCTGGGTGGAGATCTCGAAAACCGGGAGGGGCGGAGAGATTCTTGCTCTGGTCCTGGCTCGCGTCTTCCGCTGCTGAACCACCCAGGCTTCGTGGTGGTGTGTCGGAGCCGGAGTGAGCTGATCGTGACCTGGGCGCTCAGGACCAATGCTGAGAAATGCACGGAGTAGACGAGGTCGGGGTCAGCGGGTTACTAACGTTAATCACTGATTTGTGTGCATTGGCGTGTGATGTTTCAAGAGCTAAACGCCGATCTCTCAGCTCGGCTTGTGTCTCTAAAAGGTCACGGATCTGCTTCTCTACAGCTTCCAGCTCAGACTGCACCACATGCAGCTCGAATGTGTCCTCACCTGCACCAAAAGGTAGACAACATACATCTGATATATTCGCCATTTTAACAGATGGACAGTAAGTTAGCAACGACGCTACCAGTAATGCTATCAATATTAATACTAATTTATGACTGAAGTCTTGGATATAATCCGTCTTTTTAGTGGTACGGGTGTAATGTAGACGCACGATAGACGAGAAAATGTTCGTTTGTAAGTGAGTGTAAAGAAGACGCGCTCAGCCGTGACCCACAGGTGAAAACCGGTGTCAGGTCCTGTTGGGTCCTGTCACCGTTGTTGTGATTTATATGCAAAATCTTGATGTCTGCGTGTGACTACATGGTACACTTGCTCAAAACTTTATATCCACCTTCTGTATCTGACTGAAATAGTCAAAGTTTTTGCATTTTATGTCTGTGAAAATAATTTTGCTTAGGGGGAGGATTCACTGGAGGATCTACAGGTGAAATATTTGAAATTTAATTTTTAATCTTCAGTTCAAAAGCATGAGACCATGGACTTCATACCCATCTCAGAATAGCTCAGAAGATAACAACAGATTGTCCTCGTGTAATCTGCATTTTGTTAACAAAGGTTTGTTATCTAAACATAATGCATTAACTGAACTGTATAATTTTATTATATACTAAATAAAATAGATACTCACACATGACACTGAGCTGAACAGCAGGAGAGATGTGAGTTAGTCCGTCTACAGCACAGCTATATCTGCCTGAATCCTCTCTTCTGACTGACTGCAGCAGGAGTTCATTGTTTCTGTCTCTTCTCTCAATTAATGGCTGTGAGTTTCTGTACCAGATGAATGTTGCTCTGTCAGTCAGAGCGCAGCTGCTTTTACATCTCAGAGTGACTGAATCTCCCTCTGTCACTCTCTCAGGAGACTCCACCTGAAGATCTGAACACAACACACACATTATATCTAGTACTGCTGACATACACTGATTATTATTCAACATAATGCACAGAAGAAGAGATAAACCTCATCAAAGTCACCTGTGACAGTAAGAATCACTCCAGGAATACCCATATATTTCCCATCAGGTTTATCAGTGAGGAATCTGAAATAGTACATGCGTGAATCCTTCAGTGTCACATGACTCAGTCTGACGGTGCAGTTCTGCTGTTTATCTCCCAGATACTGAAGCCTCTGACTGTATTCAGGGTCCTCAGACAGATCTGGACATTCTCCATTATCTTTTACCAGTGTTTTGCTCCAGAACACTTTCTTTATCTGATGTCCAGTAGGGTATTTATAAGTGCATCTCATTATCACTGTTGAGTCCTTTAGTGCACAGATGTGTGAAGGACTGTAACTCACACTCCAATCAGTAAGATTACTGAAAACTCCTGAAACATACATTAAAGGGATAGGTCATATAAAAACGATTGTTTCATTACAATCTTTTTTTTTTTTTTTTTTGTAGAACACATGAAATGCTGACATTGCAAAAACATTAATATAATCATTATTGATGCACATATTTATATTGTACATTAATTCCAATCAGAATCATTTAAAAATGTATCTGAAGTTATTATTCTTTGTAATTTATCTCTGACTGCCTTTATGTTTTACTTTATTTGCATGATTTTTTTTTTTTTTTTAACAAAATTTGTTTGTGAAAGGGGTTTTAACAGGGTGCTGCCGGACTCATGATTTTAAAAAAGAAAGACTTTGATGAGTGACTAAAGAACATTAAAATATTCTCCATCAGGAGCGACTCACTGTGAATCATGAACAGAAACACCAGAGGAAGAGGAGGAGCCATTATCAGTGACGTCACTACAAGAACAATAATACAGAATCACACAGTTGTTCCTAATCCTGGACGATCCCCAGCATTTTAGATGTCTCCTTAATCAAGCACACCTAATTCAGTTCATCAGCTCGTTATTAAAGGCTCCAAGGCCTTAGATGGGTTTGTCAGATAAGAGAGACATCAAAACTGTGCAGTATTGGGGGTCCTCAAGGACCAGGATTGGGACCACAGGTATAACACACACAATGAGCATTATAAAACAATCTTTAGCAAACATTTCCATAAATAATATTTCACTGAGAATATTTCCAATTGATTAGGTCAGTGGTTTGTGGCGATTAAAAAAAAAAAAAAGGAGCTTTACGCCACATCTTTGTTTTGTTTACTTTTATTTTTACTTTCACTTTGCGTGTATGGGGAGGCGCTTTTCAATTAACGGCGGAGGCAAGGAGGATATAAATGTGGGTTCGTACCTGAGAGAGGTCGCGTCATCCGAAGGTTTGAAGCTGTGGGAGTGTTTGTTTGGATTGGTATTACCCAAGCGGCAACCTCCCCGTCTCTCTCTTGAAACCAACACGGAAGTGAGTTAAACTGCAATTCGTTGACTGGCCGCTTGAGGCTGTTGTCAGAAGTGAGTCAAATCTGTATCTCCCCCATGTTAAAATGCCAAATTTTACAGCAGAATAAAACGTGTTTAAAGCCTGGTGTCTGTATGTGGATTTGGTCTATACAGCTAATTTTGCCCTTCATAACAACTGTGAGGGGGGTGAATTATTTTATAACTCGTCCGTTTAGTTGATTAATATTTAAATTTAAGGGTGTGGCCAAGCCACTTGAGTGACAGATGGATTGCCGCTGTCAGTGCTAGCCGTTTGTCTGCTGTTACTAGCCGTCACTTCACCTCAGCAATGTTAGCTGCTGAACTTGCCATCTCTGCAGTGTTTGTGCTTTTTTTCGGGATTATTATTTCATACAATTTAATACTTGGGTAACGTTACAAAGCCCACGTCTTTGGATTCCGTCGTTATCGTTCGAGAGAACAACCAGCGCTGTATTTCAGTTGTTTTCCTCTGTGAACATGCACTAATGGATGTCTGACAATTTCGTTGCTTTTTGGGGTTTTCAAATTTAAAACGTCAATAAATGCTCGTTCGTTCTGCTCCCATGGAACAGATGGATTATAATATGCTTATGTAAGTTACCGTCAGATGAAATCATGCAGGCGTCGGCGCTTTCTCCGTCCGTGCAATAAATGCACATGAATGAGCGCGGATTTTCTAGCGTATTTATTTGCACTTCCAAGGCAATATATCTATGGTTTAACGGTTAAATCATAACCCATTTGAGAGTCGGCCAACATCAGAATTTAAAATGGACTGAATAAGCTCTCTACGAATTTGAGCGATGCCGCGCTGACGGACCACGAAAGAGTGACGGACATGTATGCACATAAATCACTGTCATACACAAACACTCTCGAAGTAATACACAGTCTCACTTGTAGCCATGTCTTTTAACTATTATAATATTTCGAAGGGCAAAAACAGGAACGTTTAATTGGCTTTACATCATCAGCTAACTCGATCACGTCGAGCTAGGTGATTTCAGATAGCCAGGCTCCTCAGCTCCACTCACGCCCCGCCTGTTTGTCTATTTTCTGTTATCCGGGAGTGATGCAAGGCCAAGATGGCGACGGCCGGCTCCGCCCACTTTAGGCTTCAAAAATGCTCTTCAGAAACCTACGGGTGACGTCACGGACACTACGTCCATATTTTTTTACAGTCTATGGTATTACCGTATGAAGGGGAGAGACGGCCGCTTGTGAGCTGAGGTTTCCTGTGAGTGATGTCTGGTGCGTCGCGGAGTTCACTCAACTTCACTGCGTTGCACATCCTGATCATCTGGTTTTAATAAAGCTGAAGACAAGTATGGGCTGCTTAATCCGCCGAAACGGTGCTTGACAACAACACCCCCTAGATCCCTTCATAAGCAACAAACTTGGTCAGTACCTGTGCGCCGCCATTACACCCACTCATTCATTCATGCACGCACTCGCAAAACATTCACGCACGCACTTTTGATATGCTTATAAGTATTACTGTGATTGTTTATTAATTATTGTACCTTTTAAGTTTGTTATTGTTAGTAACTTTGAACTAATTAACAGAATGTTTATTCTATGTTTTTTTTTATGGTCCTGGACGCGAATCTGCCAATAGATAGGTTTCCGATGACGTCACATTTCTCCCGCAACTCCTTACGGCGCCATCTTGTGTGTCAAGTGGGTCAAGCGTTTGTGTTACGGAGCATGATAATATCCTGAATCGGCATTATTCTGAACATAAAAATCATACGATTATTCTCCGTTTGGCTTGAGTTAATGTTCAGTGCTGCTCTTGTGAACATTTAGAGGTTTTGTGCTCTGGAGATGTGACACTTTATCTAATCATTTCCAAGATGGGCTAGCTAAATGCGCTAGCTAGCTATAATCGGCTGTCAAATCGCTGTACCCAGGCGGCTACTATCGACACAGCCCTTGAGAGGTGTTGGCTGGGCAGAAGCACACTCTGACGATTGTCCACCTTCATCACTTTCTCTGTGGCCACATCAGCTGGTCGAGCACATCGCTCCGTGCCTCTGCTCTCCATCTCTCTCCTAAGTTACACTAAATTAGCTCGGAGCGTTGTGTTGTTGTTGTTGTTGTTTTACCCAGATGGTGTTGTCTTGACACTGAGTCTAAATGTACCCTATAATAAGGGCTGTGCAGATATCAGCCGCCTGGCTACAGCGATGTGAACCGTCAATGCAGGGCTCCAGACTAACATTTCCACGAGGGAGAGAGAGCAAGACAGCGCTTAGTTTGGAGACGGTGAAGTCTTGTTTACATGTTCGCCTGGCTCCGAAGAGAGAGAGAGAGAGTGCGCGCGCGCGACCGTCTCTCTCTCTATCTGCTCGTTCTTTCAGTTAAACATGCACCCAGTTCATCTACATTACTCACCGATCAAATAAGACTTTGGCGGGACAAAAATTCACTTTGGCGGGCGCTAAAACAAGTTCAATGCAGGAGAATTCATGCGTGAATTTAACTGAGTAGTGTATGACCATGCACTCGCACAAATGCGACCACATAAAATTTTAACTCGGACATTCTAACAAAATAATTGTATGCTTCCAGAGACTTTCTTCTTCTTAATTTGTCATCGTTATCTCAACACAAAAGAGTCAAAAATACTTTATATTAACTGGCTTTCTATTAATGCAGCACAGTGAATGAGCCGTGTCTCCCAGTGGCTTACTGACAGCTTTGACACACAACATGGCGGCGCGCCGCAGAGGATAATGGGTAATTCGAGAAACGGAAACCCATCTATTGGAAACGTGACACAGGTGACGCGGCGATTGCTACAGGTTTTTTTTTTCCTTTTTCTTTTCACCCTTGAATTGCATTGTTGAACAGTTTTTTATTTTATTTTTATTTTTTTTGTTTTTTTTTGTGTTCTTGAAGGTTGTTCTGTGTGTTGTTTTTGGGACATTGGAAAATAAATTTCTTCTTTTTGCTAACAGTTGTCGCTGACAAATATTTTTTTTTTTGTAAATATTGTAACCGGTGGTTTTTGCTATCCGGGGAAAAATACCATCTTTGTCAGGAAATTCCTGGCTGGCGCCCGAACAGAAAGAATATATAGGTTTCTACAACAGTATTAATCTGACTATATTCACACAGTAACCAGCGTAACTCTTACCGTGTTCTGGTGAGTCTCTCCAGCCGGCGTTGAACTGATGAATTTCTCGTGGTTACACACTGTTCGTTTTAAAATACTCGCACACACAAAAAGTGTTTCTTCCTCTTTCTTGACTCCTGCCCACACAAGCAACTTCAGACAACTTTTCTTCATGATCCAATGGCATTTATTGATATCTAAAAAGTCATTAAACCCAAAATGTTTAAGAATATGAAGAAGTTTGTCCACCACTTGTATTTCTCTTCTACAAAGATTTAATAACATATAGGACGTATTTACAGCTTAACTTGAATTTCCACATTTTAAAAGTGAGGGAATGTTCATAAATATATAGAATACAAATACAAGGGTTTCTCTTACGAGAGGTTCTCTCGTATTGCGTAAGTAGCTTACGCTTCGGGAAAGTTCTCTTTCTTCGAGATCTGAAGCCAAAAAATTATCCTTAATTTTGCATTTATTGTCAACGCAGTGCAGCGGCAGGCAGACCAAAGCAAGCTGTATAAGCGTGCTCATTGGCTGCCAGGCGGCAACTGCTTAAGCCTACCAGTGAGCCCGGCGTGACGTCACACCCAATGAGGCTTCGCGCCCTCCACACCCTTCTAACCGTCAAGAAGGGTGTGGCCAGTGTGTATATATTGAGGGCTCACAGGCTGAACTCTGATTTTCTTGTCTTCAGCGAAGCTCTTCGCATCGCTGGATCTTGAGAAGTTGCCGCCGTCGAAACCAGCGACCAGCAAGCTTAGGACAGCGCCTGAGGAAGCCGGCCGCCTTCGCCGCCTTCAGCCATCCGTGCCTGCTACGCTATCCGGCGACATATCCTTTTATTACTGCTGTGTGTGTTCGCCCTGCGACACACACTTTCTCTCACTGTTCTAAAAGAGCACGAGGCGTTTTTGTCAAAATGCCTCGTTTTTCCTGCGGCTCGTGCCGTGCCCCGCTCAGCAACGGAGACCGCCACCTCTTCTGCGCTCTCTGCCTGGGCCGCGAGCACGCCGCCACCGCACTCTCTACGGGCGGCTGCCCCGAGTGCGAGGAACTTTCAATGTCGACCCTGCGGGCTCGACTTGAAGTTTTCGACCAAGCTGTCGTTCCGCCTGTCCCTGCCGGGCCGCGCAAGAAGCGCCGCTCGCAGAGACCACCGGAGACTGTTGTGACTGAGGAGCTCGCCGGAACCTCTCCCTCGAGCTTCTCTCTCGCCCTCTCCGCCCCCCCTCCCGGTCGCTCAACCGCCGGCTCTCGCCCGCGCCGCGTCAGAGGATGAGGCGAATGAGATAGACACTCTCCCTCTGTTCGAGCCGCGCTACTGCGCCGCTCACAAGGGATGGCAGAAGCGGATGGTCTCGGAGCGAGCTTCCTCTTCCTCTGTTCGAGCCGCACAAACTGCGCCGCTCACAAGGGATGGCAGAAGCGGACGGTCTTGGAGCTCTCTTTACGTTACAAGAAAGCTACTCCGTCCTCGCGCGTCACTCACCGGCGAAAAGGAGAACAGAGTGTTTTCGTCCCGCTGTGGCCGGACCTTCCTCCATTTCTCAGTCCCCTCTTAAGTTCAGACGACTGGAATTGTTCATATCGCAGTGTACGAGCCTGTTATAAATACACGCATGCCTGCAAGCAAACGCCGTCACAAGACATGACGCTCTCTTATATGCTCGCTCTAACCGAAAGCTATTGTATTCTCCCCGTGGCTCAGTGTCGGAATCTTAGGCTTTCGCGGCCAGAGACCCGTGTTCGATCCCGGCTCTCGCGGCAGTTAATAATTTATGCTGTTTGCTTCTCCGAGCTCGCGGCCAGCTTTTCTTACATACAGAAAGCGAACCCGCTCTCCCCCTTGTTGGGCCGCGCAGATTGCGCCGTTCACAAGGGATAACAGAGCGGACGGTCACGAGCAACGTTCAGCGCGCGCGCCTCACTCACCGGCAAAAAGAGGAGAGAGAGTGTTTTAGTCCCGCTGTGGCCGGACAAACCGCCAATTCTCACACATTTCTCAGTCCCCTCTTAAGTTCAGGCGGCTGGAAATATTACTATTGCAGTAAACGAGCCTGTTTTTATACACGCACGCCTGCAAACGAACATGAGGTCGCTCTCTTATATCTTCGCGCTAACTGAAAGGTAAAGTGTTCTCCCCTGTGGTTCAGTGGCAGAATCATAGGCTTTCGCGCGGGAGACCCGAGTTTGATCCCGGCTCTCGCGGCAGATAAAAATGTATGCTGTTCGCTTCTCCGAGCTCGCGGCCAGTTTTTCTTACATACAGAAAATGAACCCGCCTCTCGTACCACTCCTACTCATGGTGCTCGAGTATTTATGAGCGTCTAAACACGAGGGAAGAAAAGACGGTTAAGTCCCGCTGTGGCTGGACCACTGTCAAAGCTTCACGCTCTGTCAGTCCCCGTTGCCACGGCTACTGCAGATGTTTACTTCGCAGTCATCGAGCCGGTATATCTACCCGCTCGCCTGCGCGCAACCACCGTTCTCACGGCGACCCAGAGAAATCTCAAATGAGCATAATGTCTGGTTGCACGGCTCACGCCGTATGTGTTTCAAATGCAGTGAATGTGCCCAGGTTTCCGTGTTCACCCCTGCACACAAGCACTATAAATCCCGTGTTTCTCACAGAGCCCACTCTCACAAAGCAGGCAGAAGCCGCTCGAGTGTTAAAAGTAGGTCACGTGTCCACCTCACCGTGCCCACACCTACTCACTGCCCGCTCTGTCACACGGCCTCTCACGACCGGTCATGTTCTAAATGTAAGTCCTGTGCCCGCCTTTGAGCGCTCACACATACTAATGAACATTTCGCCCCGACGCCGCCCTCGCGCGTCGCGCCTCACACTATATGTTCCCCGTCCAAGCCACCGGGACACCGTATGTAAAACGGCCAGCTATCGCTGCGTGCGATCCGCCGTATCTAAGCACCAAGAGCGCGCGCGCTGCGCCCACCCCTCCGTTTCGAGCTCTCGAGCCCGCGGCGATCAGAGCCCGGAGGCCATTCTGCCCCTGGCTTCACACTCAAAAGCGTGGGAAGCTATTCCAGGCGCATCAGAATGGGTGCTAAGCACAGTAAAATAGGGCTATACTCTGCAGTTCGCTCGCCGCCCCCTGCGCTTTCAGGCGCGTACCGAGACGAGAGTGAATGGAGAAGTAGCACATCTACTTCGAGCAGAAATAGCTACACTTCTGTGCAAAGGGGCTATAGAACCGGTTTCCCCTTCTATGAGCGAGTCGGGCTTTTACAGCCGTTATTTCCTCGTTCCCAAGAAGGACGGAGCTCTCAGACCAATTTTGGATCTAAGATGTTTGAACAAGGCTCTTATGAGAAAACACAACTGCTCACAACCGGGCAAATTCTCGCGCAAATTCGCCCGAGGGACTGGTTTATATCTCTCGATCTAAAAGACGTGTACTTTCAGATCCAGATAATACCCCGTCACTGGCCATTCTTGAGATTCGCCTTCGACGGTCAGGTATATCAGTACACCGTCCTGCCTTTCGGCCTGTCGTTGGCACCCCGTACATTTACGAAGTGCATGGACACGGCTCTCGCTCCCCTGAGGGGTCGGGGAATGCGAATTCTGAACTACTTGGACGATTGGCTAATTCTAGCACAGTCAGAGGCCGAACTCATCGCCCACAGAACAGTGCTTCTAAGCCACCTGGACAGCCTGGGGCTCACGGTCAACTGAACCAAGAGCTCATTAGTGCCCAGTCGATCAACCTCTTTTCTGGGTTTGGATCTGGACACTGTGGCAATGACGGCCCGCCTGTCGACACAGCGCGCGCGCTGCATTCGACACCTGGCCGCGTCCTTCCAGCCGGGCAGCACCGCACCTCTCAAGACATTTCAGAGGATGCTGGGTTGTATGGCTTCAGCTGCAGCAGTGCTTCAGCTGGGTCTGTTACGTATGCGCCCGCTACAACGCTGGCTGAATGCCCGAGTGCCTCACAGAGCCTGGGCTTCCGGCGGCATTCGAATCAGAGTGACTCAGAGCTGCGTTTTCAGCACTGTAGCCCTGGTTAACGGCCGACTGGTACCAGCGGGGAGTGACAATGGGAGCCATCTCACACCGCAAAGTTATCTCGACGGACGCTTCCACCTCAGGTTGGGACGCTCTTTCGAGGGCAAACCGGTCTTTGGCCTGTGGTCAGACCAGGAGAATTGCCTCCACATAAACTGTTTGGAGATGATAGCGGTTGAGAACGCGCTCAAGCGCTTCCTCCCATTCATACAGGATCACCATGTGCTAGTCCGCTCGGACAACATGTCTGTGGTATCCTATGTGATCCGACAGGGCGGTGTCAGATCCAGGAACCTGTGCAAGCTGACAGAACGCCTTCTCGTGTGGGCTCACCGCTCGTTGCGCTCGCTGAGAGCCGCGCACGTGCTGGGCCACCTGAATGTCGGTCCAGACAGACTGTCCAGAGACATCATTCCCCCGGGAGAATGGTCCCTGCAACCCCAGACAGTCCAGTTTCTCTGGCGCCTATTCGGCAGAGCGGAGGTCGACCTCTTTGCGTCGAGAGACAACGCTCATTGCCCGAAATTTTTCTCGAAAAGCGAGGACGTGCTGTCCCAGACCTGGCCCAGCCTCCCGCTGTACGCTTTTCCCCCGATCTCCCTGTTACCACAGGTTTTAACAAGGATCAGGGTAACACAGCACCCAGTGCTCCTTATAGCCCCGCGCTGGGAGAACCAGATTTGGTACCCAGAGTTGGTGAGGCTGTCGCACTCACCCCCATGGCCGATCCCGGTGAGAAAGGATCTCCTCTCTCAAGCCGGTGGGTCAATCTGGCATCCCCATCCGGAGCGATGGTCTCTGCATGCATGGGTAATCAACGGATACCCGTTGACCTGCCAGAAGGGGTCGTGAACACGATCACGCAGTCTAGAGCTCCCTCCACGAGACGGCTCTATGCGTCTAAGTGGTCTGTGTTCTCTAAATGGTGCGCTACTAAGAGCTTTGATCCACGCACATGTGGGGTTCCGCAAGTGCTCTCCTTCCTACAGGAGCTGTTGGAAAAGGGCAGGTCCCCTTCCACGCTCAAAGTGTATGTGGCGGCTATTGCAGCGTTCGCTGAGATGACGCGCAACCGGGCAATCGGAAGGAATGAGCTTATTATCCATTTCCTCAGAGGAGCCAGGCGGATGAATCCCCTGCGGCCCCCCTCGGTTCCTATTTGGGATCTGTCCTTGGTCCTGGAGGCCCTGAAGGCTTTTCCTTTTGAACCGCTTGAATCTGTGGATCCTAAGTACCTTTCGCTCAAAACCGTTTTTCTGATAGCTCTGTCTTCAGTAAAACGCGTGGGGGATCTGCACGCGCTATCTATTAGCCCTGCATGTCTTGAGTTCGGACCGAATGACTCTAAAGTCATTCTCAGACCGAGACACGGGTATATTCCCAAAGCGATTGGTACCCCCTTTAGGGCACAAATCATCTCCCTCTCGGCTCTGCCAATATCCGATAACGGGGACAGTGATAACCTCCTATACCCTGTTAGGGCGCTGAGAGTTTACATCACGTGTTCCGCCGCTTTCAGGCGGTCCGAGCAGCTCTTTGTTTCTTTTGGCGGACGCACCAAGGGTCTCGCCGCCTCGAAACAGAGCCTGCCCAGGTGGATAGTGGACGCGATTGCAGCAGCTTGCGCCTCCAAACACCTGCAGTGTCCTTTGGGTGTCAGAGCCCACTCCACTAGAGGCATGGCCTCTTCGTGGGCCTGGTCCAGCGGAATTTCTATTCACGATATTTGTATGGCGGCGGGCTGGGCCTCCCCATCTACATTCGTGAGGTTTTATAACCTGGAAGTTCCCGCCCTGCAGGCTAAACTGTTATCAGTATAAGTGGCACGTATGCTGCCCAGTCGCTTATGCGCAGACTATGTCCACATACTGGTTAATTTTCTGGTTGGCACCAGGGGAAGGATTCTTTTCCACAAATAGACCAGTGTTTCTGCTCTATTCCCTTTCCCTATACGTGTTTATGCACTGTGTGGGCCCGCGCTGCCGGCCACACCATTTCCACTGATGTATACAGACCGGCTATGCCGCTCTATCATTTATGTGAAGTGAAGTGCTTAGTACAGGTGTGGGCCCGACCGGCCACCTGTTTCAACGTTATGTTTTTCCCCGGTCTCCCTGGGATTCATGTGTTGGATGCTCGGCGCGCACGGCGTTGACAATGGGTTCCCGAAGCGTAAGCTACTTACGCAATACGAGAGAACCTCTAGTAAGAGAACGTACTCGGTTACCTAATGTAACCTCGGTTCTCTCTAGAAGAGGGAACGAGTATTGCGTAACCTGCCGTGACGCGCCACGAGCTTTTGCGCTTCAGACTATGAAAACCAGAGTTCAGCCTGTGAGCCCTCAATATATACACACTGGCCACACCCTTCTTGACGGTTAGAAGGGTGTGGAGGGCGCGAAGCCCTCCATTGGGTGTGACGTCACACCGGGCTCACTGGTAGGCTTAAGCAGTTGCCGCCTGGCAGCCAATGAGCACGCTTATACAGCTTGTTTGGTCTGCCTGCCGCTGCACTGCGTTGACAATAAATGCAAAATTAAGGATAATTTTTTGGCTTCAGATCTCGAAGAAAGAGAACTTTCCCGAAGCGTAAGCTACTTACGCAATACTCGTTCCCTCTTCTAGAGAGAACCGAGGTTACATTAGGTAACCGAGTACGTTTTTAAAGCTTAGTTTTTATACCCTTTCTTCCTGGAAACATTTTCTGTAGAATTACTGAGCAAGACACTCAAGATAGGAACTTATATTGAGTAAGACTGGATGTCGACACTTTGACTGCGGACAGACAAATTGTATTTTGACATCCTAATTTTTGCCTTCAGTTTATTGGCGAAAAGAATAGTGACAGGAAGTGGTGGCCAGTAGAGATGGGTGGGACAGGAAATGACCTCATCCAGAATAAGTTCGCCCACACATAAGCGCCAACCCGTAATGAAGAACACATGCACAGCCCAATGTGTCTCAATGTACGTCATCGCTCAAAATGAATTCTTAGCTAATATTGCTTAATACAAAAACCTCTAAAAGCACATGGAGATTCAAAAGTATGAGATGGGAGGAGAAATAATATTTCAATGCTTTTTAATTTGCTCACAAAAGTTTCATGCATGAGGAATGCAAAGGATTTGAGAGAAAACACAAAAGCATTGAAATATAATTTCCACCACCATGTGACTTTAGGGGCTCCATTAAATGTAGTTTGAGTCAAGCTGATTAAACCAACATGATTGACCTCGTCTTAACACACGCACACAGAAGTTGCTCTACAAATAATCGTCACTGGTGACTTTAATAGACTGAGGTGTTCATCAAAGCTTTAATTTTATCCACTGTTGCACAAGTTTGTTAGAATAGCCCAATATTAATATTAACCCAGCTATCACATATAGTAGGTTATTCTGAGCTTAGGTCTACAATGACCCAGAAATGACCACACACAAGCTTGAATTTGGTAAAACTGATACAGTCTTTTTATTTGCTTACAGAAAACATATGAAGTCAAAAGTTCAAATGACTTTAACAAACAAATTACCAAGCAGTGACATCACAAAATGTTTTTAGTCTCACTAAACATGTGTTGTTGGTTCTTTGGCTCTTGTATTCTGCTCTTGTAATGAGAAAAAGACCACAGATACTGCATTCCTGACATCTATTTAGCTTATTTAATGAATAATAAATAACTGAGTGAATTAGCATGATAAATTGACAGCCCTACTCTCAGAATATTGTTAATTGTTTTGGCCTTTGTCTTCATGATGGTCTCATTTACTCATTTGACACAGCTGTAGATCACAGACGCCTCTTCCACAGTCTGCACATTTGATAGCCTAAAAACATCAAATAAAACAACAATCATGTTATGTATCAGAATACATGATGATAAAAGTCATTAAACAATTCAGATGTTTCTGAAACATCAGTGGGACACAAAGTTATTAAAAAAAAAGTCCAGATTTAAAGAACTATAAATTCTCCTTTCATCAACACAAAAGTAACATGAGGGTGAGTTGATGGCAAATGTTTTATTTTTGCGTGAACTGTCTCTTTAAGCTCGTTCTTCTCACCTCAGGACAGAATCAGGCTGACGAATCCTGATATTGCCGTAGTGGCTTTCGTTCTCCTCTGCTCTCTTTGTCTCGGTCTTTCTGTGATGTTGGACAGTTGCGTACTGGATCTCCTCAGTATCTCTGCATTCAGGAGCATTTCCGTCTCTTCTGGGTTTGCTGGAAGTAACACTGGCGTACTGAGCGTCATCACAATCGGCTGATTCAGAAACATGAATGTCTCTCTCTGTTACGGTAGAGTACAGATTGTCCTGAAACGAAAAAAAATATATATATTATTTATCATTCACATTTAAAGGCTGTTCACACAGAACACGTTTTCCCATTTCAGTGCACTACTTTTCCATTGTTTTTCTATGTAAACTCGTGCTAGACCGACGTGTGTGACCGTTAGAAACACGGCACTGAAATTAAAATGCGATAAACTTTTAAAAACACATCTCTAGACTTTCTGTTTTTTTTGTCTCTCGTTCCACTGACTTGTCTCTCTCGTTTTGTGTGAATGGCCCCGTCTAACTAGACTATTCACATGTTGTGTCTGGAAGATTTACCTGTTTTTCAGTGAGGTCTTCAGCTTTAGCACCTCTTCGTTTTCTCCTGATTTAACAGACATTAAACTTGTAAGCTGCATTTTAAAGATTCATTACTACTCACATTACATGAGGCATTTCCACCTGCACTAGTCTGAAAGTGAATTACATTCATACACTCACTGTAATTGAGAATGATTTTATTCAAACTTACATTATAAACAGAATGATGATGATGACGATGAAGAATCCTAAGCATGCTGTGATCCCCAACCAGACGAGCCAGCCGTGACCACGATGTACTGAAAGATGAAGAATTTGAGTTCAGATTAAGTCTCAAAGCTACATACTATAACTGTCTTGAACCCTTTATAAAAGAAAAGCTTCACCTGTGACAGTTACAGCGTCTGATCTCTGAGATCCATGTTGATTGTGAGCCTGACAGTAGAAGCGTCCACTCTGTAGTGCACTGAATCTCTGTCCAGATCCAACAGCTGAGGGTTCATTCTCCTTAAACCAGCTGAAGTTCAGAGCAGGAGGGTTTGAGTCACTGATGCAGTTCAGAGTCACTGAATCTCCCTCCACTATTACACCAGATCCATTCATCAACACTGAGACGCTCCTGGGAGAGTCTATAACAATTATCAGATTATTATTTTTAAATTGTATTACACATTTTTAAAATTGCTAATATGGACTAAATTTATCAAAACAGAAAATTTGCATCTTATGTTTTATCATTAACTCACACATGATGTTTAAAGTCTCAGTATCAGAGTATTTCTCTCCATATTCATTGATGGACTTGCACTTGTATTCTCCACTGTCATCAGAGCTGATCTTTGAGATGCTGAAGATTCTTCCAGATCCTACAATCGTTCCTCCTTTAAACCAGCTGATTTCTGCAGGAGGGTTTGAGTCACTGAAGCAGTTCAGAGTCACTGAATCTCCCTCCACTATTACACCAGATGGACTGATGTAGATCACAGGTTTCACTGGAGGATCTACAGGAGAAACATATAGTATCACCCGTCACTCGCCCCACCAAAGCACTTCTATTTCTGTTCTTACATACAGATGGTAGGGGCAGAATTAAGCATAAAAACATGAATCCATGGATGTTTGTGTCAAAAGGTCATGCCACTTATTAAGAAATATCCAAAACGAAAAAAAACTCTTTTCTGTGTGTGTGGTAGTCAGTAAATCAGTGCTGGATAGATTACTTACAAACTATAGTCGGTTACTGATTCCAAATTACATGACAACAATTGTAGTTAGTAATATAATTGTTAGGTGTGGCTGTAGAAAGGGTTAGTGATGTTCGGTTCTTGAACGAATTGTTCTTCTGAGCCGGTAGGAAGTAACCAGTCGAGCCGGTTCATTAATCAAACTGAATCGAACTTTAGTTCCAGGTTAATGAAGCAAAACACACAAGCCAAAGTAGCATGTGCCTCTCAAAAAGACTCCACTGTTGAAGTCTGCAGAGGATTACCGAGAATGGCGTAGTGATTGCTTGATGACGTATGGAACAGACTAATCGTTTTTTTAAACCAGCTGTCCAAATGAACCGGCTCACGGAAATGAATCAGACTTTTCATCACAAGTAAGCGCACGACGCAGGAGATTCAGATAAATAAACAGTCCTTATCCATGAATCCGGGCAGCACAGGGGCTCATTGGTCAGCTCTGTTGCCTCACAGCAGGAGTCCTTTCAGTTTGCATGTTCTCCCGTGTCAGCGTGGGTTTCTCCAGGGGTACTACGGTTTCCCCCACACCTCATGTAACGGAGGCCAGATAGTAGACGCTGTGCGACTAAACCTCACTCCTCTGATCTCAATAGACGCTCTTGCGACAGAGGTAATTCAGCCTATTGATTGGCTAACTATAGCATGGTTGTGGATAACGCTAGAACGACGTCTAGGATACTTTTCCTCACGTCAATGATGAAAAAGGATTGTTTACCTTGTAAATAATACGGCCACCGTAGGAGTTAAAACGCCTTCGGAATGGGAGGGGCTGGAAAGTAATATTCAGTTGGTAGTCATGTACAATTTCACCGCTAGATGGGAGAAAATCTTACACAGTGTAGCTTTAAAAAAGAAAAAAATGTTGAGGTACTTACAATAGAAGTGAATGAGGCTAATTTTGGAGGATTTAAAGGCATAAATGTGAATCTTATTATTTCATAAAAGCATTTACAATCAGTATTGTGTTCAAACGTGTGCAATATTTGAGCTTTAAAGGTGTTTAAACCATTATTTGAACATCTGTTTTAGTGTGTTGTGTTTATGGTGTGGCGTTGCCATGACAAAGGAGTTGTAAAATTGAATATAACATAAAATGTTAAAATCACATATATTGTTCATGTCTTTGGAAAGAAAACGTTGAAGAACATACTCACACATGATATTGATCTGAACAGCAGGAGAGATGTGAGTGTGTCCGTCTACAGCACAGCTATATCTGCCTGAATACTCTCTTCTGACTGACTGCAGCAGGAGTTCATTGTTTCTGTCTCTTCTCTCAGTTAATGGCTGTGAGTTTCTGTACCAGATGAATGTTGCTCTGTCAGTCAGAGCGCAGCTGCTTTTACATCTCAGAGTGACTGAATCTCCCTCTGTCACTCTCTCAGGAGACTCCACCTGAAGATCTGAACACAACACACACATTATATCTAGTGCTGCTGTCATACACTGATTATTATTCAACATAATGCACAGAAGAAGAGATAAACCTCACCAAACTCACCTGTGACAGTAAGAGTTACACCTGATTTACCAATCCATTTTTCTTTATCAGTGATGAATCTGAAATAGTACATGTGTGAATCCTTCAGTGTCACATGACTCAGTCTGATGTTGCAGTTCTGCTGTTTATCTCCCAGATACTGAAGCCTCTGACTGTATTCAGGGTCCTCAGACAGATCTGGAGGCTCTTTATTATCTATTACCAGTGTTTTGGTCCAGAACACTTCCTTGATCTGATGTCCAGTAGGGTATTTATAAGTGCAGCTCATTATCACTGTTGAGTCCTTTAGTGCACAGATGTGTGAAGGACTGTAACTCACACCCCAATCATCACTAGAAACCCCTGAAACACAGAATTCTTCATGATGAAAATGCTGTTTTATCAGTTACAACAGACCATGAAAATATGACAACACTTTATTACTATTTAAAGGCAGGGTAGGTAGGTTTTTTCGAAAAAACTTTTTCCCAAATTTGTTTAAACTGTCTTTATATACCAATACATAATTAAAATGTAAGTACTCTGAAAAAGAGAGTATAAAAATCGAGTGGCTGTAGTCCTCTCAGGGCGCAATAAACACAGCTACTTATTTCCATTCGGAACGAATGAAATGATTGCCTGGGCGACTGTCACTCTCCCTCGCTACCATGGCAACCACCCCTGCTGCTACAGGAGCACATGCACGCGCCCGTTTGACTGGAGGAGGCAAAGAGGCACGGAAGTTAGGAAGAATCACAATTATGGCAGAGAAAGAGCAGTCAAAATTCCCTCTACCTGCAGCGAAGGTAATGGGAAAACGTGTATCAATGCAATCTGTTTTTAGCTTTGCCTTATGTTACTAGCTCATTACCGAATCAAACTCAATATATTTTAAACTTTACCAGTATCGATATGCTAGCTTGATAGTGAGTACTAACAGCCATGTTAGTTGTTTATATTCATAATGATAAAGTTAGGTATGTTATTACATGTGATTCTGACATGATGCCACTTCATGCACTGCGCTCCTCTCCGCTCGGCGCTGGCAAACGCGTCTGTGGCAAGGGGGGCGTGATCTAGCGAAGTCTGTGACGGGAGAGAGGATCGGGAGACAGGTGCGGCGTGGGTCAAGTGCAAATGACAAACACCTGTGTCTTGTTTCAGTGATTGGCGTGGAGAGGTCGCACATAATGGGAAACCTCATTCATGGAGAGAGACACGCGGAGATCTGTGGGCTGATACTGAGAGTGCGAGTGCAGGAAGCGCGAGGACGCGATATCTGATTACATTAGACTTTGGACTTTGCTTTGCTGCTACAGTGCTGTGTGCGTGACTTTTTATTGTTGTTTTTTTTGTTTTTTCATTTATAAACAAACACGGCAACAGCTCCACAAGCCGACCCTGTCCTCTTCCTTCCTTGATTTTTTTGTGATCAATTATTTATTTATTTTCTTACAATCATTATTTACACATTGGAGAGGAACAGGTCTGTAGCCAGCCTATTGAAAGGGGGGGTTCTTTTTTTTTTCAAAAAGTGGACCCTTTTGCAGTTTTTCTCCTCCTTTTGTATTTAATTATGAGGTTCAAATACTTCATTTTGGTGACCTTTTATGCACTAATTTGTGCTGGATTAGCTTGTCTGCTGGTATCTTAACAAGCACGCTTTTTGATGCACCTAAAATATTTACTGCATTGTTGTCAAATTGCTTCCTCATGTAACACCTTTGTCAGTCCATACACAGTTCATAAGTTTAAAGACCACACTAACAACAGAATAGATTTAATGAACTTTACTGAAATATTAATAATAATTCTTCTCATCATCATTTCTTGACTCTCTGTCAATGCCTCTTTGCTTGTTGCTGTATTTGTCTTGACACTTATGGATTTAGTACACTGGTCAGTTCCAATCATATTGCACAGCCAATATCACTGAATATCCCACTATGTTTTATTATTATAATTACGCTACGTTTATATGGCTATTATATTGTATGTAAATAAATAAATAAATAAATAAATATATATATATAACCCCAGGGGCGGAGCCAGACGATGTAAACATTCGGGGCTCAGCCCAAACCTAGGGGGGTCCGGGGGCATACTCCCCGGGGAGATTTTTTTCCCCATTTACGTCAGCTAAATGCACTATTTTTCAGGCTGTTTTAGATAATAGAATGCCTAAAAATCTATACACTATCTGGGAAAATGATGATAGTTACTCAGTAAAAAAATAAATAAAAAATCACCCAGTAGAGCCTACAACCTATTTTGTATTTAATTGTTCTCCAGCTGTAGTGAATCCAAAACACCAAAAATGTTAAGGATGACTCATTTTCACCCCTGGCAACTAAAAAGAGGCAACCATTATCTGACTATTTTTAAGTTAGCCTGCATAGGTAAAATTGGAATTTGGTGTAAACATCATTACATCATATCATTACATTGTCCGCGGTTCGTCTGACGCTGCTTCTGAATCTCTCTCCGGCCGGTGAGGTTTACTGTTAGTGTTCCGTATAAAAAACTTTGATATGTCCATATTAACTTGAGCCGGTTAGCCAGTAAGCTCGCTACGATGCCGGTGAAACATATGGAAGTTTTTTCCTAACATAATTAAAATGAAAATTCAAATGGTTAAAAAGATCAAATAATAAATCAAAGTATCAAAACAACTGATCAAATGATAAATCAAATGGTCAAATTATTAAATAATAAATCAAAATCTAAAAATGGCTGCACAAATGATAAATCAAATGCTCAAACCATATTTCATTTCCTCATTCGGATTTGATTTTTAATTTTCATCATCAACCCAGTATAAACCTGTCATAATTGAATATAAAACTCAAACGGACATTGCAAATTATAAATCAAATGCTCAAACGGACCTCGCAAATGGCAAATCAAATGCAAATTATGAATGTCAATCAAGTAGCGTGGGCGGAGATTTGAGACGAGACGAGACGGAACGGGTGGGGTGGGGTGGGGTGGGGTCGAACCACCCGAACCCCCCCTGCCTACAGGCTTGGCTCACAAGCAGATAGTTTGGGTGTTCCGTTTTTGACACTAATAAGCGTCAGCCTCAAAAGTTCAATAAACAAAGAAACATTAAATCAACAAATCATCAATAAAACCAGACAGCAATGATCCCCTTCAGCAGTGGGGTGACGATCTTCTCACAGATGGCAACAAGTTTGTATTGCACACGGTAGCGACAGCAGAGCAGGAAAATACGATGCTCTCTTAATCCGGCAACAAGGAATCGACAGGGCTATAATAGCTTTTTATAGCACCAGCAGGAAAAACAAATCGCCCGGACGAGAGGGATAATCCTAATCCAAATACAAAGAAACACTAAGATTTATGCCTCAATTGCTAAACTTTCAGCTCGTAACTACAGTTATATGCACAATAACACTTACCGGAAGTAGACGATGCAGTCGCACAATGTGCTTGTCAATCATGCAATCCGCTGTTCAGCTGGACTACAGGGACACTGCACATAACTCAACACAATCAGCCGATCCTAAACCCCCGAATAAAAACAAACAATACGCTTTCCACCAACAGTTCACACGTACCTGAAAGGCGAGCAGCCAGCAAGTGCACCCACCGCGACAAGCCGAGGGAAACCGGAGAAGAAAAACAGGCTAAACACAACACTAATAATTAGTCACGTACATACAAGAAACTAAAAACAGAAGTTGCTATATACTAACTAGGGCCGCAACGACGCGTCGACGTCATCGATTACGTCGACTATGAAAATACGTCGACACGCATGAAATGCGTCGACGCGTCACATTAATTATTTACGTTTAAATGTAGAGTAATGGCGGCTTCTGCTCCCGCTCCCGCGAAGCTTTCAGTGCATGTGCCATTTTTTTAAAAGGTGTGTATGCACATGTAGACTAGAGACCTGCACTCCCGCGGGACCCAACGCAACAGAGTGCGGCGCGGGAATATACAGTTAGTTCTGATGGCCAAGTGCGGACGCGGGCGGTAATGCACTCGTGTGTGTGCTGGTTGAGGGAGAATAAAACGATTCGCGGGACTCCCACAAAATAGAAATATCTATAAATTGAACATCTAAAAACAAATACATTTTCATTTATCTGTTGCACAGAAGCAACAAGAACAACTAAAACAAAATAGAAACGATTTACAGGCCAGAGTCTCTGAGATTCATTGTGCAGCCAGTTTCACTGATAATAACAGAGATTTGTGAGATCGCGATGAACTGAGATGTCAGCATTTTAGGAATTATTAAGGGAGAAATCCGTCCCGCGCGGCGCAGGTCTCTAATGTAGACTTTAAAAACAAACGACTAAAGCACACCTAACGTTTTGTGAAATAGTACCATTAGTTAAAAATAAAGTTTAAAAATGCTTCCTGTTCGCATATTTCATAATAAAATGACAATTAGGGGAGAGTGGGGTGATTTGTGCCAGGGGGGGAAGTAGTTCCACCCTTGTTTCTGGAAAACCATAGAAGAAATTGGTCATGTGACCACATAATTTTGAAAAGCAATCACTTTTACTCGTCCTCCAAAGAAGAGAGACACATGGCATGAGAGTTAAGCATATTTTAGTGCAAAAAACTGTTTTTTCCCTTTCAAAGTAAAATTTCTATGATTAAGGTTTTTTGACTGTAGTGTCTGAACAATTGTAGACAAGTTTGAAAACATTTCACACATGTTTTAGTGCTTTAGTAGTCTACACAATGAGTCTATACAGTTAGCATGATGTTAGCTCTTAACTGCTGGATCATGCTAGTTTTTCAAACTTGTGGGTCTGGGGTGATTTGTGCCAAAGGGCCTGGGTTAAGTTGTGCCAGATCCAGACCACCTAGACCTACATACTCACAGGGGATAATCTTGAGAAGTGAGGAGATGGGCATGCCTCATCATTGTTTTACTTGGGCCTGCCTGTTATTTGTTTAATTTAGCTAACACTGATTTCAGTTTTGAGTTTGCTCTATGTTATTAAAGAGAAGTTTTATTCCGTTTTTAAGTGGCCTATGTCACAATAGGATGTTTAGAAATTAGCCTAGTCACTTTATTCTTATATGTTACATAATTGACAGACAGCGCTATGTCAACAGGCATCTATTGCCAAAGCCTCTTTGCCTGAAATGATTCACAAATATCATATATTGTGTTGCTATGGTGCTCTAAATGGTTGCTAGGGCGTAGCTTGATAGCTTCACAATGATCCTGAGAGACTTATTGGTCGTCTGAGTAAAATGAGCCCGCCCCCTTGTCTCTATGACACTGTGATCCAGAGTTATGTTCAATACAAAATCCCTATGCAATTTACCATAGTAGGAGAAACGCATGCTATGGTATTCCAGGGTGACAATATCTAAATAAACCTTAAATTAGTAATTTTGTATTGAATTTATCTTGCTTTCATATAGCAGTATGGTTCATAACATTCAAATGTTCTGTTTTACTTCAGAAATCACTGGCACAATTTACCCCCAATGTATTCCCCCAAAGGCACAACTTCCCCCGCACCAGGGGCAAGTTGTGCCATGAGACCACTTTTTTTCCAAGAGCTATATTTCTGAAACAATTTATTTCAGATCCAAAGTTATTGTTCTCAGGGATGCACCACATCCTGAAATATATGTAGATCCTTAAGTTGAAGGCATTACTGCCATGGCCTCACTTTAAAGTCACTTTGAGTAAAAACTGGCACAACTCACCCCACTCTCCCCTACCCTTTCTGAAATACAATTTTTTTGTCATCTATAGATTTCATGTTAAAATAATATACAGATGCACTACAGCTGATATATTGTTGTTATTATTATTTATTGGAAAGTTTGCCAATGGATAAATCGGCTAATCCCAAAAATAACCATTAGATTAATCGTAAAAATAATCGTTAGATTAGTCGACTAATCGAAGAAATAATCGATAGATTAATCTACAACAAAAATAATCGTTAGATGCAGCCCTAATACTAACGCACATACCTACAGCCACTGTAAACAACGGACGGAGGCGGAGTCGAACGTGACGCATCCCAGGCTACAGCCAACCAGCTCTTAAATAGGAGGGAATCCCTGCTGATAGGTGCTCACTAATGTCAATCATCATTCATTCGGTTACATACTGAGAGATGACGGTGTTTCTGAAGAAGGGCTGATGATTGAAACTTCAGTGGGCTTATTATCTGAAGGGTCACAGGAAAGATCAGCTTAAAGCAGGGCTCAGTAATTTCGGGATTTCTTCGCTGTATTCTCGCTTTTTGCTCGCAGGTTTCTCTCTAGAGCTCCCCCTACAGCTTCGGAATAGATATTTGACAACACTGTTGTAAAAACTCTTTAGCGATTCTCAGACACCAGAGGCTTGTAGATCAACGACATCAAAGCAGACGGGACATTCTTTAAAACGTCTTCTTCATTCGGGTTCGAACAGCGTGAGGGAGCGCAATAATGACAGCATTTTAGCAGATTTCTTTTGGCCGTAAAGCAATTCGTTACATCGCGAGACCTGATATCACGCGATACTTCCTGACGCGGCGGTCGGCGGCCCGCCGGCTCAAAGTTGCAAGTGCGGATTTTCCGCTCACGGGCACCAGGGGGGTGCGAAACGACCACCATTCAACCCGAAATAAGTAATATAACCATTCCAGTGACTCCGAAGCTGTTCAGTTAAGGTACAAAAGTTACTTAGTTCACCTTTAAAACACTGACACTGAAGTTAATTTAAAATACATACAATCTTTCATTCAATCTCTGTTTTAATCACTCTGTTTCTTGTTGTGCCAAAGAAATCCAGTAAAGTCACTTTAACGTTTTAGTTAATAGTGACAACTGCAGCCTAATATGAAGTGTGACCAAAACATGGGAAATCTTTTCTTTGTACTTTTGTCAGTAAAATAAAGTTGAAACAAAATGAACAAATCACAGATTCTTCATTTTTATTGCATTTTACAAAATGATCCAACTTTTCTGGATCTGGGGTTGTACAAGATTAATGACTTGATCTCTCACTCTCAGCTTGTTTCCATGCAGTTCATTTCTGCTATTAACAAATGTAATCACTTACCCAGTTTAACCTGCAACAAAATCTCTGAATAGACATCAGTATTATAAGTCCTCTCCACAGCACACCAGTATTTGCCTTCATCCTCTGTTCTCAGATCAGTGATGGTGACGGTGAAAACTCTGGCCATCGTGTCGTCAGTCAGAGAGAATCTCTTGTCTTTATCTCGAGATCCTGATTTAACCATGATGTTTCTATTTCCATATTTACACTCCCCTTTACAAAAATACTTTGAATTTGATTTATATCCAGGTTCATATGAGCATCTGATGTCAACTCTCTCTCCTCTGTATCCAGTAATTGTCTGTGGAGCTCCAACAACAACAGCTGAAAACACAAATATCATTATATAGAGCTGTTATGTGTGAGCAAGAGACATAAGCAGGCCAGAATAATAACTTACAAATATCATCCATATGAGTCTGATGATCATGTGATAACAGAGGAAAAACAAGAGAAGATGTCAAACTCTGTGTAAAAGAGCTGAGAGTCTCAAACTCACCTGTACAGATGCTGGAAAAGAGCAGCAGGACGTCCAACATGATGAAATTTGACAAGCGTTTCGCTTAAATAAAAGACCAAATTCTGTGTGACAAACGTTACTGTCGTTCTCTTCCGTACTGAGAGAACAATGTGCGTCAGCAACTGAAATATATATTTCCTTCCCCTTCTGTCTCTCTTACCACATCCAGCTCTACAGGACATCAGTGATGATTCACCAAACTTTATTAAATATAGTGTTTTACTCTGTGAGGAAGAGATGATCCACTTCATTATAAGAGGGAATAAGGATCTGTGACATTTACACAGTGTGTAAAATATGAGTGTTTCACACAGCGTTCCAGTGAACAACTCTTATAGAGTATATTAAATATAAATGATGAGATCAAAATAAAATATGGTGGTAATATTGTTTATTCATGTAAAATACACTATATAAATGTCATTGTTTTAAACACATGATTATCCTGTAGTATTTTAGTAACAGTACAACTTCTCAAGTATCAGTTCTCTTCCTGTGTTCATCGTCATAAGAAAGAAGAGTCTTACACTTGTAGTCCAGCCGGCAGTTCACATCACACTGATTCCCTCCACAAAAACACAATAGGATTTTCTCATAGGCTTCTGGATTATCGCAAAAAAAACAAGATTTATGATCAACAAAAGTTCATGATACACACATGTTTCAGATGAACACAACTTTTATGAATATTGAAGCCTAAATGCAGTCGCCAGAAGTGAAAAGCTAAAGGTAGGCTATAAGCGAACTACATCACGGTCACATGACTTCAACATCATCACTAAATCTCCGACAACTCTTTCAGTTTTGATCTAGAAACATTTTCCCTGAAGGTTTGAGTTAGAATAGTTTATAAAATCTCAATTATAAGCATATCGATGCTGTAAAAGCGCACTGAGTTTACATGTTCGGCTGATGACGTTTAATCTCCTCGACTGACTCTGTCGTCACATTTAGACACTTTTAGCAACCGCCTTTTTCAAGACAAGTAACAGCTTCAATAAATCACGAGTGGGGAAATACTGATGTATTTTATGTCGTAGAATAAAGCGTGTCTTGAGCTTGTGTTCACCACAGACCTTATTTCAGCCATTTAACCAAAACCCATTTCAAAAACCCATTGACTTCGGGACGATGAAACCAGAAGTGCTAAAATGCAACTCGCTTCCAAGATTTGGCCAATAAACTGATGTCAAACCTGCACCTCTACAGCCATCTTACCCTGAGGGAACGTGAGGAGTTTCGGCACAGCGCCACCTAGTGTTGGCGGATAATGGAAAATTGATATTTTAGCCTATAAATAGTTTAATATCAAGCTGAATGACACTCAACTTTCCCATGTTGGCCATTTACTATTGTGTAGTAACATGATGTATTTTATGAACTCAATAGGATGTTATTACGAAACTTGGTTTGTGTGATCATGTCCTGAAGGAGCCTGAGAAGATATAAAGAGCTGTGTAGTGTTTTATACAATATCTTGTCAAAGCTACTGCCTTTTGCACTTAAACTTCATCATTGCTCTGATTCTCTGCTTTCTTAATGTTGCCTCTTGTGTGAATTGCCTCATAATCGCTGCTTGCTGCTGTATTTTACATTTTTAATAGCTTTATTGAACTGTAGATGAGGTGTACCAAAGAATATTGAATTTTGTGTCATTTTTACATTTTATTTACATTATTTTTTTTAGTTGTTAGTAACATTTCTGGTTAGTATATACACTTTATAAACTGATAACAGTAAATATATATATATATATATATATATATATATATATATATATATATATATATATATACAGTGCAATGCATAAGTGAATACACCCATGCTAAAGTTGACTAAAAAGAGGAATAAAAAATCATATTTTGGAAATTGAACTTAATGCCTTAATTTAAAAAATTAGGAAAAATCCAACCTTTAAGGACACCAATTTTCTTTGTGAATGAATAATGTATCGTAAATAAATAAATGTTCTTCCTTAAAATACATGGTGCATAAGTGAGTACACCCCTATGTTAAATTCCCATAGAGGCAGGCAGATTTTTATTTTTAAGTATTTTTTTAAAAAAAAATTTAGGATACTATGCATCCTGATAAAGTTCCCTTGGCCTTTGGAATTAAAATAGCCCCACATCATCACATAGCCTTCACCATACCTAGAGATTGGCATGGGGTACTTTCCATAAGATCATCTCTCAATGCAAATCAAACTAGCTTTTAGGCTAACTGAAATAAAATCATGCCAATCTCTAGGTATGGTGAAGGCTATGTGATGATGTGGGGCTATTTTAATTCCAAAGGCCAAGGGAACTTTATCAGGATGCATAGTATCCTAAATTTTTTTTTTTTTAAATACTTAAAAATAAAGATCCTGATTTATCCTGATGTTTTTACTTAACAATGAACACTCCCCTTTACAAAAATACTTTGAATTTGATTCATATCCAGATTCATATGAGCATCTGATGTCAACTCTCTCTCCTCTGTATCCAGTAATTGTCTGTGGAGCTCCAACAACAACAGCTGAAAACACAAATATCATTATATAGAGCTGTTATGTGTGAGCAAGAGACATAAGCAGGCCAGAATAATAACTTACAAATATCATCCATATGAGTCTGATGATCATGTGATAACAGAGGAAAAACAAGAGAAGATGTCAAACTCTGTGTAAAAGAGCTGAGAGTCTCAAACTCACCTGTACAGATGCTGGAAAAGAGCAGCAGGACGTCCAACATGATGAAATTTGACAAGCGTTTCGCTTAAATAAAAGACCAAATTCTGTGTGACAAACGTTACTGTCGTTCTCTTCCGTACTGAGAGAACAATGTGCGTCAGCAACTAATATTAACATTTCCTTCACGTGTTGAGAGTCAAACTCATACTGTTCACTGACTGTGTGTCTGTGTTTCCATGTGGCGTTAGGTGTGAAAACGCCTCTCAGTTTTGACCGGGAAATGAACTGTGAAATCATCAACCACAACCTGTTTCTGTTCTGTCTTTAACATGTTTGAGTGCTTTCTGTTGTCCTTTTGCTCTTTTTCTACTTCTGAATGTTTTAATATATTTTCAAGACATGTTAATTACATGTTAAGCATCATCCACTTATAGGAAAAAATGTCAAACATTTTAAGGAAACAATCCTTGCCAAACTCTGAATGAAAAAGACATGAGATGAAGAAGAAATGTTTGTTAGGGGTGTTTTCTGTGGTAATCGACAGCATGGAGAAACACTGTTGTTTACAGAAACTATAAATAATACAGAAAATTTCTTGAACATTAAAATCTCTCTTTCCATCATATGAGCTCTGGGAGAAGAGTTGCATTGTGGGAAACGTAGTGTGTTTAGCTGAAGCCTCAAAGCTCTTCCTGTGTCTGTAGTTTCACTTCCTGTTTGGCAAGTGTGAGCCGAAGACATCACATGTTTAACTGAAGCTAAAGGCCTCCTAATATTATAATGATGAAGCTTTTCTTAAGCATCTCAATCGCACCAAACTAATCTGTGCCATTTATATGTTGCTTGCAATGATTTATACGGATATTCATCTACTTTTGAATGGTACAGTTCCAACATCAGCCAGCAGGAGTGAACCGATGAAAACAGACAAACCTTGAACTGAACATCCAACAAGGAAACGATATTCACATTAATAACTACAGACTCACAATATAATAATACTGAAATAAAACATATGCTTCACTTGCAATCAAGAATAACATGTTTAATTTGTCCATTAAAGTATCTAATGAATAAATATTTTTTGCATTTATTTTTCGCCACATGACAGAGATCTGATATTCTATTTGTCGTATTTGTGTTTTGCATAAAACTGAAGAATATTCGGTACATCCTATTAAAAAATAATGATAATAATCAAATAAAATATTTAATAAACTAAAATTGTGTCAAGGTCTTGGAACTGATTATTTCAACTTGACAGCTCAACAATAAACCATGAGAAAACATGAGATCAAGTATGTGAACTTGCAAAAGAACACACATTATTATTTTACATTTGATTATTGTATTTATTTCTACATAACTCTTCAGTATATGTTGGTGTGCCTTAAGCAGTCATTCTGAACCAGTAATCATGATTTTGACAATTCTGAAGGGATGGGATCATTTTTTCCATTTTTAATTTATTTACTACTTAAATTATAACTACATTATTATGTAATTATTTGACCCATTTTAAAAAAATAATTTAGCACTTTTTAAAACTTTGTTTAAAAATGCCATAAATTGTGTATGACAGATAGGATCATCATTTATTATGCATATTATTAATATTTATAAACGATAAATTAATAAATAACATTAATTATAATATATGAATTAATCTGTCTAATAACGTCTACAAATATAAAAGTTATCTGTCTACCAAGCTCTGACAATGTATGGAATATTATATTAAGAGATTATCCAAATTTAAAAAACAAAAAAACAAACAATAGGCCTATACCTTTGAAGGATCCAAATTTAAGAATATGTTTAATTTATATTCATGTGAGGCATAGATGATGACAGTTTAATTTATGTTCATGTGAGTTGACAGTTCAAAGAAGATTAAGTCAAGCAACCCAGTCATCGGACATTAACCTTTGTATCTGTATACACCTCCTGAACAGTGACATGACTCCAAGGTAAACTATTATCATGTGAAGGTATGGGTGATGCTATCAGGCTGATTGGATCATTTGAATGATAGTGTTATGCTTATTCTTGATTGAATCAAGAATCATCCCTCTGCTTTGTTTGACTTGTCTCCACCTCCAAAAGTCCCACCTCCTTGTAAATGTATAAAGAAACCATGTAAAGTATGTTAGTCAGACTGATTTGGGAAGAACTGCAGCCGCGTCAACGCGAAGTCCTCAATAAAGAATAACTTTGTTTGAACGTGATCCCCAACGTCTCCTGGTCTCTTGCTTCGACGAAGAAAAACTTCACAACAATTTGGTGCCGTGACCCGGATGGAGAAACTGAAACTCAACAAAGAATGAACTTTCCAGACGGAACCTTGAAAACTTCAAGCTCAAAGATCTCAACCAAGCTGACTGAGTTCCAGACTGAATCTTCTGAATCCAGATTGAAAACTTCAAGCTCCAAAAAGATCTCAAAGACTGAATTTTTCCAGACGGAATCTTTCTCTACAAATGAAAGACTCGGTGAGTTTCACTCCATTAAAAGAACCAATGCAGACCAGTGCAAATGTTTTCCTCTGCGCCGTTCAGAGAAGTAGTTAACAAACAGCTATAGAGTTTGGTTAACTAAAGATAAGCCTCTAAAAAGTTTTCTTTTAGAGATGAAATTTACCCTCTGTGTTGACAGGGAAGATTAACAGTTACATGTTAATATTGTGTGTATGCTCTTGCTAGAGAAGACCTATCTGTAAGCTAGAGAATTAGCTTTAGAATTAGATTTAGCCTCTTGTGCTAATAAGATTGTACCCTCTGTTTGCAAGACAGTAGAGAGAAGTTTTTTTTTAGTGTTTGTTTGTGGTAACAGAAATTCACAAAATGTTCAGGAAAAGTACTAGACAGATTACACCTTTTTGGTCAGATAGTGAATTCAAGTCTTTGTTATCAGAGCACATGGACTCCATCGTGACTGAGCCAGTCAGATTGAATTTAACAAAGAAATTTGGCATTGATCCAGAGAAAGTGTGGTCAATTGAAGATTGCAAGAAAGTGTTGAGTGCATGTATCAGGAAGAAAAATCTGAAAGGCATCATCTGTTGTCACCGAGAATTTAGCTTATCCATTGCACAAGAACAAGCGCAGCGTATTGCTACTTTAAACGATCAGAACAAACAATTGCAGACTCACATGTCCTGTCTCAAAACAAAGGTGGGCCATAACAAAGCCTCAACCAAATGTGATTTAGAAGACCAACAGTCAGATGAAAGCTATCCTGATTTACAGTCTTTTGATAGTATAGAGGACAATGTCAATGCAGATGTAAATGCAGTTGAAGTGTGCGTAGCTAGACAAAAGCCTCAGGGAAAAGGTGTTGATACAGTTCCATTTGCAACCCCCATATTGCAGCCACAAGCAGTCAAAACATCTTTACGTCCGAAAGATATTGAGAGAATTGCTGAAAGTTTGCCATCAGTGCAAAGAAATTTTTCTGAGTTTAGGAGAGCATTGTTCAGTAAAATGCATCTTTACGACATGTCGTTGCCGGAAGTTACACAGCTGATGTCACAAATTCTAACTGAATCTGAATTCCACAATTTTGAGTCTGCTGTTACTTCCGAACTGCAACCTGTCAGTAAAGGCGATTTGAGAGAAGGTGTTTTGAAAATCCTAAAGAATATCTTAGGACCGAAAATCAATTGGTCAAGAGTTACTAGCTGTGTACAAGAGAAAGAAGAAACTGTGAGTGAATATACTGAGAGGTTCTGTCAGGTAGCTGCAGTGTACAGTGGAATAGTGGATGATTCCGAAAGTGTGTTAGCTGACAAAGGAGCTCTAATCCGAATTTGGGCAGATGGTCTTGTAGCTGAGTACAGAACAGCCTTGCCATTCCTAGATATTACGTGGGCTAAAAGAACTCTCAGAAGTAACCTAGAAAGTTTAGCTATTTGGGAAAGAGACTCTGATGTCAAAGAGAGAGTAAAAATTGCAGCAGTTTCTGTTAAGGTCAACTCAGAGAAACCAAAGAAACGCAAAAGTCCTAGAGAAGCCAGTTGTTCTTACTGTGGCAAGCATGGACATTTTGGAAAAGAATGTAGAAAAAACAAAAATAACTTAAGACAAGTTAACAATGTTATGCAGATTTTACTACATTTGTTTGCTACTTTGAAGCAACCCCTCCCCTCGTCAATGGACTCGTGGGTAAGCTTTTTGAGGTGCTAACCATTTGGGCTGTGATTGCTTAATCTCCCCAGTAACTTACAACAACGATGAAAGACTTATTTTTGTTTAATAGAACAAAAGGAAAGTGACTGTCTCAGCTTTTGTTTGGGGGACATTAAATAAGACCCACAGCCTTAAATGTTATGCCATAAAATATTGCAGTCAGACAACCATCCTCTGTTAATGATGTTTATTAAGACTGATGTTTCACTGGAGAATGAAAATGTGCCAATTTTCTCACACACTGTACACAACACAGGGACAGAAAAGGACACGGTTCAGTGAGGGCCCTGGAAAGAACTGACGCAACAGGCGTTCGGGGGCCAAGCCAGGGTGAAGACAACCTCATAGGCCTTTCCCCATTTAGTCCATCCTTACCTCACTGGTCCATAGGTGTCAAATAAATTAAGAAATAGGGAAAGAATGAAACCACCGCAGCAGACGCTACAACCCTAGTGTTTAAACAAATACTGCTACAACCCTAGTGTTTAAACAAATACTGCTACAACCCTAGTGTTTAAACAAATACTGCTACAACCCTAGTGTTTGGACAAATACTGCTCTGTCGTCTTTTGTTTTCTTTCTTCCTCTGTGCAGATAAACACTTGATGGCTGTTCCAAAAATCCATATGCAACGACGTCTCACCTGCATATGAAGCCACAACCTCAAGAAGACAACTACACCCACTGCTGAACGAGCCAATCACAAAAGAAAAAAGAAGAAAAAAAAAATACACAACGCAGAAATACAAAACCTTCAGTCATCCATCGATATGATCAAGACTACAAGCCTGCACCATTATCTGAGTGCTGCACCTGGTTAATATGACTGAAGATAACTTTTCATGGTTCGGAAACCTGTTAGTATCAAGTGTGTCAACCAACAAATGACTCACGTCCAGCACACCCGTAAGATTTCACGGACCCTAAATGCATGTTTGTTTCTGTGTCAACATGCAATTACAGATGAACAACACAGAGCAAGTTATATGTGCCTGTAACTTACACAAGTTACAAGAATGAACATATGCGATGTGCCTGTAACTTACACCAGTTACAAGAATTAACTTTATGTGTTTAAATTTGTATTTTGTGAGAGTTTTTAAGAACTCTCAAACGGGGGACTGAAGGATCCAAATTTAAGAATATGTTTAATTTATATTCATGTGAGGCATAGATGATGACAGTTTAATTTATGTTCATGTGAGTTGACAGTTCAAAGAAGATTAAGTCAAGCAACCCAGTCATCGGACATTAACCTTTGTATCTGTATACACCTCCTGAACAGTGACATGACTCCAAGGTAAACTATTATCATGTGAAGGTATGGGTGATGCTATCAGGCTGATTGGATCATTTGAATGATAGTGTTATGCTTATTCTTGATTGAATCAAGAATCATCCCTCTGCTTTGTTTGACTTGTCTCCACCTCCAAAAGTCCCACCTCCTTGTAAATGTATAAAGAAACCATGTAAAGTATGTTAGTCAGACTGATTTGGGAAGAACTGCAGCCGCGTCAACGCGAAGTCCTCAATAAAGAATAACTTTGTTTGAACGTGATCCCCAACGTCTCCTGGTCTCTTGCTTCGACGAAGAAAAACTTCACAACACCTTTAAAAGCAGTGATTTGTCTGTCACGGTACACTGCTTTAAAGCAACACTAAGGAACTTTTCCTCTTCGGTCCCCCTACAGGTTGGAAGTGGAATTGTCCATTACCGCTGTTGTAAATCATTTAGCCTATCGCAGCCTACAGTCACACACACGCTGGCTGTTTATCCAGCACCGGCTTTGGAATGAACGATGTCCACAGACAAGGTAGAGTATGATGCATGATTTCATGAAAGTATGATGTACAGTCCTTCTAGAAAAATGCAGAGTTTTTTTGTGATTGTTGCGGGCAAAAATCTGTAAGGGTGGATTCCTGCAGTGGTTCAGTCTGCAAGAAATGCCGAATAAAGAAACGTTATTAGCAAGATGGTAGAAAACTGCACATTTCTTGTCTATTCCACCCACTGCCACTTATACCAACGAGGGAAATAAGCGCAGTTACTATAGCTTAATATGTGGGAGAGCGTTGCTATAGAGAGTGACAATATTGTTTTGCAATATGTAGCACTTCAAAGTCAATACCAAATCAAAACTAGTTAGTACATTAGTTGCAATTGAAAAGGTTTAATGACAAATTATGGTTATGGTTACACTTAAAATAGTTACAAAATAGATGTATGAGATGTTGATAACTTATATTATTAATTGTACCCAGCATATATGAAAAATGTTACCTGAGTAAGAGGAATGAGGAGGTAAAGAGAGAGAGAGAGAGAGAGAGAGAGAGAGAGAGAGAGAGAGAGAGAGTAAGAGGAATGAGGAAGTAAAGAGAGAGAGAGAGAGTAAGAGGAATGAGGAGGTAAAGAGAGAGAGAGAGAGAGAGAGAGAGAGAGAGAGAGAGTAAGAGGAATGAGGAAGTAAAGAGAGAGAGAGAGAGAGTAAGAGGAATGAGGAAGTAAAGAGAGAGAGAGAGAGAGAGAGAGAGTAAGAGGAATGAGGAGGTAAAGAGAGAGAGAGAGAGAGAGAGAATTTTTTTGAATTTTGAAAGAGACTTTATTACAATTTTTTCACATGAACCATTTTTTCAACAAAACAACATTTACAATTTTACATTTACCTTTTATACCACAAAGAAAATCAAAATAAAACAAAAAACAAAAAAACTTTCTACATTAGCAGAAGAGAAAAAACTATTTTTCCATCAATAACAGAGCACAGAGCCTCATTTTTACACCATTTCATTTCAAAAGTGACAAAGTCATCCATGGAACTAAAAAAACGAATATCAATGAGTATTCTGGACTTAACTGTGGCTAAAAACAGAATATTAATATCTTGATCTGCACCCATTTCTATCTTATTTTTTCTACTCACATAGATTGCCAGCTTTGCTTGACCTATAAGAAAATTTAAACACTGACAAATAAACCTATTTCTTCTAACATATTTAAAACCAATAATAAATACGTCTGTAGAAAAAGATTCATTAAAACTATAAAATAAATTATGTAATAAACTAAACAACCGTTTTAGTCTAAAACAATCCATATAAGCATGAAAAACAGTTTCTCTCTTTAAACAAAAAGGGCATTCTGTAGTGACATCAGGGTTTAAAACTGAAATAAAAGCATTAACTGCTATTGCACCATGTAAAAGTCTCCATTGTATGTCCCCAACTCTTTTACTTAAGGGTGGCTTATACAGTGATCTCCATTCTGGTTTATCATCATCACATAGATTTAAAACATTACGCCATGGTGTATCAACCCTCTTGTCAAGCAATTTTTTGTTAAAAACCAGAACACAAGCTTTATAAAAAAATTTACCAGTACTTGAAAAAAAATTAAGACATAGGGATTTTCCAGAGCTTAAAAACATTCCTGAAACATCATCTAACATAGGAAAAATTAAAAACTCGGATAATACATCTTTTTCATTAGGAACATTTTTTTTTCCACAGTAATCTGATAAAAGTCTCAGTTCATCAGAAGTAAGTCTTTGTTTCCATTTTTCTAATATACGAAAAACAAATCGTCTAGACTTAATTTTCAGATTCAAAGCAACTTCTTCCACGTTCCCAAAGTCTGGCCCTGTCAAGTTAACTAGACTCCCCATTGTACATATTTTGGAAGCCACAAGTGTTTCTGTGAGTCCAGGAATTGTAGAGTCATTGTGAGTTAAATCAAAACGTGCTCCATGTATTAGCGGTTCTTCAAGGAGCCAGTGAAGAGATTCAAAATGTCCTTCTCTTTGTACTTTGAACATGTTCCACACTTTAAAAACATTCCGATAAAAAGTAGGCATTTCATTGAGATTCAGTTTTGACAAGTCCATAAAGAAAAGATTTCTGTCCATTTTCAAATTTCCAAGATTTTGTAGTATTTTACATGCAACTACTTTCCAGCTTGAAATTATTGAACCATTAAGAAGTCTTTGCAAAAACTGTAAACGAAAAGCTGCTGCTCTACTTTGAAGATGTACTAATCCTTGTCCTCCTTCCTCTTTAGGTAAAAACAAAACACTCTGAGGAACCCAATGTAACTTGTCCCAGAAAAAATCAACTAAAATCGCTTGAATCTCTGCTAAGAGACGCAAAGGGGGATCAATGCAGGTTAACTTATGCCATAAAGAGGAAGCTACTAAATTATTTATAACTAAAGTTCGACCTCTGTATGACATATTTGGGATTAACCACTTCCATTTTTCGAGTCGACCTTTAACTTTTTCAAGAGTTCCTTCCCAATTTTTTTGCACAATTGCTTCATCTCCTAAAAAAACCCCCAAATATTTAAAGCCTCCTTTCTTCCATAATAAGCCAGGAGGAAGGGAAAAAGAACCATTTTTCCAATCCCCTATTAGTATTGCTTCACTTTTTTCCAAATTAATTTTAGCAGAGGACAGTTTTTTAAAATCATCAAGTACACTCATTAAAAACTGTACATCACTCTGTTGACTAACAAACACTAAAACATCATCAGCATATGCAGAGACTTTTATACTTTTTCCGAAATTGGGCAAATTAAAACCTTGTACATTTTTTCTCAATTGTTGTAACAGAGGTTCTATTGCTAGCGAATAAAGCATTCCAGAGAGTGGGCATCCCTGCCTCACTCCTCTAAACACTTTAAAGGGAGTGCATAAGCCACCATTAATTTTGAGTATGCTCTCAACATCACTGTACAAAACTTTAATTTTATCTATAAAACTTTTACTAAAACCAAAAGCTTTTAACGTTTCCCATAAGTATGTGTGTTCAACCCTGTCGAAAGCTTTTTCTTGATCGAGCGAAATCAATCCAATATCACTATTTGATAACTTAGAGACATCATACAAATCCCTAATAAGGGAAATATTATCAAAAATTGACCTTTTTGGGACACAGTAAGTTTGGTCCGGATGGATCACCTTATTCATAATTATTGACAATCTATTTGCTAAAATCTTTGAAAGAAGTTTATAGTCACTACACAGAAGTGAAACAGGTATCCAGTTTTTGATCTCTGTGAGATCTCCTTTTTTGGGAAGGAGGGTCAGGACTGCTCTCCGGCAACTCAAAGGTAACAGACCTTCGTTCAGACTACCATTGAGTACCTCTAGGAGATCTTCTCCTAAAACTTCCCAAAGACATTTATAGAGGTCTATCGGTATGCCATCAATTCCAGGCACCCTTCCGGATTCCATGCTCTGAACGGCCTTATGCAGTTCTCCCAGGCTAAGCGCACCTGAAATCTCTGCATTAGCTTCATCAGACACCTGTGGTAAATCCTCAAAGAAGACACTCTCATTGATATTGTCTGATCCGAGTTCACTTCTGTACAGTTTCTCATAAAAACCAATTGCCCTCCTTCTAATAACTACAGGATCGGACAACAAAATTCCTTCCTCAGATCGCAAAGCGTGAATGATTCTTTTTTGCCCATTTTTCCTTTCAAGGTTAAAAAAATATTTTGAAGGTGCATCCATCTGATCATGACTTATAAATCTTGACCGGACCAAAGCCCCCTGTGTTTTAACCCCTAATAATTCTGCCAATTGATTCTTTTTTTTAGAAAGAATTTTCAAATAACTTTGTTGTTTTGTTGACTCTGCCAATTCCTGTATCTTAATTATGTCATTCTCTAAGTCTTTCATTGACTGATTTAAAACTCTGGTGCTGTTGTGAGCATACTGCTGACAATACTGTTTAATTTGTACTTTGCCAAAATCCCACCATTTTTGTATTGATTGAAAAGATTCTTTTTTTGTTCTGTAATCAGCCCAAAACAATTTAAAAGTGTGTATAAAATCCTTATTATCTAGCAAAGTTAAATTAAAATGCCAGTAAGCACTCTTAGGCTTGACAGAATTCAAAATAAAAGAACATTGCACCATGCAATGATCTGAAAAACCAACAGGAAAAATACAACAATTTTTAAAAATACCAACATGATGCTTAAACACATAGAATCTATCCAATCTTGCCAAAGATAAGACATTATCACGTGCATGTGCCCAAGTATATTGTCTTTTATCCTCATGATAAAACTTCCACACATCACTTAACTCATGCTTGCTTATTATTTGAATGAGACGTTTTCTTGAAGGCATATGGGGTTCAATATGATTTCTGTCACAATTACTCACTGTACAATTAAAATCTCCTCCCAGAAATAAATAATCATCATTAGAAACATCTTGTAAAACAGAACATAGTGTATCTAAAAACAACATCCTATCAATTGTTGAGTTGGGGACATACACACAAATAAAAACAAAATTATAATTCTCCATTTGTGCTGTCACTTTTAAAAGTCTACCCTTCAAAAACTCTTTAACTTGATATGAACTTGGATTAAAGGTTTTAGCAAATAATATTGCTACTCCTCCACATAACGTGGTGTTGTGGCTGAAAAAAGATAAACCTTCCCATTCTTTCATCCAATCATTAACATTGTTCACGTCACTATGCGTTTCCTGAATCAAAGCGACATCTATTTTTTTCTGTTTGAAAATTTCATACAACTCAGCTCTTTTTCTATAATCTCTAGCACCATTAACATTCAAGGAGGCAATCCTCACTTCAGCCATAGTGAAATAAATGAACAAACAAAAAAACACAAGCAAAAGCAGATTACTAATGTTCTTAGTCTTCATTTTCATTTAAATCCGTGCCAACTTTCCTCACAATCTTTTTCAAACGATAAACCTCCCTGTTTGAAAGGCACCCATCTGCTATTAGGCTTTTGGCTTTGTCATGGAACTGCATTAGATCAGGAAAATATTCCTTTACAATCACACCTCTTTTGTTTTTAGTGGTATTAAGAAAACGTTTTATATCATCAACATCATAACTTCTGCTTATGCCTTCAATCTGTGACAACACTGTACTTGAGTCAGACTTTTCACTTTCACTTTCTGACTCTTTCTGATCTACAAACACTTCTCCTTTTTTAAAACACTTTGCATTACTGATCTTTTCCACATTTTTCCTTTTTTTTGGTACTTTGAACATCCTATTCTCTGCTTCGGTGTCAGACACATCATCATCCCTCATGTTTTCTACATCACTGTTCAACAACCCAGTTTCTGCAGCTACAGAAATCTCTGAAATATCCCTACCTTCATTCACTGACTCCGTCGAGGTCGATCCAGCTTCCACAGGCCCCTCAACAGATGTTCCTTCCCCAGCAGATTTATCTACGGTCGGCACTGCTTCAGCCAGACCGACCCCCGACGGTTTAACAGCAGTATCTTCAGTTGAAACTCTATCCTTACTATCTCCAGCTGCATTTTTGTCGGGACATGAACGGATTAAATGGCCCGATTTACCACATCCAAAGCACTTCATTTTATCAGTAGTAACAAACACTACATATTCAAAATCATCCACACGGAAATTTAGTGCCAAATCCAATTCTGCGTCATCTTTGATTATCATGAATGCAAATCTCCTAAATGAAACAATATGTTTCAATAAAGGAGATTCGCACCCGATCGTAATCTTTTTTATTGGCGAAACCAACTTTCCATAACGTGAAAGCGCTTGTTTCAAAATATCA
This sequence comes from Abramis brama, assembly GCF_963993115.1. Taxonomy (NCBI): domain Eukaryota; kingdom Metazoa; phylum Chordata; class Actinopteri; order Cypriniformes; family Leuciscidae; genus Abramis; species Abramis brama. The sequence continues at coordinate 13,202,102 of NC_139964.1, read as the reverse complement.
ACACTGAGAAACGGAGGGATATTTGATATTGTGACTTTTTTTGATGGTAACAACAGCGGTAACACAGGTGTAAGTATTTCATCAATGATTATACCTCGCGCAACCACCTCGTTTGCTTTTTCCACCGAATTAAAAAAAATCACGGTCGCGCCATTCATTCTGGATGCGGAGAGAATATTTTGATGGCCAACAATCTCTCCAACACCCAGACAGCAAGCCTCCACACTCGCCACGGATACAATCTTGACTCCATGACGGCGTGTGAGGACATCAAGCCCCGTCCCAGCCTGAGCTGCCATGCTTTCTAAGAAAGCAGGCAGCACAAACAAACAACACACAAAATAAATACTAAATCAAATAAACAACTTAGAAGTAAAAAATAGAAAGTATATATAAGGAAAACACAAAAGAAAAAACAAATACACGCGCTCAAAGCTCGAGCTCTCACACACGCTCCACAAACGCCCACGCATGCGCAGAGAGAGAGAGAGAGAGAGAGAGAGGAATGAGGAGGTAAAGAGAGAGAGCCCCCAAGAAAGGGACCCAGAGAATCAGAGAGCGAGAGCATCAAAAGAGACAGAGCAACAGTTTCAATCTTCTTTTATTCTTTCCTTGACCATGTGACTAAAACCCAGATGTGAGACATTCAAACTGACCAATCAGATAATTACACTTCCACCACCGTACTAAAGGTGTGACAATTCATTGACCCCCAAAATACAAACATGTTGGCCTACAGGCCTAGATCACTATCAGCCCCTCTGTGCCTTTAGGAACTCCAAATGGTCCTTGTGGTGGAAAGAGGGGGTGGAAACAGTAAAGAAATATCTTGGATTATTTTCAATCCTACAAATCCTTGGTTATGCAGCATGTGAATGAGAAATGTGGAGTTTTTTTGTGATTGTTGCGGGCAAAAATCTTTGATTATGCGGCACGTTTTCTTAAAAAACGCGGTGGAATATGCAGGATATTTATGCAATTTTATGCGACGAAATTGCGGGAACTTGCAAAAACTGCGGTTTGATGAAAAAGAGAAAAAAAAGTGATTCCCCCAACACCCTGTTCTCACTCGGCTACTACCTTAATGTAAAGAGTCATTTCTTATTACTTCCTATGATAAGCAAGCACACTACATCACAGAAAGTGCTGGGAATATTTAAGTTCTCATCTTGTTTTATTTCAGACCTTAATAAACACATGGCTCAAACTTACAAAACATTGATGAGTCAAACAAGTTCTGTAGCTTTACAAAAGGAATATGCTACAACTTCTGTAAAAATGAATAAATAAAATATAAAAACATAAAATGTGTGCTTCCTGTTTTACAGAGTATACAAAACAGACATCTTCTGTTAAAATAAGTACTTCCAATGCACAAAGTGCAATCTCTTACTGTAACGTAAATTTACATACTACTAATATACTTACAACTGTAAGGTTTTTGAACCTAGTATGATTTAACACACTGGTAACAAAAAAGTGCAATCTTATGGGGCAACCTGTAACCCGTGTTTTTCCAACCTTATACCCCTGAAAGTGCACTGGAACGGCAGTCAAACCCGTGACTTCCCACCCGTGAACTCGTACTAGATCAATGTACTCCCAGTTACGAGTTGGAAAAACACGGGTTACAGGTTGCCTGGAACGTGGCATCACAACTGTTAAGTTGCATCAACTCCTGACCTGAATGAAACTACAACAGTCCACTGTGAAAATGTAAACTATAACTGCGTAGCCTCTAACACTGGCCAATCATTCGCCATCCTCATCCTCTAGAGTTGGGGTACTCGACAGTGGCGGAGCCAGAGGGGGGTCCGGGGTGGCACTGGACACCCCTGACATGCGATTGGCCACCCCGGGTGCCACCCCAACATTTTATTTGCTACTGGCAGTTGCTGATGCAGATTTAAAAAAAAATGACGTTCGCCGGCAGCGCGTCGCGCGCGCAGTTTTCAAATGGACGAGCAGAGGACGAGAGATGGTTGCAAGATACCGAACTTCACCGAATAAGAAAACATCATATTTGAAGTAAGTTTTCAAGGTTTAGCATCAGGGTGGTTTGCTCCGAATACATTAGGCCTAATACACGCATACAGTATAGGCTACCTTGCCGTGTGTACGTTACAAATGTTCTAGCTAATGTGAGGATAAGAGATCAAAACGCAGGCAAAGAAGAGCAGAAACAAGCGATATTTCATCACTATAGGACTGTGAAGCTTTATGGGTGTAGGGTGTTGATGGACTCGATCTATTGTGTTTTGATAATCATTAAATCTGACTAAAATGCGATTTTCTCAGCTTTTTGCTCATGTTGCTTTTTATGAAACTTGCCAACATTCAAGTGTTGATAAAAAAAGACGCACGAAGCTAGAATAAAACATTTTTTTTTTTTTTTTTTTTAAAGCACAGGGTCTGTTCTTTCTTTTGGTATGTTCAGATATTCATACAACAAAATATTCTGGGGTGCCATGAAATTGTGAAAATTACCAAAAACACCATTTTTTTTATACTGGCGAGAAAAAGTTAAGATAAAAATGTTGGTAATTGGATGATGAAAAAGTTTCGAAAACTGTTTCTGGGGATTCACTTTTTATTTTGCCTACCTTTTGTCTTCTGCATTCTCCTTACCATTGTCTCCTGTTCTTCCCTCAGACTCGTCCCCCAGAAACAGTCCCACGGACCCAGCCCCAGGGTGGGAATTATACCGCGGCCACGCGGCCATGGCCGCCGTTGCCCTACACTTTGGCCTTCATGCCCCGTGAAAAAAAAATCATCGTACGGCCACAGTGGCCTGTGTGCCCTGGCCCTGTCCAAGTTCCACCCAAGTAGTCTCTGAACTTCAATTAGTTTGTGGATTCGCGCAGGTGCAGTGTCATAATCACATCGATGATCTCACGCATCAAAACAGCAGTGCAAGAAGCATGTAACGTCAGCACCAACAGAAGAACGACACTCTGTTGTCTACACTGGTGCATAGACATATACACTAGATTTCGCCTTGGCTACGGCATTCGTTCATGAACTGCCGTAGCCAAGGCGAAATCTATATGTCTATCTATGCACCAGTCTGCGCACACGTCACACAGCAGGAAGCGCGGGCGCCCTCAGATCACTTGGACGTCGCTGTGTTATAAGAGGTAAAAACGATATAAATACTGTTCGTTTTCTCACACAAACCGCTCGTTTCGTGTCTTAGGCCATCAATGTGTACTTACGATGGGGAATTGTTTTAATTTGGACTCTGTGGATGGCTGCTCTTTGAGACCGTGACCATAGACCTGCATTATATGACTGACAGACAAGAACGGTTTGACCTAAAAATATCAAAATCTATTTGCTAGTAGATAAGTGCCCTTTTCAGAAAAGGGCCCTATGCAAGGTTCCAGAGGTAACGGCGTCGGCGCACTGAAGCGTTTTTTTTTTTTAATAGTTCAAAGTTACTATAAGATTTAATGTTATTACCTTGACAAACTATAACTTACATCATTAAAAAGATATAAGACTCACGTTTCAGTATTTGACCACTATTGTATTCTGAGAAATTTATATTGACAGTTATGTCTTAATTTGTGTCAGGAGTTATGAAATGCAAAAATGAGTCGATACCTTTAATATGAATTATGAGCGTCAGACGCACCCATTCATAAAAAAACTCCTGTGCTGTCGTCATGACAGCGATTCACAAAACAACGTCCCTCGCGGCTCTTAGCTCAAAAGTGTGCAGATTTGGAGAAATATTGATATATTCTCAGTTTACATCAGATTTCTATTGACAGGAATAATATTTTATTGAATTTATAGCCAAATGCGTCGATGTAATCATTATGAGCGCTGTATACTGATGTGCTGTTTCAATTCATACCAGCAGCCTGAGGGCGCTCTACTGAACATTATAGTCCATATTTGAAACGCATGAAGAAGAGCGTTCAACAATGCAGGAAATTATTAATTTATTGGCATTTGTGTTGTTTCTGAATGCTTTTATTGGCATTTGTGTTGTTTCTGAATGCTTTTATTGGCATTTGTGGTGTTTCTGAATGATTTTATTGGCATTTATGTTGTTTCTATTGTTGTGTGAGGGTGTATACCTTCTGGATGTAATGGCGCTCTCTCTCTCTCTCTCTCTCATTAAAAAATGTTTTTTTTTTATTAAAAAAGTCATAATCCATGTCTTATTCCAAATTAGGATGTTATGCTATCAATCTGAATGGGAAAACCATCGAATTGTACGATGGCCTTTGTGCCCTGTCATATGGCCTTGGTGCCCCTAAAAAAAAAAAAAAGGTGGAGGCCAAATGGCCTTGCCCCTAAAATTACATAATTCCCACCCTGCCCAGCCCCAAACCCCATCTCTTAAAAATTAATAAAGGCTGGTTCCGTTCAGACCTTGACATCAAGTATTTTACTGTTATATGTCAACAAGATTCAACAAGACATTTTCACCTGGCTAGACCCAATGTTTAGATCTGTTGTGGTATTTATGCAAATTGGCACATACGTAATTAGATTATGCACCGTTTGTCCATGTTAACAAACAATTTAAAAAAACTTGTAATACATTTTTTGTTTGTCTTGATGTAAGTAATCAACTCAGTAATTTTCATGGTGATATCTAAAGGTTAACATTTTTACCTTATTCAAGTAAGAAAAAGAATGAATAGGCGTATGAATAGGCTATATTTGGGTCTTTTTCTAAACTTTCCCCTAATGGGATTCTTCGGGACTTGTTTTTCCTTACTCAGGACATATTGAGGATACAAAATCAGTTGAGTTTGCTTCAGTTGCAATTTGTTCAAGGTTTACCCCCATTTTGGCTTAAAATGACTGGACTAACAGGCAGATCAGGTGCAAACAGACCCCAGCCCTTGCATCACCACTGGCTAGTCAGAGTCAGTGTGGTCAGACTTCAGGACCAGGAACAGGTCAGAGCATCTACCAGACACAGGCAGTCAATCGCATACCCAATTCAGGAATTTAAGTTGAGATGATTTTGCCAGATTAAAAGGATAGTTCACCCAAAAATGAACACAAAAAAATAATTAGAATTAGAAAGAATAATTATAAATTATTATAAAGAAAGAATTATGTTGTATTAAATCTTCCTAGGATAAGATTTTATATTGATGGGCAATAAAATTGTTAAATTTTTTCAAGTACATGTCTGCTTGATGCCTGCTATATGGAATAAAAAAATAAAAAAAAACGTTTTTTTTTTTTTTGTAAATGTGAGGGTTTTTTTGTAAATAAACGCAGTAGTTCATAACAGACACATGCTACGGTATCTTATCTCCTTGGTGCTTCAGCTTTGTTTTCTGCAAATATTTTGGATGTTCAACACTTATAGACACAAACAGAGTGACCCAATTCCTTCCATAAGCTTTTCCACTGTGTCACTGTGTCTCTGTGTGTGTGTGTGTGTGTGTGTGTGTGTGTACTTCTTGCTCAAAAGTTTACCCCTGGCTCTTAATGCATCGTGTTGCATATTCTTGAGCATTACCTTGCAGATTCTGAATAATGTGACCAATCATAATGCAGATATCCACCATTTTTGTCTCTTTTGCAGCAGTAAAAGATTGTTTTTTAGTCACTGTAGTCAGTGGTTTTCAGCAAATGCTTGTGCACTAATGCATCATTTTTCCTGTCCTTTTAATCAAGCCTGTTAGCTTGCTTCCGCTAAAGAAAATAGTCCGTTCCGTCTCTACGGTTAGAATCCTGCATCCATAGCAACGCTCTGTTTTTGATGGCAACGGTGTGTTATACTTAGCAGCGGTCTGTTATCAAGAAATAATAACAGAGAAATATCAAGAAATAACAGACCGCATTCTACATTGAAATTCAACCAAGCCATGTAATAATAAGTTTTAATTGTTTTTCAAACGCGATCTACTGAGGCTCTACTACGTTCACACGCTTGTTTTCAGTCTTTCTATATTTAATTTATCAATATATCCTTATAATTCATTTAATTTTAAATAAAAATTAAATTAATTATATATTTGAGATGTTTTTGGTTTATATCTGAACAACATGTCTGTGTAAATTTGTTTTAACAAAAATTATGTTCAAACAAAATATGTTGTATATAATTGATTTTTTTTTTTTTTTACATTAATCATGGTTGTCAACTTGCCATCAGCAATTATCATTAAAAACAATGCAAATATTGATTTACACATAAACTTTTTTTATTTCAGAAAGAAACAGCTCACCATGAGTGAATTTGTTCAGAGGAGAAATCCCCCATGCACTCCTCAACAAGCAGCCATTGTAACAGATGCCATACTTAATATGTTGGTAACTGACATGCGGCCAATGTCAATGGTGGAAGATGAAGGATTCAAAAAAATGGTCAGCACACTCAACTCAGGATACATTCTTCCCTCAAGGACCCACTTCACAAAATTAATGGAGAGGAAGTACCAGGAGGCATTCCAACAAATTAAGAGTGCTATAAACACCACCAACAGCAGAATGGCTTTAACTACTGATATATGGACAAGTGTTGCCACTGAAGCTTACCTTGGCATTACATGCCATTACATTGGGAATGACTGGAAGATGACATCTGTCTGCCTTACCACCATGCCACTCGAAGACAGACATACCTCAACCAACATTGCAGAGTGGTTGGAAGAAGTAGCAGTCAAGTTTGAAATCCCTTCTGAGAAAATTTGTGCCATTGTACATGACAATGGTGCGAACATTGTGGCTGCTGCAAAATTACTGGAGGAGAAACATGGGTGGACCAGTATACGCTGCACTGGCCACACCTTGCAGTTGGTGATTAATGCTGCATTAAAGAACACAGGCATTCAAAGAGCTGTTGGAGCTGCAAGATTTCTTGTGGAGCATTTAAAAAAAAGTGAGCAAGCCTGCAGCAAGCTGAAAGACAAACAGAAACAAATGGGCACACCTGAGCATAAGCTTGTTCAGGATGCAAGTACTAGATGGAACAGTACATTCTACATGATTAACAGACTGATTGAACAGAGATGGCCTGTAACTGCAACTCTATCTGACCCATCCCTCACTCACAGAGACAAACGCTATCTTGACTTGAAACCAGACCAGTGGAGTCTGCTTGAAGAGCTTTGCACTGCTCTTAAGCCATTTGAATGTGCAACTGTTTTTATGAGTGGGCAGGAATATATAACAGTCTCTTCATTGCCTCCACTTGTGAAAGGGCTCTTGAAGTCCACTGAAGGTGCTGCCTACGATTCAGCTTCAGTGAAGTCCTTCCAAGTCACAGCAGTTGAGCAGCTTCAAAACAGATGGAAGGAAACACTCTTTGATCAGGTAGATAATCCTGTGATTCTCTCCTCTGCTCTGGACCCAAGGTTCAGAAGACTGAAATTTCTGTCACCTGAGCAAATTATAACTGTTCAAGCTAAAGTGCAAACTAAAGCACTTGCAGCAAGAAGGGAGATATGGTGCAGCAGCAAATTACCACCTCAACCATAAGAACCGCAGCTGAACCTTCAACATCTTTGCTTGACTCACTCCTTGAGTCTGGAGGCAGCAGTGACGAAGAGAGCAGAGAGGAGAAAGCTGAGGAGGACCTCAACACTCAAATAAGAAATGAAGTCCTGGCTTACTTTGGTGAGAGGCCCCTAGCCAAGAAAGAAAATCCTTTGGATTGGTGGAGAGATAATAAAGATAAATATCCCACCTTGGCAAAATTAGCTAAATCCTACTTGTGTATCCCAAGCTCCTCAACACCATCTGAGCGTCTATTTTCTGCTGCAGGTAACATAGCTTGCAAAAAGAGAGCCAGCCTCAGCCCGGAGCATGTGGACATGCTGACATTTTTGCATTCCAATTCAGAGTTTTGGAAGAGTGAATAAGAAACATGTTCTTATGAACAACACTGAACAGTGACAGTTTTCCTCTTCTTCTGCATTCTACCTCTGTATCAAACAGTAACATTTGTTTGTTTGTTTATTATTTATAATTTTGATATTTCAACAAAATCTGCTGCTTAATATCTTATTACAAACATGTTTGTGTCCTAATTTTATAATGTGAAGTTTATATGAGCAGCACAACTCAATATTTTGTTTTGTTTATTTATATTTTGGATATTTAAAGAAGTTTTACTGTTTAAAAACTGGACAGACTTTTGTGTTTTAAGGTTTAAAATGTAAAAATTAAAGATTATATTAGTAAAACTCAATGTGTGGCTTTTGCACTTTTTAAAGTACACTTTTACACATAAATACCCTGATTTAGGGTTTTATTTAGTTAATAAACAAAAAATCAAATAGAATAAAAAAAACAACAACATTTTATCCGATTAATCGATTAATCGAAAAAATAATCGTCCGATTAATCGATTATCAAAATAATCGTTAGTTGCAGCCCTACATTCATGTTTAATTCGTGCTATAATTAAAATAGATGATCAGTTCACATGCTGCTTGAACTAAGGCGCTATACAGTAAAGCGCCACAAAATGGTATTTATTGTTTGAATTTCACAAAAATTACTCAATTTTAAAGCTGAGACTTTATTTTATACAAAAAAGGAACCTGCTCTGTCTTGTCTGTTGGCGCACTATCAGTGTCCTCTTTGATCCGCAATAAATTTTTCACTGTGTGAGAACATGATGTGTGGAGTGAGAGTTGAATGGCTTGTCGGACATAGCAACAGTAACTAAGAGGGGCAGGTCTTTGTGAAAGGTCAAATCATCATTGAAATCTTTGTGGACTCGACTCGGACTCGGATATTAAGGACTCGGACTCAAGTCCGACTCGGGCACATTTGGACTCGGACTTGGACTCGGACTTGATTGGTAAGGACTTGGACTCGACTCGGACTCGACAAAGGTGGACTCAGACCCAACACTATCATCCTCCATCCCCTCTTCCTCAACGTCATGTAACACACCGGGAAACTGCTTTGCGCGGTCTTTTGCGCTTATTTTTGTTGGCAAATGAGACTGATTTGCGGGCTTCATCATGGCTTCATCGGGGGGTTTGCAGCTTTTCGATGATGTTCACGTCGCGTAATTACGTCACTTCATGACGTTCCCATGGAAACAGGGGAAAATGGCTGCTCTTGTGTGAAGTAAACGCAACATTTTTCAACTTTCTGCTGAGATATATGTGACTTTTTTGCAATGAAAATGTGGGTATTTTGAAATCATGCAAGCCCCGCATATTTTGCGCGCGGAAATCGGCAATTTATGTGGCGAAAGTGCGGCGTATTTGAAGAAATGCGGCCCCCGCCTAAATATGTGGACTTTGGCTGATTATGCATTGAATTATGCGATCGCATAATCGCATTTTTCTGGAGGGACTGGATATATTGCGACATCAGAAACAAAGAAAAACGTACTCGGTTACCTAATGTAACCTCGGTTCTCTCTAGAAGAGGGAACGAGTATTGCGTAAGTAGCTTACGCTTCGGGAAAGTTCTCTTTCTTCGAGATCTGAAGCCAAAAAATTATCCTTAATTTTGCATTTATTGTCAACGCAGTGCAGCAGCAGGCAGACCAAAGCAAGCTGTATAAGCGTGCTCATTGGCTGCCAGGCGGCAACTGCTTAAGCCTATCAGTGAGCCCGGTGTGACGTCACACCCAATGAGGGCGCTTCGCGCCCTCCACACGCTTCTAACCGTCAAGAAGGGTGTGGCCAGTGTGTATATATTGCGGGCTCACAGGCTGAGTTCTGGTTTTCATAGTCTGAAGCGCAAAAGCTCGTGGCGCGTCACGGCAGGTTACGCAATACTCGTTCCCTCTTCTAGAGAGAACCGAGGTTACATTAGGTAACCGAGTACGTTCTCTTACGAGAGGTTCTCTCGTATTGCGTAAGTAGCTTACGCTTCGGGAACCCATTGTCAACGCCGTGCGCGCCGAGCATCCAACACATGAATCCCAGGGAGACCGGGGAAAAACATAACGTTGAAACAGGTGGCCGGTCGGGCCCACACCTGTACTAAGCACTTCACTTCACATAAATGATAGAGCGGCATAGCCGGTCTGTATACATCAGTGGAAATGGTGTGGCCGGCAGCGCGGGCCCACACAGTGCATAAACACGTATAGGGAAAGGGAATAGAGCAGAAACACTGGTCTATTTGTGGAAAAGAATCCTTCCCCTGGTGCCAACCAGAAAATTAACCAGTATGTGGACATAGTCTGCGCATAAGCGACTGGGCAGCATACATGCCACTTATACTGATAACAGTTTAGCCTGCAGGGCGGGAACTTCCAGGTTATAAAACCTCACGAATGTAGATGGGGAGGCCCAGCCCGCCGCCATACAAATATCGTGAATAGAAATTCCGCTGGACCAGGCCCACGAAGAGGCCATGCCTCTAATGGAGTGGGCTCTGACACCCAAAGGACACTGCAGGTGTTTGGAGGCGTAAGCTGCTGCAATCGCGTCCACTATCCACCTGGGCAGGCTGTTTCGAGGCGGCGAGACCCTTGGTGCGTCCGCCAAAAGAAACAAAGAGCTGCTCGGACCGCCTGAATGCGGCGGAACACGTGATGTAAACTCTCAGCGCCCTTACAGGGCATAGGAGGTTATCACTGTCCCCGTTATCGGATATTGGCAGAGCCGAGAGGGAGATGATTTGTGCCCTAAAGGGGGTACCAATCGCTTTGGGAATATACCCGTGTCTCGGTCTGAGAATGACTTTAGAGACATTCGGTCCGAACTCAAGACATGCAGGGCTAATAGATAGCGCGTGCAGATCCCCCACGCGTTTTACTGAAGACAGAGCTATCAGAAAAACGGTTTTGAGCGAAAGGTACTTAGGATCCACAGATTCAAGCGGTTCAAAAGGAAAAGCCTTCAGGGCCTCCAGGACCAAGGACAGATCCCAGATAGGAACCGAGGGGGGCCGCGGGGATTCATCCGCCTGGCTCCTCTGAGGAAACGGATAATAAGCTCATTCCTTCCGAATGCCCGGCTGCGCGTCGCCTCAGCGAACGCTGCAATAGCCGCCACATACACTTTGAGCGTGGAAGGGGACCTGCCCTTTTCCAACAGCTCCTGTAGGAAGGAGAGCACTTGCGGAACCCCACATGTGCGTGGATCAAAGCTCTTAGTAGCGCACCATTTAGAGAACACAGACCACTTAGACGCATAGAGCCGTCTCGTGGAGGGAGCTCTAGACTGCGTGATCGTGTTCACGACCCCTTCTGGCAGGTCAACGGGTATCCGTTGATTACCCATGCATGCAGAGACCATCGCTCCGGATGGGGATGCCAGATTGACCCACCGGCTTGAGAGAGGAGATCCTTTCTCACCGGGATCGGCCATGGAGGTGAGTGCGACAGCCTCACCAGCTCTGGGTACCAAATCTGGTTCTCCCAGCGCGGGGCTATAAGGAGCACTGGGTGCTGTGTTTCCCTGATCCTTGTTAAAACCTGTGGTAACAGGGAGATCGGGGGAAAAGCGTACAGCGGGAGGCTGGGCCAGGTCTGGGACAGCGCGTCCTCGCTTTTCGAGAAAAATTTCGGGCAATGAGCGTTGTCTCTCGACGCAAAGAGGTCGACCTCCGCTCTGCCGAATAGGCGCCAGAGAAACTGGACTGTCTGGGGTTGCAGGGACCATTCTCCCGGGGGAATGATGTCTCTGGACAGTCTGTCTGGACCGACATTCAGGTGGCCCGGCACGTGCGCGGCTCTCAGCGAGAGGCGTTCTGTCAGCTTGCACAGGTTCCTGGATCTGACACCGCCCTGTCGGATCACATAGGATACCACGGACATGTTGTCCGAGCGGACTAGCACATGGTGATCCTGTATGAATGGGAGGAAGCGCTTGAGCGCGTTCTCGACCGCTATCATCTCCAAACAGTTTATGTGGAGGCATTTCTCCTGGTCTGACCACAGGCCAAAGACCGGTTTGCCCTCGAAAGAGCGCCCCAACCTGAGGTGGAAGCGTCCGTCGAGATAACTTTGCGGTGTGAGATGGCTCCCATTGTCACTCCCCGCTGGTACCAGTCGGCTGCTAACCAGGGCTTCAGTGCTGAAAACGCAGCTCTGAGTCACTCTGATTCGAATGCCGCCGGAAGCCCAGGCTCTGTGAGGCACTCGGGCATTCAGCCAGCGTTGTAGCGGGCGCATACGTAACAGACCCAGCTGAAGCACTGCTGCAGCTGAAGCCATACAACCCAGCATCCTCTGAAATGTCTTGAGAGGTGCGGTGCTGCCCGGCTGGAAGGACGCGGCCAGGTGTCGAATGCAGCGCGCGCGCTGTGTCGACAGGCGGGCCGTCATTGCCACAGTGTCCAGATCCAAACCCAGAAAAGAGGTTGATTGACTGGGCACTAATGAGCTCTTGGTCCAGTTGACCGTGAGCCCCAGGCTGTCCAGGTGGCTTAGAAGCACTGTTTTGTGGGCGAGGAGTTCGGCCTCTGACTGTGCTAGAATTAGCCAATCGTCCAAGTAGTTCAGAATTCGCATTCCCCGACCCCTCAGGGGAGCGAGAGCCGTGTCCATGCACTTCGTAAATGTACGGGGTGCCAACGACAGGCCGAAAGGCAGGGCGGTGTACTGATATACCTGACCGTCGAAGGCGAATCTCAAGAATGGCCTGTGACGGGGTATTATCTGGATCTGAAAGTACACGTCTTTTAGATCGAGAGATATAAACCAGTCCCTCGGGCGAATTTGCGCGAGAATTTGCCCGGTTGTGAGCATTTTGAACGGTCTTCTCATAAGAGCCTTGTTCAAACATCTTAGATCCAAAATTGGTCTGAGAGCTCCGTCCTTCTTGGGAACGAGGAAATAACGGCTGTAAAAGCCCGACTCGCTCATAGAAGGGGAAACCGGTTCTATAGCCCCTTTGCACAGAAGTGTAGCTATTTCTGCTCGAAGTAGATGTGCTACTTCTCCATTCACTCTCGTCTCGGTACGCGCCGAAAGCGCAGGGGGCGGCAAGCGAACTGCAGAGTATAGCCCTTTTTTACTGTGCTTAGCACCCATTCTGATGCGCCTGGAATAGCTTCCCACGCTTTAGAGTGTGAAGCCAGGGACAGAATGGCCTCCGGGCTCTGATCGCCGCGCGTCGCGGGCTCGAGAGCTCGAAACGGAGGGGTGGGCGCAGCGCGCGCGCTCTTGGTGCTTAGATACGGCGGATCGCACACAGCGATAGCTGGCCGTTTTACACACGGTGTCCCGGCGGCTTGGACGGGGAACATATAGTGTGAGGCGCGACGCGCGAGGGCGGCGTCGGGGCGAAATGTTCGTTAGTATGTGTGAGCGCTCGAAGGCGGGCACAGGACTTACATTTAAAACATGACCGGTCGTGAGAGGCCGTGTGACAGAGCGGGCAGTGAGTAGGTGTGGGCACGGTGAGGTGGACACGTGACCTACTTTTAACACTCGAGCGGCTTCTGCCTGCTTTGTGAGAGTGGGCTCTGTGAGAAACACGGGATTTATAGTGCTTGTGTGCAGGGGTGAACACGGAAACGTGGGCACATTCACTGCATTTGAAACACATACGGCGTGAGCCGTGCAACCAGACATTATGCTCATTTGAGATTTCTCTGGGTCGCCGTGAGAACGGTGGTTGCGCGCAGGCGAGCGGGTAGCTATACCGGCTCGATGACTGCGAAGTAAACATCTGCAGTAGCCGTGGCAACGGGGACTGACAGAGCGTGAAGCTTTGACAGTGGTCCAGCCGCAGCGGGACTTAACCGTCTTTTCTTCCCTCGTGTTTAGACGCTCATAAATACTCGAGCACCATGAGTAGGAGTGGTACGAGAGGCGGGTTCATTTTCTGTAAGTAAGAAAAACTGGCCGCGAGCTCGGAGAAGCGAACAGCATAAATTTTTATCTGCCGCGAGAGCCGGGATCGAACTCGGGTCTCTAGCGTGAAAGCCTATGATTCTGCCACTGAACCACAGGGGAGAACACATTACCTTTCAGTTAGCGCGAAGATATAAGAGAGCGACCTCATGTTCGTTTGCAGGCGTGCGTGTATAAAACAGGCTCGTTTACTGCAATAGTAATATTTCCAGCCGCCTGAACTTAAGAGGGGACTGAGAAATGTGTGAGAATTGGCGGTTTGTCCGGCCACAGCGGGACTAAAACACTCTCTCTCCTCTTTTCGCCGGTGAGTGAGGCGCGCGCGCGCTGAACGTTGCTCGTGACCGTCCGCTCAGTTATCCCTTGTGAACGGCGCAATCTGCGCGGCCCAACAAGGGGGAGAGCGGGTTCGCTTTCTGTATGTAAGAAAAGCTGGCCGCGAGCTCGGAGAAGCGAACAGCATAAATTATTAACTGCCGCGAGAGCCGGGATCGAACACAGGTCTCTGGCGCGAAAGTCTAAGATTCCGCCACTGAGACACAGGGGAGAATACAATAGCTTTCGGTTAGAGCGAGCTTATAACAGAGTGTCATGTCTTGTGACGGCGTTTGCTTGCAGGCGTGCGTGTATTTATAACAGGCTCGTACACTGCGATATGAACAATTCCAGTCGCCTGAACTTAAGAGGGGACTGAGAAATGGAGGTAGGTCCGGCCACAGCGGGACGAAAACACTCTGTTCTCCTTTTCGCCGGTGAGTGACGCGCGAGGACGGAGTAGCTTTCTTGTAACGTAAAGAGAGCTCCAAGACCGTCCGCTTCTGCCATCCCTTGTGAGCGGCGCAGTTTGCGCGGCTCGAACAGAGGGAGAGGAAGCTCGCTCCGAGACCATCCGCTTCTGCCATCCCTTGTGAGCGGCGCAGTAGCGCGGCTCGAACAGAGGGAGAGTGTTTATCTCATTCGCCTCATCCCCTGACGCGGCGGCGGCGCGGGCGAGAGCCGGCGGTTGAGCGGCCGGGAGGGGGGGCGGAGAGGGCGAGAGAGAAGCTCGAGGGAGAGGTTCCGGCGAGCTCCTCAGTCACAACAGTCTCCGGTGGTCTCTGCGAGCGGCGCTTCTTCTTGCGCGGCCCGGCAGGGACAGGCGGAGCGACAGCTTGGTCGAAAACTTCAAGTCGAGCCCGCAGGGTCGACATTGAAAGTTCCTCGCACTCGGGGCAGCCGCCCGTAGAGAGTGCGGTGGCGGCGTGCTCGCGGCCCAGGCAGAGAGCGCAAGGTGGCGGTCTCCGTTGCTGAGCGGGGCGCGGCACGAGCCGCAGGAAAAACGAGGTATTTTGACAAAAACGCCTCGTGCTCTTTTAGAACAGTGAGAGAAAGTGTGTGTCGCAGGGCGAACACACACAGCAGTAATAAAAGGATATGTCGCCGGATAGCGTAGCAGGCACGGATGGCTGAAGGCGGCGAAGGGCGGCCGGCTTCCTCAGGCGCTGTCCTAAGCTTGCTGGTCGCTGGTTTCGACGGCGGCGGCTTCTCAAGATCCAGCGATGCGAAGAGCTTCGCTGAAGACAAGAAAATCAGAACTCAGCCTGTGAGCCCGCAATATATACACACTGGCCACACCCTTCTTGACGGTTAGAAGGGTGTGGAGGGCGCGAAGCGCCCTCATTGGGTGTGACGTCACACCGGGCTCACTGATAGGCTTAAGCAGTTGCCGCCTGGCAGCCAATGAGCACGCTTATACAGCTTGCTTTGGTCTGCCTGCTGCTGCACTGCGTTGACAATAAATGCAAAATTAAGGATAATTTTTTGGCTTCAGATCTCGAAGAAAGAGAACTTTCCCGAAGCGTAAGCTACTTACGCAATACGAGAGAACCTCTCGTAAGAGAACTAAATAATGACTATTGTAACGCTTGACATAAAGCAAGTCAAATTTGTAGTTTTCTTATGTCTCCTTCGAACTACAGAAACGCGACCCAGTTTGGCAAACTTGCATAGTGTGGTTAAAGCAGATATAGGGCCGCAAAGCGAATGCAGAAGTGCCTTTCACCCTGTTACGACTTGATGAACCACTGAAACGATTTTGGAAACATTATTTTAAGGTAAAATTTTTTCATTAGTGTTGCTTTAAGACAGAAGTCCACCGAAGTCTGCGTGAGCAAATGAAACTGTGCAGTTCGCCTTACGTTCATCATTAGTTACTGGACAGACATTGATACCTGTTCGTTTACAGCGCATGTTGTCTAGACACCGTCGCTATGAAAACAAAGACGCTAATATGCAATCACCCGCAAATTAATGTGGGGGTAAAATATGGGACAAATCACGTCCCGCATTGATTTGGTACGGGACGTATAATTTTTCCTTTAAATAGGCCTACGGGACGATTCCGTATTTTACGGGACGGGTGTCAACCCTGCGGCGAGTCATTCTTTGTAATCTTCTTTGGTGAGCAAAATATCTTGAAACTTGCATTTTCCGGGCATCAAGTTTCAGCCTATTTTTGCAATGTCTGTGAAACGTTGAGGTACCATTGTAGTAGTTTTGTGCGCGGGTGAACGTCACGGCAACGAACAACACAAAGTAGCCTACCTCACGCGGGAAACACTTAACGTAACGCGTAAATGCGCGTAACTAAGGTAAATCAAACAAGCTAGTGTGCATAGGCCACAAAGTGTTGGCGAAATAACACATTAGCGGACCGGAGGGAATAATATGGACATTTTTCCAGAAAACTTCTTGCACAAACTAAATTCAAGCACTTTCAAGGACCTGTATCTGTGTGTGTTTATGTTCAAAAACTTTCCAGGGCCTTGACTTTTTTTTTTCAGATTCACAAACTTTCAAGGATTTCATTACAGTGGTGGGCCGTCAGAGCCAGCAAGGCCTTCTCTGCTGGCCTAAACACTACCACAATCACTGACTTGCACTTTAATATATTTTTTGAAATATTTTTTGGCTGTGGTTGAACGACCAATTTGCGACAGTATGGTATCGGGAAACAGTCGTGACTAGCTGGTTGATTTCTTCAGCGATGCATCGTACTATGGTAGTTAAGCAGAGAGTTACGTCGTTGTTCGGGAAACACACCCCAGTTTAGGCTGCCCCGAGTTCCTATAACTGTGTATACAAGCTCCTCTTTTTCTGGTCTCTTGTAGATGCGAGCTCGTTGACCACATTTGCTGAGCTCTTCTTGCCCACAGCAACGGTTTTTCACACTTTCAACAATTTTCATAGCGAAGCAAAGGTTATTCCTGTTTTGCTCTTTACTCTGACCTATACGCACTAAAAGCTATAACGGACGTTTGCAGTTTCAAGCTCTGTTTCTTTCCAGCAAATGTATGTATCAACACTTTAGAAAATGACAGGGCTGCGTCTCTAACAGACAGCGTTGATGTTTCTCTTTTTTCAGTAAAAAGAAGATCAACTCTCTCTGTTCGTTTCTCCATTTCATATTTTAAACAAATTTCTTCACGATGCTTTCCTCCTATTAACTGTTTTATTTAATCTCTATTGCTGCCTAATTATTCACATCATCTCTCTTTCTTTGAGGATGATTTTCTTCTTATGAGGATTTTCCCTTCCTCCGTCTTCGTTCCTTCTTGGCCTCCTTCTTTACTTTTTTTACTTTGTCTAGGGAGTTTATCATGGAAATACCTTTCTGGGTCAATTGACACAAAAATGATTACTGTTGGTGAGATTGCTCATATAGTATAGACTGAAAAGAATGAATGTAAGGACTGTTTAGTATCTATTGAGTAAGAGTGAGGAGAGTTTCTTCTTGAGAAGATTTGAAGAGCTACTGAAGAGACTGATTCTCATATCCAGAAGAGCCGGACTGGTGAACAGCAGGTCTGGGATGGACAGACTGTGTGAAAGACACATGGATTATTATCTGCACATGTAGTTTTTGATATTTCTCTTACTGTGAGTGTGTCGTAGAGGTCAGATGATCTG
Organism: Abramis brama; assembly: GCF_963993115.1. NCBI lineage: Eukaryota > Metazoa > Chordata > Actinopteri > Cypriniformes > Leuciscidae > Abramis > Abramis brama. The sequence continues at coordinate 13,184,392 of NC_139964.1, read as the reverse complement.
GACTTGAGCTCAAGAGCTGCATATGTGTTTGCACTGGGATCATCGTTCTACAGGGAAACAGAGAGAAGGAATTTACAGCACAAAAAAGAAGAGATTTTAAACATTGTGAGTTCATGTCTCAATCAGAGTTTGTCAGTTTGTTACGAGATGTTTGAGCAGTCTGATAATTTCACAACATATGAGGTAATCTGACTTGATCAGAGGTTAGACCAGCCATAAAAAAATCTGAAAATAAACAAAAAAGCCATTTTTATTCTTATAATGATAATATTCTTAGATTCTTTGATCATCTCACCTCATTTATAGCAGATCTTCTGTTTATTCTTTTCTTCTGACTGTCAAAAACACAAACAAGTAATTTAATTGTTCCATATACAATGAATAATCAAATATATTTATGAATTAGTTCAATTTATATATATATATATTTATGTACTCCTTATTGATAGATTTTTATTTACATTAAAAATAATATTAATATGATGATGATGATGATGACGACGACGACGACGACGACGACGACGATGATGATGATGAATAATCCTCCAGATGACGCTGTGCTCACAATCACATTTTGAACTGAAAGAGGAAGATCATCATGATTAACTCTCCAAACTGATGAATGATGTGAAGATACAGGAGTGTGTAAATAACACCTTCACATGTGACATTTACAGTGTCTGAAATAACGTTACTCATGCAAGTACACTAAACGTTAGTTTCTAGCAAAAACAAAAGACACAGAGACTGAGTGAACTCAATCTCACCGTCTTTAACTCATTAAAAACAACAGACACCAACAGGGCCGGTGTCTGTAACTTAGGAAAACAAACACTGTATTTTGTCTTGTTTCCAACATGTTAGTGTTGCATATTTACAAACTATATCAGGTTATGCTGGCTCTAAATGTGTTAGAAGTTTATTTACGGGCTGCGAATTTGAGGTCGGACTGAACAATGTAAGGACTGCATCATCTTTGATGAGTAGCTTCTTTGAAAAACCGGCATTGAACTGTGCCTGACGAAGCAGTCATTCGTGAAATGAGCAGAACAGACGGTTTAGGTCGAACATTGCTGTGGTATTTCTGAATAAATAAGCATTAGCCACTGGTCTCTTGTATTAATGTTGTTCGTAAGCCTGTGCAGTGACGGTGGGCAGTGTTCGGGGGGGCACTGAAGGCGGTGACTGAGTAGTTCTGACGTCACATTTATACAGAAGTCACAACGGCTCGTGAAAAGGCACAGCTACTTTATGCAGGCTGTGTGCATGTGTCTGTGGATCGACTGTTGTGAAACTTATATGGTATTACACAGCTTCTAGACCTCTGCTATCATGAAAAAAGCCAGGAAATTTCAGTTTTGACAATATGGGATCTTTAAAGTGGATGTTGTTGTGAGGACTTTTATTATGACGAAGGTATAAAGAGAAGAGCGGAAGGAAAAGGTGAAGAGAAAAGTTAATAAAAGAGAAAGAAGCTAAAGAAGAACTCGTCTGTGTCCGAAGATTTTATTTCTATATTCCTAAAGTTATCTTAGGGTGCTTTCACATCTGTAGTTCGGTTCATTTGGTCCGGACTGCTTAGCTTAGCTGCCTCTAAGGAGCCATTGGGGGCTTAAAACACCATCGAGCGTCACGTGACAACATCCACATCACTCGTTGGCCAGATGTGTCTTGAACGCATTTCCATAACTGCACTTCGATTGGTCAGAATTAACGTGCGGGAAAATTCCAACAGAACTCCCGGAAGTAAACGAAGAGGTGGAAAATCCGGCAGACAACACCCCTCTGTTTACTATGGAGAGACGACTGCGTGGGCTGATTGTATCCTTGGTCATATTTTATTATATAGTTTGTCTACACCACTTTAGACAAACAATAATATTTGAGAATGAAGCGAGGATGCGGCTCGAAAATAATGTTAATAATTTCTATCAGGCTCCGCACCTCCTCACAACTCCAAGTTTGTCTGCGAGCTGCCATGCTTAAAGTGCAAACTGTCAACAAACATTTCTCCTCATCCCATAATGCACAGCGCAGCTGACTACGGCAACTGGCTTAGTCCAAAAATGCGCAGATCTTTGGCAGTTGGTTCTGTTCGACGTCGGATCACGTTCTCACCACAAACGAACCACTCCAGAGTTCGTTTCAAAGCGTACCGAGACCACCTCTTCACTTTTGGTGCACCCGAGATGAGATCAAAATAAAATATTAAAGGTGCCCTTGCATGGATTATTTTATTATTTTAGAATGTTTCCTGGGGTGCCCTTATAATGTTAGTATGTTTTTTAGATCAAAATAAAATATGGTGGTAATATTGTTATTGACCCTGTTATGCGTTTAATGAAGGTGTATTCATGTAAAATACACTATATAAATGTCATTGTTTTAAACACATGATTATCCTGTAGTATTTTAGTAACAGTACAACTTCTCACGTATCAGTTCTCTTCCTGTGTTTATCGTCATAAGAAAGAAGAGTCTTACACTTGTAGTCCAGCCGGCAGTTCACATCACACTGATTCCCTCCACAAAAACACAATAGGATTTTCTCATAAGCTTCTGGATTATCGCAAAAAAAACAAGATTTATGATCAACAAAAGTTCATGATACACACGTTTCAGATGAACACAACTTTTATGAATATTGAAGCCTAAATGCAGTTGCCAGAAGTGAAAAGCTAAAGGTAGGCTATAAGCGAACTACATCACAGTCACATGACTTCAACGTCACCATCACTAAACTTCAGAAAACTCTTTCAGTTTTTATCTAGAAACATTTTCCCTGAAGGTCTGAGTTAGAGTAGTTTATAAAATCTCAATTATAAGCATATCAATGCTGTAAAAGCGCACTGAGTTTACATGTTCGGCTGATGACGTTTAATCTCCTCGACTGACTCTGTCGTCACATTTAGACACTTGTTAGCAACCGCCTTTTTCAAGACAAGAAACAGCTTCAATAAATCACGAGTGGGGAAATACTGATGTATTTTATGTTGTATAATAAAGCGTGTCTTGAGCTTGTGTTCACCACAGACCTTATTTCAGCCATTTAACCAAAACCCATTTCAAAAACCCATTGACTTCGGGACGATGAAACCAGAAGTGCTAAAATGCAACTCTCTTCCAAGATTTGGCCGACAAACTGATGTCAAACCTGCACCTCTACAGCCATCTTACCCTGAGGGAACGTGAGGAGTTTTGGCACAGCGCCACCTAGTGTTGGCGGATAATGGACAATTGATATTTTAGCCTATAAATAGTTTAATATCAAGCTGAATGACACCCAACTTTCCCATGTTGGCCATTTACTTTTTTGTAGTAACATGATGTATTTTATGAACTCAATAGGATGTTATTACGAAACTTGGTTTGTGTGATCATGTCCTGAAGGAGCCTGAGAAGATATAAAGAGCTGTGTAGTGTTTTATACAATATCTTGTCAAAGCTACTGCCTTTTGCACTTACACTTCATCATTGCTCTGATTCTCTGCTTTCTTAATGTTGCCTCTTGTGTGAATTGCCTCATAATTGCTGCTTGCTGCTGCATTTTACATTTTTAATAGCTTTATTGAACTGTAGATGAGGTGTGCCAAAGAATATTGAATTTTGTGTCATTTTTACATTTTATTTACATTACTTTTTTAAGTTGTTAGTAACATTTCTGGTTAGTATATACACTTTATAAACTGATAACAGTAAAAAATATATATATATTATCAGCAGTAAACGTAGAACAAACAGGCAGGGATCAAACACCAGCAAAAGAGATATCCAAGGCTGAACACAAACGGACACGGTAAAGAATTGCTGTAAAATTTACAGCAACTTACTGCCAATTTTGGTTGTAAAGCCTGTAAATGTACAAGAGTACTGTAACTGTACTGTGAATTTACAGTTCTTCAATGTAATCTTTACAGTATGTTACTGTTATTAATAATGCAAAGGCAGTTTCAGGGCAAACAGAGTAGCGAGTATCCAGGCAAACAAAGCAGAGTCACAAAGGCAATAAGCAAAGCGTCGTTCCGGTGAAAACAGTCCAGGGTCAATAACGAGGAAACAATGGAAACAGGGAAAACGCTCAGAAACATCAAGACTTCGCAATGATGGAGTGGAGAGAGACTGAATAAATAGTCCGAATGATGAGCGGCAGGTGTGCAGATAATCAGTACCAGGCACGGGTCATGGGGAACGGAGTTTAAATGGATAATGTCAATATTCGGGAGAGGGAGCCCTCTGGAGGCGAGTAGGAGGAACCACAGAGGCTTGTTTCGTGACCAGGGTTCGAAATGAGGGGGGTCTGGGGGGGTCCCGGACCCTCCATAAGTCATTAGGGACCCCCCATAAGAATTTATTTTTGGATTTTGGGGGGTCCCTGACAAATATATTTTAACATTAAAAATGATTGTGAAAATTCTAGGTCTTTAGTGACGTTTTATATTTATAACAGTAATTAATTTATTTCCTAGCGCGAGGCAGCAATCAGGGCAGCTATTAGCCGAGTGAGTTCCTATACAGCGTCACAGATTGTTGTTGTGGTGCTCCCGCAGACACGCACTGTAGCTGAACGCGGCAAAACGAAACAAAGAGTGAAATCCTGAATGAAAATCCTGTAAGTGCTTCGATTATATTTATATCTCCATAATTGCTTATAGTAAAATATCAGGAGTTCGAGTTCCTATATCAAAAGTTGCATTAACTAGATACCCAGTGTAATGATTAGAAGAGTACGTTTGTCAACGTTTCTTGCTAGCTGTAACGTTATGTGTATGAAGCCAAGTGATCTGCCAGCTAACAGCAGACTATGGAAGCTTCCGCCACAGAGTGAAAAATAAAAAAGGTAATTGCGACTTTTTAATCTCACAATTCTGACTTTTTTTTCTCACAATTGCGAGTTTACATCTTACAATTCTGACTTTTTATCTCAGAATTACGAGATATAAAGTCACAATTGCAGGTTATAAAGTCAAAATTGCGTGATATAAAGTTGCAATTGTGTGTTATTAAGTCAAAATTGCGTGATATAAAGTCGCAATTGCGTGTTATAAGATATAAACCCGCAATTGCGAGAAATATACTTGAAATTCGGACTTTTTTTTAGTTTATATCTCACAATTCTGACTTTATAATACGCAATTGGGAGATATAAAGTCAGAATTGCATGATATAAAGTCACAATTGCGTGTTATAAAGTCAGAATTGTGAGATATAAACTATTCTGAGGTAAAAAAATAATAATAAAAAAAAGTCTGTCTTTTTTTCCTTAGAATTGGACTTTATATATATCACAATTGTTAGTTTATATCTCACAATTCTGAGAAAAGATGTCAGAATTGCGAGATATAAACTCGCAATTATGTGTTATAAAGTCAGAATTGCGTGATATAGCCTAAAGTCGCAATTGCGAGAAAAAAAGTCAGAATTCTGACTTTATAACACGCAATTCTGACTTTATATCTCGCAATTCTGACTTTATAACACGCAATTGCGACTTTATTTCACGCAATTCTGACTTTATATCTCGCAATTCTGACTTTATAACACGCAATTGTGACTTTATTTCACGCAATTCTGACTTTATTTCTCAGAATTGCAAACTCGCAATTGTGAGATAAAAAGTCGAAATTTTCTTTTAAAATGTTTTATTCTGTGGCGGAAACAAGCTTCCATAGCAGACCTAGCAGCTAGACTAGTTATTCAAAGCTAGCATAACAACCTACTTTTCCAGTCAGTGATTACGAAAGATAACCAGGTCTGTGAGTTGATTAAAGTGAATGTGATTTGAGCATGAATGAGTATACATGAGAGCTTGGTAAGCTATCTAGGAAGCTAATATTATTTTTCTTAATTTAGAATCCTGCATCATGGAGAGAAAAATAACTTGTAACTTTGTTGCTCCAGAGTTAGAGGTTTACCTTTTAGATTATAGCCACTTCTCCAGACACCACTACAATACTGGGCCTATACCCCAAACCATGAAAAACATCCCAAGACCATTATCCCACCTTCAACATTGGTCCATATAATTTTGCCTACAGTATATAGTGTAGCAAGGTAGTCTTCAAAATTTTTAATAATTTAATAATTACATTTTAGGGGACCCCCCAAGAGTCCTAAGTCATTTCGAACCCTGTTCGTGACACAATGTCTGTGGACAGTCTTTTTCATTTATGGTTGATCACTGAATATATCGAACCCTCGTTTGTTGAGATGTTTTGTGGATGTGTTGCTGTTACGTAGATCAGGTCTGTCCCGCTGTCCTGTGTTGCTTTAGGAGACTTTATTTTGTCATAATAATCACCGGCTGTATCTGTCACCTGATTGGTCGAGTGGGTGTGACTGGGGTTTGAATCAGGCTGCTGATTGGTTACTGTGGCGTAAACAGGACAGACATCTGTGCAGTTGTTGAGGTGTGATGCAGGCGTCTGATTGGATGAAGATGCAGGCGTCTGATTGGAGGAAAATGTTACCGTGGCGACATCACTGTTTGGAATCTCCTCATACATGCGGTCAGTCTGAAAAACAACACATACATCAATTATTTACTAGTTAACATAGATTATCATATTTTTGTTGATCATTTAACATGTCTGATCTTCTACAGGTAAAGATTTGAACACTCACCTCTGTATTGTGCTGCAAGTTTTGCTGAAATAAAGCTGCATGTAAATAGAGAGTCAGTCAATTTACACACTAAAATAGAACTAAATAATAACACTAATAATCACAAACAAACTGTTACCTGTCCCAGATTTCCTCTTCCTCTTCTTCAGGATGATGAAGGTTCCAGAACACAGAGTCAGAACCAGCAGAACCGAACCCAGACCGCCAGCAACAGAAGCCAGATCTGAACATATTATATTGTATAAAACACAATGCTGATTCTGATATTACTGTTAAGTGAACAATAACATTCTTATCATTTATATAATGATACAATAGAATATTATATTGTGTAACTGAAATGAAACTGCAATGGTAAACCTCAACTCTAAAGAAGGAAACGTGGTTGATGTCAAAGCAAGTTAACCACACGAGTACGTGCCTCTACAAATGTTCAAAGTAATTTCCTTTCAAAGAGTGATCATGTGATCAGAGAGTTGCATTATGGGTAGTGTAGTTTGTCTTCTTACTAATGTTTGTCTGATAGAGTTGAACTGTAGTATTTCCTGTTGTTGTTCTTGTTGTTTCAGTTTCTGTTTGATGAGTCGCTGACAGAGAGAAACACCAGTGACTGTGAATCATGCAGTGAGAACATGAACACATATAAACTCTAAAGCTCTACATTCACACACAAACCATTCACATCATGTGAATATGAGCAAAAGTTGTATATTCTTTTATTCATAACACTGATTACTCTCAACTAAAAATATTTTAATGTTCACTCTAAAGACACTCTTATCCAAAGCAATTTGTACATTTTAATAACCGGGAGCAAACATCTGAGGACTGAACCTTCAGTCTTCAACAACTTTAACACATTTAATCTCAAAGGAATCATCTAATATATATAAATGACTTCAAGTACATTTAGAAGCACAATATTCAAGAAATAAGAGTCATAAAGAGCGTCAGACAGAGGAACTGACCTGATTGTGGATTCAGTTCTGTTGTACTGAAAGATGACGGTGTTTTTGAAGAAGGGCTGATGGTTGAAACTTCAGTGGTCTTTTTATCTGAAGGGTCACAGGAAAGATCAACTTAAAACACTGACACTGAAGTTCATTTAAAATACATACAATCTTTCATTCAATTTTAATCACTCTGTTTCTTGTTGTGCCAAAGAAATACAGTAAAGTCACTTTAACACACTACCAAGTCATAGTTAATGTAACGTTGGGGTTGAATGATAGGAGGAAGCAGGATCCACATGCAGCAAACTTTATTAAATAAATCCAAAACTAGACAAACTCAGACTCGGGAAACAGGACAAAGGAACCAAACAGCCAACATACAATAACAAGAACTCACAAAGACTGAGACTAGACACAGGGCTTAAATACATAGGTAAACAAGCTAAACAAGATAACAAGGGGGCGTGGCTAATCAGAAACACCTGGGGAGACTAATCAACATAATGGGGAAGTGCTAAACACGGGACAAGACAGAGGAACACAGACATGAATCATTACAGTTATAGTGACAATTGGACCCTAATATATTATTGTTTCAGTTTCTGTTTGATGAGTCGCTGACAGAGAGAAACACCAGTGACTGTGAATCATGCAGTGAGAACATGAACACATATAAACTCTAAAGCTCTACATTCACACACAAACCATTCACATCATGTGAATATGAACAAACGTTTATTGATTTACACTGATTACTTTCAACTGAAAATATGTTAATGTTCACTCTAAAGACACTCTTTTCCAAAGCAATTTGTACATTTTTAATAACCGGGAGCAAACATCTGAGGACTGAACCTTCAGTCTTCAACAACTTTAACACATTTAATCTCAAAGGAATCATCTAATATATATATAAATGACTTCAAGTACATTTAGAAGGACAATATTCAAGAAATAAGAGTCATAAAGAGCGACAGACAGAGGAACTGACCTGATTGTGGACTCAGTTCTGTTGTACTGAAAGATGACGGTGTTTTTGAAGAAGGGCTGATGGTTGAAACTTCAGTGGTCTTATTATCTGAAGGGTCACAGGAAAGATCAACTTAAAACACTGACACTGAAGTTCATTTAAAATACATACAATCTTTCATTCAATCTCTGTTTTAATCACTCTGTTTCTTGTTGTGCCAAAGAAATCCAGTAAAGTCACTTTAACGCACTACCAAGTCATAGTTATAGTGACAATTGGACCCTGATATAAAATGTGACCAAAACATGGGAAATCATTTCTTTGTACTTTTGTCAGTAAAATAAAGTTGAAACAGAATTAACAAATCACAGATTCTTCATTTGTGTTGCATTTTACAAAATTATCCAACTTTTCTGGATCTGGGGTTGTACAATATTAATGACTTGATCTCTCACTCTCAGCTTGTTTCCATGCAGTTAATTTCTGCTATTAACAAATGTAATCACTTACCCAGTTTAACCAGCAACACAATCTCTGAATAGTCATCAGGTCCAGTCCTCTCCACACCACACCAGTATTGGCCTTCATCCTCTGTTCTCAGATCAGTGATGGTGACGGTGAAAACTCTGGCCGTCGTGTCGTCAGTCAGAGAGAATCTCTCGTCTTTAGCTGGAGATCCTGATTTAACCATGATGTTTTTAAATCCAATGATTGGACACTCCCCTTTACAAAAATACTTTAAATATGATTCATATCCAGATTCATATGAGCATCTGATGTCAACTCTCTCTCCTCTGTATCCAGTAATTGTCTGTGGAGCTCCAACAACAACAGCTGAAAACACAAATATCATTATATAGAGCTGTTATGTGTGAGCAAGAGACATAAGCAGGCCAGAATAATAACTGACAAATATCATCCATATGAGTCTGATGATCATGTGATAACAGAGGAAAAACAAGAGAAGATGTCAAACTCTGTGTAAAAGAGCTGAGAGTCTCAAACTCACCTGTACAGATGCTGGAAAAGAGCAGCAGGACGTCCAACATGATGAAATTTGACAAGCGTTTCGCTTAAATAAAAGACCAAATTCTGTGTGACAAACGTTACTGTCGTTCTCTTCCGTACTGAGAGAACAATGTGCGTCAGCAACTAATATTCACAGTTCCTTCACGTGTTGAGAGTCAAACTCATACTGTTCACTGACTGTGTGTCTGTGTTTTCATGTGGCGTTAGGTGTGAAAACGCCTCTCAGTTTTGACCAGGAAATGAACTGTGAATTCATCAACCACAACCTGTTTCTGTTCTGTCTTTAACATTTTTGAGTGCTTTCTGTTGCCCTTTTGCTCTTTTTCTCCTTCTTAATGTTTTAATATATTTTCAAGACATGTTAATTACATGTAAAGCATCATCCACTTATAGGAAAAAAATGTCAAACATTTTAAGGAAACAATCATTGCCAAACTCTGAATGAAAAAGACATGAGATGAAGAAGAAATGTTTGTTAGGGGTGTTTTCTGTGGTAATCGACAGCATGGAGAAACACTGTTTACAGAAACTATAAATAATACAGAAAATTTCTTGAACATTAAAATCACTCTCTCCATCATATGAGCTCTGGGAGAAGAGTTGCATTGTGGGAAATGTAGTGTGTTTAGCTGAAGCCTCAAAGCTCTTCCTGTGGCTGTAGTTTCACTTCCTGTTTGGCAAGTGTGAGCCGAAGACATCACATGTTTAACTGAAGCTAAAGGCCTCCTAATATTGTAATGATGAAGCTTTTCTTAAGCATCTCAATCGCACCAAACTAATCTGAGCCATTTATATGTTGTTTGCAATGATTTATACGGATATTCATCTACTTTTGAATGGTGCAGTTCCAACATCAGCCAGCAGGAGTGAACCGATGAAAACAGACAAACCTTGAACTGAACATCCAACAAGGAAACGATATTCACATTAATAACTACAGACTCACAATATAATAATACTGAAATAAAACATATGCTTCATTTGCAATCAAGAATAACATGTTTAATTTGTCCATTAAAGTATCTAATGAATAAATATTGTTTGCATTTATCTTTCGCCACATGACAGAGATCTGATATTCTATTTGTCATATTTATGCTTTGCATAAAACTGAAGAATATTCGGTACATCCTATTAAAAAATAATGATAATAATCAAATAAAATATTTAATAAAATAAAAATGTGTTAAGGTCTTGGAACTGATTATTTCAACATGACAACTTGACAGCTCAACAATAAACCACGAGAAAACATGAGATCAAGTATGTGAACTTGCAAAAGAACACACATTATTATTTTACATTTGATTATTGATTATTTTATTCATTTCTACATAACTCTTCAGTATATGTTGGTGTGCCTTAAGCAGTCATTCTGAACCAGTAATCATGTTTTTGACAATTCTGCAGGGATGGGATCATTTTTTCCATTTTTTATTTATTTACTACTTAAATTATGACTACATTATTATGTAATTATTTGACCCATTTTTAAAAAAATAATTTAGCAATTTTTAAAACATTTTTTTTTTTAAATGCCATAAATTGTGTATGACAGATAGGATAATCATTTATTATGCATATTGTTAATATTTATAAACGATAAATTAATAAATAACATTAATTATAATCTATGAATTAATCTGTCTAATAACGTCTACAAATATAAAAGTTATCTATCTACCAAGCTCTGACAATGTATGGAATATTATATTAAGAGATTATCCAAATTAAAAACCAATAGGCCTATACCTTTAAAAGCAGGGATTTGTCTGTCACAGTACACTGCTTTAAAGCAACACTAAGGAACTTTTCCTCTTCGGTCCCCCTACAGGTTGGAAGTGGAATTGTCCATTACCGCTGTCGTAAATCATTTAGCCTACCGCAGCCTACAGTCACACACACACTCACTGTTTATCCAGCAGCGGCTTTGGAATGAACGATGTCCACAGACAAGGTAGAGTATGATGCATGATTGCATGAAAGTATGATTTTTTTTTGTGAGAGTTTTTTGTGATTGTTGTGGGCAAAAATCCTTGATTATGCGGCACATTTTCTTAAAAAACGCAATGGAATATGCGGGATATTTATGCAATTTTATGCGATGAAATTGCGGGAACTTGCAAAAACTGTGGTTTGATGAAAAAGAGAAAAAAAAAGTGATTCCCCCAACACCCTGTTCTCACTCGGCTACTACCTTAATGTAAAGAGTCTTATTACTTCCTATGATAAGCAAGCACACTACATCACAGAAAGTGCTGGGAATATTTAAGTTCTCATCTTGTTTTTTTTTTTTTTTTTTGATTTATTTATTTAAAAGGGACAACGCACATTAATCAACATGAGGACAAAGTCCAAAATGTAAATGTGCCAGATTTAGCCATACAGGCTAATTTTCATCTGCAGGTTGATGGTTAAGAGAAAACAATAAATACACTACAACAATACAATAAATACATATCAATAAGAAAGCCTTAGATAAAAATAAGTAAGAATAACACTACTATTCGCGATCTGGACAACTGGCAGGTTAATCAAAAAACAGAAAAAAAACAAAAAAAAACAAAGACAAGTATCATACACAGTAGACACAGATCAAAGTGTATAGACACACATTTAAATACATCAGCAACATATATGCACACACAGAGACACCACTATAATGATGAATGCAAATATATTATTCTGTATTATGGCAGCATATTTGATTTGACAATAACCAATGTTTTATGGATTTGGAGAATGATTTAATAGATGTGTTGTTCCTTAGTTCTGTGGGTATGGTATTCCATGTATGAGCTGCTCGAAAAGAGAAAGCTGACTGTCCAAAACTACTTTTTCTACATGGTATTTTACAATCCCCTCTTGTAGACGCTCTAGTGGATGCGTTTAGATTTTGTTGGATGAATTTATTGAGCGGAGGGGGGGCCATACCATGAAAAATTTTATATACAAGTAAGATATCAGCAAACTTAATCATGTTTTGCCAATTTAACAGATCATATTTAATTAAAATTGTACAATGGTGATATGAATTTAACTTTTTATCCAACGTTTTCAAGGCTCGTTTATAAAGTATTTCAACTGGTGTGGTTCGACCTGTCTGTGTCCAACTGGTAAGACAGTAATTCATATGTGATAAAATCATAGCATTAATGTATAACTTTGAGGCCTCTGTAGTTAAATTATTCCTGATGTGTCTGAAATTTGCCAAATTAAATTTGATTCTATTTATGACCTTTTTCACCTGTGTTTTAAATGAAAGACGTGAATCTATTATTATTCCCAAATATTTGAGCTCTTGGACCACTGGAAGTCTTTTCCCTGCTACTATGACATCTGGGTCTAGATCTCTATTTGCAGATTTCGAAAAAAACATACACACTGTTTTATCAGTATTAAGGTGAAGACACGAATTTGCTAACCAATTGGAGATATTGATCATTGCAGCTGATAGCTCTTCTGCAGCTTGCCTCTTGTTTGTAGCATGTAGATATATGACAGTGTCATCAGCATACATCTGGCAGGTGACAGTAGGTGGACAGACATCAGGTAGATCATTGATATATAAACTGAATAACAGGGGACCCAAAATGGAACCTTGGGGTACACCCAAATTAATGTCAGTTATTTGGGAGATGTTATTATCCACACGAACACATTGTTTTCTGTCTGTAACATATGATTTTATCCATTTAATAACATCTGATGAAAAATACAATTTTGATAACTTATTAATTAGAACGTCATGATTAACCAAATCAAAAGCTTTTTTTAAATCAAGAAAAACAGCTCCGAGCACCCCACCCTTCTCCAGTTTAGCCTTTATATTTTCCAACAGAAAGACATTAGCCGTTTCCGTAGAATGATATTTTCTAAATCCAAATTGCATCTTATGTAATGGGAAGGAACCTGCATTTAAATGCATTGTAATCTGTTCCAATATAAATTTTTCTGCAATTTTGGAGACTGCTGGAAGAATGCTTATCGGTCGATAGTTGCTGATGACACTATGATCACCGGATTTAAATACTGGTGTTATTATTGCAGTTTTCCAAGAACTGGGAAACACTCCTTCATTAATTGACCAATTTATAATTTTCGTAATAGATGGAATAAGTGCCTCCTTATGGGTTTTTATAAATGCTGTGTCCATCCCATATATATCTTTTGCCCATGAACCATTAAGAGAAGAGATGATTGAATTCACTTTGAAGTTTGTCACTTCTCTAAAAGTCATAATGGGGGCACCAGGTATCTAAAGGAGTGAGAGAGTAATTTGAACTGGCAAAATTCTGAGATAGAGCATTTATAGAATTAATAAAATAACAATTAAATGCTGCTGCCACTTTACTTGGCTCATGGGTTACATTTCCATCTATATTCAGTTTTATTGGTTTATTGATGGTGCATGATTTCCCTGTTAATTTTTTTAAATTATGCCAGATTTCTTTTGTATTTCCCTTAGCTTCACGAATAGCATCAATAAAAAATGTTGCTTTTGCCTGCCTGAGTTTTTTTAAAACCTTATTCCTCAATGTGGTGTATAAACGTCTCTCATGAGCCAGTTTATTCTTGAGAACCATCTTAAGGGTGCTGTCCCTCTGTTTCATTAGCGACCTTATAGTCTCATTTATCCAAGGTAGATGGTTTCTTTTACCAGGTTTACTTTTATTTTTTCTCATAAAACTATGTATAATTGTTTCAAGTTTAACCATGAGAGATTTACAATTTTCATCAACACTTTTATGAGCAAGATGTTCATTCCAATTGATTTTTTTAATTGTATGTTCAAGACTAGGTAACTGACTTTTAGGCATTACATACTGATTTAACTTTGTATAAGTTGATAAATTTAATGCCGTTTTGGGGAGTTTTCTTACGATCAGGATCATATTGTGGTCGGATAACCCTGTGACCAAATTGTACGATTTTCTTATTCTTTCTGGTCTATTTGTGAAAGCCAAATCAATAAGTGTCTCTGATGAACTAGTTATTCTCGTAGGCCCTTCAATTACCTGTTGTAATTCAAAATTACTTGTAACACGTTTTAACTCTTTCCTTTTTATTTTATCACTCCAATTTATGTTAAAATCTCCTAATAAAACAACCTCATTTTTAGTATCACATTCCTTTAAAAGAGCATTCAATTTATCATAAAAAACAATTTTCGTGGACGGTGGTCTGTATATTCCAATCAGAATTAAAGACATTTGAGTTGAGAGAGTTAATTTAAGCACAATGCATTCCAAGTCATCAACACATGACAAGTGAATTTGCGCACAGTTTATACTATCCTTTACATAAAACAATACTCCGCCACCCCGACCAACATTTCTGTCTCGTCTAAACATATTGTAACCATGGACTTTTAATATGTCAGCCGGGGAGTTTTCGTGTAGCCATGTCTCTGTCAAGCAAAGGAAGTCCAAATTTGACTCATATAAGAGATGTTACAGTTGATCCTCTTTAGGAATTGCGCTTCAGATATTTAAATGTCCTCCTAATAATCCGCTTGGTTTAGCCTGAAAATCCCACAGCATGCAAGCCTGGTTTACAGTGCGGAAAAGTTTAATACCACGATGTTTCACAATTGCAGGATTTATCTTACGTTTTGAATTGTTTGGTGATGCACAGTTTGTTAGTTTTTGCACATGATTTTTCACGCAAGGCATCACAGCGCTCGGCAGGATCACTGCTGGTAATGAAGTAAAGTCAGCTGGAAACTCACCCAGAGTGAAACTCACCCAGAGTGTTTTATTTCAGACCTTAATAAACACATGGCTCAAACTTACAAAACATTGATGAGTCAAACAAGTTCTGTAGCTTTACAAAAGGAATATGCTACAACTTCTGTAAAAATGAATAAATAAATAAAAAAAAATAAAAAAATGTGTGCTTCCTGTTTTACAGAGGTAGCTATACAAAACAGACATCTTCTGTTAAAATAAGTGCTTCCAATGCACAAAGTGCAATCTCTTACTGTAACGTACATTTACATACTACTAATATACTTACAACTGTACGTTTTTTGAAACTAGTATGATTTAAACCACTGGTAAAAAAAAAAAAGTGCAATCTTACAACTGTAAAGTTGCATCAACTCCTGAATGAAACTACAACAGTCCACTGTGAAAATGAAAATCCCCAGTGTTAAATTAACACTCCTCAGTGTACATATGTGTCCACACTACAGAGTGTTACAATTAACACTGAAGCAGTGTTGAAGTTAATGAGATAATTAAGTGATTAATTAAGTGATGATTGAGCATTATTGAAGATACCTGATGTTAATAAGCAGAATCATTGACGGAAAGAAAAAAAACAATAACAGGAAAAAAGAGAAACACAAGAACTACAACTGACTTCGAGTCATTACACATTGTTGCACTTATTATTACAAGTTTGACTTTATTTCTGTCATACATCGACAAAAGTTCTTGAGATTCAACAGAAGTTTAGACGGTAATGTTTTATGGAATTTTTCTTTTCAAGTCACCATTATGGCGATCGGTGTTTGTTTTAGTTGGGCTCTTGACCCGTTTCATTTTTTAATATTAGTTTTTCTCTGACTGTTCCAACATTGTGTTTATAAAGCACATTTGTTACTGCAAGAGAAAACGTGACCTGCTCACAATATGTTTTGATGACAATGACATTATCAGCATAAATCTTTGACTATATGCTTGATGTCTTGTTTTATTAATGGTGATTGTAGCTCTGAGATTCTACAGTTTAAGATCCAACAGCAATATCAAAAATTTTGAAAATACTTTTTGCACAAAAGTTATTGTGTTTAAACACACAGACATCAAGAATCAGCATATGAATCTCAACAATGGTGACAAAAAACAAACTAGTGACAAACAGATCAACTCTGAACATCACAAAACAAGCTACTAAAGTCAGAACAAAACAATAGCAAAATAAAAGCAAACAATGAAAATTATAGGACAATTCAGCTGCATAATTTATTCATGATGCAATGCATGATGTCAGCCATTGATGCGTTCTGATTGGTGGCTCCCATCATGCACTGCGACATTAAGCATTTGTTTGATTGCCACCATTGTTGAGATTCATATGTAGATTCTTGATGTCTGTGTGTGATTTTAAAACTTTCAGATCATTAAAATATTGCTGGAAGTAGTTACTGTAGTGAAAAATTAATAAAGCATTTGGATAATCAGTTTATAATGATGGGTGAGATCAGTGTATCAGGTCACTAGTAACTTCATCATTGAAACATAACCAGGGCTGTGTCTCCCAAAAGCATCTTAAGACTAACTTGATCTCAGACCAACTGGAACAAATGGTTTGTATGATCAAATTAGGCTTGCAATGTTTTCGGGAAACACAGCCCAAATCATAGTTTTTCTTGCCACGACAAATGTGCTTTATAAACACAGAGTTGGAGCAACCAGAGAAAAATTAATGTTAAAAAGTAAAGGGTCAAGAGCCCAACTAAAGCAAACACTGGTCACCATAATGGTGACATGAAACGAAACATTCCATAAAACATTACCATCTAAATTTCTGTTAAATCTAAATAAGACCGTGTGTAGATGTATGACAGAAATAAAGTCAAACTGGTAAAATAATAAGTGCAATAATGGTTCAAAGTCAGTAGTTCTTGTGTTTCTCTTTTTTCTGTTCTTGTTTCTCTTTCCTTCAGTGAGTCAGCTTGTTATCATCAGGTGTCACCACTAATGGCCAATCATCACCTAATTAATCACTTAATTATCTCATTAACTTCAACACTGCTTCAGTGTTAATTTTAACACTCTGTAGTGTGGACACACATGTACACTGAGGAGTGTTAATTTAACACTGGGGATTTTGCTGTGCACTGGCCAATCATTCGCCATCCTCATCCTCCATCCCCTCTTCCTCAACGTCATGTAACACACCGGGAAACTGCTTTGCGTAGTCTTTTGCGCTTATTTTTGTTGGCAAATGAGAGACTGATTTGTGGGCTTCATCATGGCTTCATCGCGGGGTTTGCAGCTTTTCGATGATGTTCACGGCGCGTAATTACTTCATTTCATAACGTTCCCATGGAAACAGGGGAAAATGGCTGCTCTTGTGTGAAGTAAACGCAACATTTTTCAACTTTCTGCTGAGATATATGTGACTTTTTTGCAACGAAAATGAATATAAATATGTGGACTTTGGCTGATTATGCATTGAATTATGCGATCACATAATCACGTTTTTCTGGAGGGACTGGATGTATTGTGACATCAGAAATGAAGATAAACTAAATAATGACTATTGTAACGCTTGACATAAAGCAAGTCAAATTTGTAGTTTTCTTATGTCTCATTCGAACTACAGAAACGCGACCCGGTTTGGCAAACTTGCATAGTGTGGTTAAAGCAGAGCTTGTGTTCACCACAGACCTTATTTCAGCCATTTAACCAAAACCCATTTCAAAAAACCCATTGACATCGATGAAACTGATGTCAAACCTGCACCTCTACAGCCATCTTACCCTGAGGGAACATGAGGAGTTTCGACACAGCGCCACCTAGTGTTGGCGGATAATGGAAAATTGATATTTTAGCCTATAAATATTTTGATCTTCAATAGTTTAATATCAAGCTGAATGACACCCAACTTTCCCATGTTGGCCATTTACTATTTTGTAGTAATATGATGTATTTTATGAACTCAATAGGATATTATTACGAAACTTGGTTTGTGTGATCATGTCCTGAAGGAGCCTGAGAAGATATAAAGAGCTGTGTAGTGTTTTATACAATATCTTGTCAAAGCTACTGCCTTTTGCACTTAAACTTCATCATTGCTCTGATTCTCTGCTTTCTTAATGTTGCCTCTTGTGTGAATTGCCTCATAATCGCTGCTTGCTGCTGTATTTTACATTTTTAATAGCTTTATTGAACTGTAGATGAGGTGTAACAAAGAATATAGAATTTTGTGTCATTTTAACATTTTATTTACATTATTTTTTTTAGTTGTTAGTAACATTTCTGGTTAGTATATACACTTTATAAACTGATAACAGTAATATATATATATATATATATATATATATATATATATATATATATATATATATTATCAGCAGTAAACGTAGAACAAACAGGCCGGGATCAAACACCAGCAAAAGAGATATCCAAGGCTGAACACAAACGGACACGGTAAAAAATGCTGTAAAATTTACAGCAACTTACTGGCACTTTTGGTTGTAAAGCATGTAAATGTACAAGAGTACTGTAACTGTACTGTGAATTTACAGTTCTTCAATGTAATCTTTACAGTATGTTACTGTTATTAATAATGCAAAGGCAGGCAGAGTTTCAGGGCAGGCAGCGAACAGAGTAGCGAGTATCCAGGCAAACAAAGCAGAGTCACAAAGGCAATAAGCAAAGGGTCGATCCGGTGAAAACAGTCCAGGGTCAATAACGAGGAAACAATGGAAACAGGGAAAACGCTCAGAAACGTCAAGACTTCGCAATGATGGAGTGGAGAGAGACTGAATAAATAGTCCGAATGATGAGCGGCAGGTGTGCAGATAATCAGTACCAGGCACGGGTCATGGGGAATGGAGTTTAAATGGATAATGTCAATATTCGGGAGAGGGAGCCCTCTGGAGGCGAGTAGGAGGAACCACAGAGGCTTGATTCATGACACAATGTCTGTGGACAGTCTTTTTCTTTTATGGTTGATCACTGAATATATCGGACCCTCGTTTGTTGAGATGTTTTGTGGATGTGTTGCTGTTACGTAGATCAGTTCTGTCCCGCTGTCCTGTGTTGCTTTAGGAGACTTTATTTTGGCATTATAATCACCGGCTGTATCTGTCACCTGATTGGTCGAGTGGGTGTGACTGGGGTTTGAATCAGGCTGCCGATTGGTTACTGTGGCGTAAACAGGACAGACATCTGTGCAGTTGCTGAGGTGTGATGCAGGCGTCTGATTGGATGAAGATGCAGGCGTCTGATTGGATGAAGATGCAGGCGTCTGATTGGATGAAGATGCAGGCGTCTGATTGGGTGATGATGCAGGCGTCTGATTGGATGATGGTACCGTGGCGACATCACTGTTTGGCATCTCCTCATACATGCATACAGTCTGAAAAACAACACATACATCAATAATTTAATAGTTTATGTAGATAATTCTCTTTGTTGATCAATAAACAATCATTTAACATGTCTGATCTTCTACAGGTAAAGATTTGAACACTCACCTCTGTATTGTGCTGCATGTTTTGCTGAAATAAAGCTGAATGGAGCATGAATAGAGAAAAAGGACAAATCAATTTCAACCCTAAAAACAGGACTTTATAATCACAAACAAACTGTTACCTGTCCCAGATTTCCTCTTCCTCTTCTTCCGGATGATGAAGGTTCCAGAACACAGAGTCAGAACCAGCAGAACCGAACCCAGACCGCCAGCAACAGAAGCCAGATCTGAAGGCAACGCTAAACACATGATATTTACATGATGAAACACAAACTGATTCTGATTATACTGGAAAATCAACAATAACATTCTAATAACTAATATAAATTCCTTTGATTATTGTACCATTAGGAATATTGTAATATTGTAAATATACAGTTGTTATATTGTGTAACTGAAGTGAAACTGCAATGGTAAACCTCAACTCTTCAGAAGAAAATACTTCTCTTTACGGTTGATGTCAAACCAAATTAACCACATGAAATCTGATTTGTGCATCATTTATATTTATACAGTAGATCAAATGTGTCTCCACAAATATTCAAAGCAATTTCTTTTCAAAGAGTGATCATGTGATCAGAGAGTTGCATTATGGGTAGTGTAGTTTGTGTTCTTACTAGTGATTGTCTGATAGAGTTGAACTGTAGTATTTCCTGTTGTTGTTCTTGTTGTTTCAGTTTCTGTTTGATGAGTCGCTGACAGAGAGAAACACCAGTGACTGTGAATGTGCCGCTCATGCAGTGATATAATAACACATAATAATAATAGACAAAAACACACTTAACACTGTTTGCTATTGCTGCATATGAACAAATGTTGTGTTTTCTGTTCACATCACTGAATACTGATAATCACATTATAAATGTTCATTTAGAAGACACTTTATTATCTGAACTGATACAGAGTCACTTTCAAAAGTCTCTGTCAAACCCACGTAAAGCTGGACTCATGCACAGCAAAATCCCCAGTGTTAAATTAACACTCCTCAGTGTACATATGTGTCCACACTACAGGGTGTTAAAATTTACACTGAAGCAGTGTTGAAGTTAATGAGATAATTAAGTGATTAATTAAATGATGATTGAGCATTATTGAAGATACCTGATGTTAATAAGCAGAATCATTGAAACAACAAGAAGAGAAAAAAGAGAAACACAAGAACTACTGACTTCGAGCCATTACACATTATTGCACTTATTATTTTACCAGTTTGACTTTATTTCTGTCATACATCTACACACGGTCTTATTTAGATTTAACAGAAGTTTAGATTTTATGGAAGTTTCGTTTCATGTCACCATTATGGTGGTCAGTGTTTGCTTTAGTTGGGCTCTTGACCCTTTACTTTTTAACATTGGCTTTTCTGTCTGCTCCAAATCTGTGTTTATAAA
Source organism: Abramis brama (assembly GCF_963993115.1). Classification (NCBI taxonomy): domain Eukaryota; kingdom Metazoa; phylum Chordata; class Actinopteri; order Cypriniformes; family Leuciscidae; genus Abramis; species Abramis brama. The sequence continues at coordinate 13,163,216 of NC_139964.1, read as the reverse complement.
GCATATTTGTTGTAGCAAGAAAAACAATAACCTGGGTTGTGTTTCCCGTAACATTGTAAGCCTAATTTGATTGTACAGACCATTTGTTGCAGTTGTTCTGAGATCAAGTTAGGTTTAACCTGTTAACCGTTGCCAGTGCGCCCGGGCACTGAAGCGTTTTTTATTTATTTAATTCAAAATTACTATCAGATTTAATGTTATACCTTGACAAACTATACATAATTAAAAAGATATAATACTCAAGTTTCAGTATTTGACCACTATTGTATTCTGAGAAACTCATAGTGACAGTTATGTCTTAATTTGTGTCAGGAGTTATGAAATAAAAAAATGAGTCGATACCTTTAATATGAATTATGCGTGTCAGCCGCTTTCATTCATAAAAAACTCTGTGCTGTCGTCATGACAGCGATACACAAAACAACGTCCCTCAGGGCTTTAGCTCAAAAATGTGCAGATTTGGAGAAATATTGATAGATTCTCATAGATTTACATCATATTTCTATAGACAGGAATAATATTTATTGAATTTATACCCAAATGCGTCGATGTAATCATTATGAGCGCTTATATACTCTGATATTGTGTTTTCAATTCATACCAATAGCCTGAGGGCGCTATATGCACAAAAATAGTCCATTATATAGAACATGAAGAAGAGCCATGATCATGTGACATTCAGGACGTCACTGATACACACAAAGCTAACAAGAGATCGCGCTTTAACATGCAGATACAGACGTTTTGAAGACAATAAACATGTTTGCAATGATATTTGAGTTACCTGTGTTTTTCAAGGCATGCCAGGTATTTTCATAATAATAGATTATATTCATAATGTAATGCTAATCTATATAGACTAACATTGTGCAGAACACTATCCAATAGTATATTTTCTGTCTGATTTTTTTATCTGAAGCCAAATTAGATCACAGAAAATTATTTAAAATACTCGATTTGCTTTATAAAGTAAGTTTATAAGCACAAACATGGTTTTAATCTCATAAATTGTCGTGTATTGATGGTGTGCTAAGCTAACATGCTAGCTAGCCCTAGGTGCACCTGCCACCTAGAAGTTATACTTTTATTATTTTTTGAATGCTTACTGAAATGTTTCTTTATTCAAGAAATGCATTTGATACAGTTTAAAATGTGAGGTGAACTTCGAGAAAAGAAATTAGGGACTGAAACCATATGAATAGCCTGTGAATTCATATTCACGTCGTTAGTAACTATAATGCAGACAAAAGAAATGCATATTTAGAGCCATAACCAGGCTGGAGAGGTGTGAATGTGTGCAGGGGGAGACTGAGACTGAATGGGGCTCGTTTGCACCACAAAACAATAGAGACAACATACTGGATAGATGGTTAGAAGATGACAATAAACATCAGTAGCATTTTAGCGTCAAATCAAAATAAAGTAATTTGACATGGTCTTGAAAAACATTTAACTAAATACAGAGTTTTGGACTTATTATCTTCAGATTTTAAACAAAATGTTTAGACATGTGGCTTTAGCTGTAGTGCATTTCTAGATTGCTCCAGTGCCAACTTCAATTTTATTTTCATGAGGATGTTTCATAAAAAATAATTTCTAATAACTTTACAAAACTTTGAAGCTATTTATAACAATTTTTGTCATTATGACAATAATTAATTCTACATTTACAATAAACTGCCAGGTGTCAGCTTTCAAATGAGATCATACTTGTGCTTTTAGTACAAAGGGTTCATGAACTGTATCTGTTTCAGTTTGGGTATGTCATTTCTGGGGATTTTTCAAAAGTGGGGTTGCAGCTTAACAGGTTAAGATTGATTTTGGGAAACACAGCCCTGGTTATGTTGATGATAAAATTACTAGTGACCTGATTCACTGATCTCACCCAGCATTATAAACTGATTATCCAAATACTTTATTAATTTTTCACTATGGTAGCTACATCCAGCAATGTTTTAATGATTTGAAGGTTTTAAAATCACACACAGACATCAAGAATCTACATATGAATCTCAACAATGGTGACAATCACACAAATGCTTCATGTTCTGCATTTAATACAATCTCTTCTCATTTCACGACTCTCTGCTCTTGGTATTTCTGGAACTGCCCTATCCTGGTTCACCTCCTACCTGTCTGATCGCCAGCATTACATCTCCATCCGCCAGTCAAAGTCCACTTCTGCCTCTGTCCCGCACGGTGTTCCTCAGGGTTCTGTTCTTGCGCCTCTTCTCTTCATTATCTATGCTTCCACTAGGTGATATCATCCGTCATCATGGCTTCAAATTCCACTGTTATGCAGACGATACCTAACTATACATCCATTCCCAACGCAATGCTCCTTTCCCAACGCTTTCCATATCAGCTTGTATTGATGAAATAAATGCTTGGATGACCAGTAATTTTCTCAAACTCAACACAGACAAAACAGATTTACTTCTTATTCTTATATATCAACCTTCCACCACTGTCAAAAACCTGGGTATAATCTTTGATTCCTCTCTTTCCTTTCTTCCTCACATCTCCTCTCTCACTAAATCTGCCTTCTTCCACCTTCGCAATATTGCATGCTTACGTCCATTTCTTACCGTCAGTGATGCTGAGACGCTAGATCATGCTTTCATCAGTTCACGGCTTGACTATTGCAATTCTCTTTTCTATGGCCTACCAAATTCATCATTAAATAAAATTCAATATATCCAGAACTCTGCCGCCAGAGTCCTCACTTACACTAAGAAATCTTCCCACATTACTCCCATCTTACGCAGTCTACATTGGTTACCCATCCGCTATCGCATTCAGTACAAGATACTCCTTATTACATTCAAAGCACTCCATGGTCTTGCCCCAAACTATATCTCTGACCTCATCCATACATACACACCTGTCCGCACACTTAGATCATCTGATACCGGTCTGTTGAAAATCCCACGGCACAAACTATCATCATTTGGTGGAAGGGCTTTTTGCACCGCTGCGCCAACTCTTTGGAATTCAATTCCACAACAAATCCGCAATCTCTCATCACTACAAGATTTCAAAACCCACATCAAAACACATCTTTTTGTCACTTGTTTCCCTGACCCCTGAATGTTCTGATTCTATATGTACTATACCTCTACTATATTATCCTTCACAGTTTATATGTATCGTCTCTATGTCATGTTTCTATGTTATGTGTATTTGTAATTATTGTAAAGCGACCTTGAGTCCTCAGAAAGGCACTATATAAAATAAACATATTATTATTATTATTATTATTATTATGTTGCAGTGCATGATGGGAGCCACCAATCAGAATGCATCAATGGCTCTTTTTTCTGTTCTTGTTGTTTCAATGATTCTGCTTATTAACATCAGGTATCTTCAATAATGCTCAATCATCACTTAATTAATCACTAAATTATCTCATTAACTTCAACACTGCTTCAGTGTTAATTTTAACACCCTGTAGTGTGGACACATATGTACACCGAGGAGTGTTAATTTAACACTGGGGATTTTGCTGTGTGTTTTTACTGTCACTATGAGATGATTTTACTTAGAAACTGCAGAACAAAGAAAGTGCTAAGTGTGTCCGGTGAAGAAATAACCAGAGATAAAGCATATTAAAGGCTGAAGAGATGTTGAGAAGAAAGAGATGAAGGACCTGTTGAGGAGATCTGATGATCTGTGACGCTGCTGGACGCGTCCTCTTTGCTTCGAGATTTTACTGTGCGTGAGAAAATGAGAGTGTGAGAGTGTAGATGTCAGTGTGTGTGTGTGTGTGTGTGTGTGTGTATGTATGTGTGTGAGAGTGTAGATGTCAGTATAAATATATATGATGGCGTGAGAGCGTGTGAAAGTGTCAATTGTGTGAGTCTCACAGTGAATGCATGAGGGTTGTTGTGCATGAGGTGTCAGTGTGTGTGTGTGTGTGTGTGTGTGTGTGTGTGTGTGTGTGTGTGTGTGTGTGTGTGTGTGTGTGAGTGCAGATGTCAGTGTGTGTGTGAGTGAGTGCAGATGCCAGTGTGTGTGTGTGTGAGAGAGAGAGTGCAGATGCCAGTGTGTGTGCCTGTGTGTGTGTGAGTACAGATGTCAGTGTGTGTGTGTGTGTGAGAGAGAGAGAGTGTAGATGTCAGTGTGTGTGTGTGTGTGTGTGTGTGTGTGTGAGAGTGTAGATGTCAGTATAAATATATATGATGGCGTGAGAGCGTGTGAAAGTGTCAATTGTGTGAGTCTCACAGTGAATGCATGAGGGTTGTTGTGCATGAGGTGTCAGTGTGTGTGTGTGTGTGAGTGCAGATGTCAGTGTGTGTGTGAGTGAGTGCAGATGGCAGTGTGTGTGTGTGTGAGAGAGAGAGTGCAGATGCCAGTGTGTGTGCCTGTGTGTGTGTGAGTACAGATGTCAGTGTGTGTGTGTGTGAGAGAGAGAGAGTGTAGATGTCAGTGTGTGTGTGTGTGTGTGTGTGTGTGTGTGAGAGAGTGTAGATGTCAGTGTGTGTGTGTGTGTGTGTGTGTGTGTGAGAGTGTAGATGTCAGTGTGTGTGTGTGTGTGTGTGTGTGTGTGTGTGTGAGAGTGTAGATGTCAGTGTGTGTGTGTGTGTGTGAGAGTGTAGATGTCAGTGTGTGTGTGTGTGTGTGTGTGTGTGTGTGTGTGAGAGTGTAGATGTCAGTGTGTGTGTGTGTGTGTGTGTGTGTGTGTGTGTGAGAGTGTAGATGTCAGTGTGTGTGTGTGTGTGTGTGTGTGTGTGAGAGTGCAGATGTCAGTGTGTGTGTGTGTGTGTGTGTGAGACAAGCGTGCCGCACAAGCCCTGAAAAGTGAAGCCAAAACGTCTCGATCACCCCCCGGTGGCTGGTCCTAGTATAGGTCATAAGCCCCGCCTCCCTGTGTTATTCAACGGGACGTGAGAACAACTAAACAATTAAATTACACTTCAAATATCTTTTTGCAAAGGTGGTTTCTTTTATTTGCTGTCGTTTTTATCACGCTGATGTAATTTCAAGTGTCTGTTTCAAAAATAAGTTTGTTACGTGTTAGTTACGTGATGTGGTGGTGTAACGTCATGATGGACAGCTGTGATTGACAGGTTCTCTGAGCGAAGTAGTCACTGAAGCACCAACAGACTTTTTTTTCGGGATCTTCGGAGGACTGAGGAGATTGTATTTAGTTTATTTTAACAAGCCTCTGCAATCAATTTTTTAAAAAGTGTGCAGAATCCACTCTCCCTGAGTGCATTCTGCGAGAGTGAGGGCGGAGTGTTGATTTCGCGGCTTTACTTCCTGCTCACGACTGCGCAGGTCTGGTCCCGAGATCGCTACAGTGCAGACTCAAGATCCAATATGTCAGCGCCATTTCGGGACTCTGGCGGCTTCAGTTCTCATCAATGGAAGAGAGCGAAGGGGCGTCGTCCATCTTTTTTTACAGTCTATGGTGCGAGAGAGTGCAGATGTCAGTGTGTGTGTGTGTGTGTGTGTGTGTGAGAGAGAGAGTGCAGATGTCAGTGTGTGTGTGTGTGTGTGTGTGCGTCTGTGTGTGTGTGTGTGTACCTGTGCTGGTGTGTTCAGTGCTGCTATACGGACTAATGCTGGTTGTTGAGATCTGGACACGTGTCTTTGTCTCTGGAGCTGAGAAATGAAGAAGAGCGTCACGCCATAATACATATATTCATAAAACAATAAACATGAATGATGAAGCAGATTGGTGTTAAAGCTGCAGTCCGTAACTTTTTTTGTGTTCAAAATTTACTAAATTTATAGACACAAACAGAGAGAAGGAGCTCCGGCTCAATGTTCTTCAGACGCAGCAGTTTATTAACCTCTAGAGCGGCAGAAGTTACGGACTGCAGATTTAAGTGTTGAATATCAGGCACCTCTGATCACATTTAGCTGGATATCTGTGTAGTGAGTCCATCCAGCTTTACATGAGTACAGTCCAGCATCTTCCCTCTTCAGGTCACTGATGGTCACTGTAAATGATCTGGTCTGAGGATTATCCTTCAGTGTGAATCTGCCCTTGATCACTGAGGACTCTCCTCCATCAGACTCTAGTATAAGGACACGACCTCTGTTAACTCCTCTGTAGAAGTATTTGTAAGAGTTTTCATATCCTTCTGGATAAGGGCACGTAATGATCACTCGTCGTCCCTCTGTTCCTCTCACTGTAATGCTCTCAGACAGTGAACTGCTCACTACACACACACACACACACACACACACACACACACACGCACACACGCACACACGCACACACGCACACACACACACACACACTGCTTTACTCATGTACACTGATAACATACACCATAATGTTAGATAATAAACACTTTTAGTAGAGATCTTCAGCTCTTACCCGTCAGCAGAAACACACAAACTATCAGTGGAAACTTCATTTCTTCATCAGTTCAGTTCAGAAAATCAGTCTGAAACTCTCAGTAGTTCCTCACACGACTCTCTGAAACTCAAACAGCAATAATACTGCTCTCATCTATCAGTGGAGAGTAAAGTAATACGCTTGTTTCTCGTCTCACGTGATGAGAAACTGTGATCTCTGTGTTTCCGTGTGGCGTTAGATGTGAAAACGCCTCTCAGTTTTGACCAGGAAATGAATCATCAACCACAACCTGTTTCTGTTCTGTCTTTAACATGTTTGAGTGTTTTCTGTTGCCCTTTTGCTCTTTTTCTACTTCTGAATGTTTTAATATATTTTCAAGACATGTTAATTACATGTTAAGCATCATCCACTTATAGGAAAAAATGCCAAAAATTTTAAGGAAACAATCCTTGCCAAAGGATGGGAAAACACTGTTGTTTACAGAAACTATAAATATATAGTACCATAAACTATAAAATAAAGTACCATACTCACTAAAATAGGGGAAATGAGTGCTGAGGCCTTACCAGTGGAGGGACAGAGTCAAGGGGTGGGGGATCTCAAAGAAGGATTCCCCAACCACACATGAACACTCCCACACACACAGTGATTAAAAAAATCTAAATAAACAAAGAGGGAAAACACAGCACACAGGGGGAGACACCACCACCTCCACCTTTGGCACTCAGCAACTGTGGGAGTAGAAAATTCAGAAATCAGTCAATAAACCAAAAATAAATGAAAAACAATTTCAATCTAAGGCAAATCTAGGCAGCAAAGGTGACTTAATAGCTGCCTAGAGCCTAACAAAAATAACAAAAATTAACAACAAATCATAAAGTTTCAACAGAAATGAAAGTCTTTTTATCCAAAACTTAAACAAAAGAAATATAAATTAACAAAAAAATAAATAAATCACTTAATCAAAACTTAACAAATAAACCCATAAACATAAACCCCAATCTCCACACACATATTAATAAGCACGGGCGAGCCGAAGAAAGGCAAAGCGATCGTCCGTGTCACAATCACTCAAATACAGCCCAACGGATTCTGGCGCTGAAAGACACAGAGGCGTTCAAAGCCTGGAGTGAGCTCATGTAGCTACAACCCGTTGAACAGTCTGTGGTTGAAACAGAAATCGGTTGAGACAAAACAGCAGCGTGGCGGGGGAAGGGAAGGGCTAGTGCAGTCAGGCCCCGGTCACAGAACCAAGGAATGGGCCCCTAACAACGCCCAACACCCAAGACTGCTTTATTTTCACTATTATTCAAAACTTTTTTTTATTTTCACAAGGTTAAATTCAGAGCACCAATTGCAATAACATTAGCCTGACGTCGTCATACTCAGATTCTAGTCAGAATGTGAGTCTGATACTGCTCCATTGAGCTGTGATTATGGGGCGTGTTTCAACTGAACCAGGAAAGAAAATGCCTCTGCACTCAATTGGATAGACCTACAACCAATCAGAGCAACGGAGTAAGTTTTCATTCATGTTTCCGATCGACAAATGCCTTGATCGCGGTTCTCTGTTCCTCTTTTAAAATTAATGCGCTGTCGATATCTTCTATAACGAACGCGATGGCGGAATCTACACATAATGTTTTATAAACAAAGTTCGGGAGGAGCACGTTCACATAATCAATCCAATCAACTTGTCATCAAACAATTACCGTCTACGGTCTACACTATCAGCATGAGAGGAAGAATATATTTATTCACTCTGTCAACTCACCTAACATTCCTTGACAGTTTCCAGCATCCCTCCACTCACTCTCGGCTTGTTCTTCCACAGCCTGGAATACGGAGGGAGTACTTTGGGTTCGGGCCGAATACCGAGCCCGGAGCCTCTCCTCGGACAGCACGCCAAATATGCATCTATTCTATCTGACTTATTTGTAAGCGTGAACTTGTGAAATCTCAATTCTCCAGTGGCAGTCATCTTTGTTGTAAACGAATTCAACCCATGCGCTCGTTGGTGACGTGGATGATTACGTTACGTTGCTCAACTGTCCATCATCGTATAAAGCCCGCCCTGGCAATTTGATTGGTCCAAACAATTTTTGTCCGGGCATAATGGCCCTGTCCCAAATGGCACACTCCGGACTTGTGGACTTCCTTAGAGTCCACACTTTGGTGACGTCATGTAGTGCAGACCTAGGGCCCTTGGCGCGAGTCCACGAGGGCGCATTGAGAGGTATATTTGGGACAGACTCGATCGGCACGCCGGAAATAACGGTCTGGTTGTTGTTGGACAGGAGAAATCACATTTTTGCGCTCCGACGTCTTATCTGTATGTCAACTACACAGCCTAATTTTACAGTTCTATATTTTGATATTGTGCATATCACCTGGGCATTAGAAAATAGATATATTATTTAAATTATGTATACAGTTGTACATAATAATACATAATGTTCCATTTGAACTAAGATTACAATTTTAAAACATAATTTAAACATAATTTTTTCAATTTACAGGTTTCAATATTCATACTATGTTTACATATGACTCAGTAAAACCCTGCCATTCGGTTCTATTTATTTAATGAATCATAATGCGATCGTATTAGTAAACGCGCTATTATTATGTTTGAGACATCAACCATTGGTCGATGGCCATAATGTTTGTATAAACTGTAGGTAACAACTGGTAAAATGTACATTTAGGTCATAAAAACCGTAATATTTTCTTCTCAGCCATGTCAGCAATTATCCGTGAGTCAAATCTCCTCCCATCTGTTGTCTGATTGGCCTTTCGCAAGGATTCCTGGGTAGTTAAAGTGCGTGGAAGACCGCTTCAAGGGTACAAAGGGGGCGCTGCTGAGCACACTTCAGAGCGGTAAAATGCTGAATGGGACGGCCTACGGACTCGTAGACTCAGCGAGCACGCGCAATTCCAGTCCACGAGACCGAAAGTCCGCATGAAGTGTGTCATTTGGGACAGGGCCAATAGCTCCTCAACGGATCGAGTCCAGACCGAACTTCCCGACCTAAAAATTTGAGGGCGGGGCTAAGTTCGACTGGCATCCAGGCTACAATAACATAGCAAGAAATTTTAAAACAGACTAATTTTAACTATTTAACTATTTTATTTATTATAAAATAATAATAATAAAATAATTAAATAAGTGAATTATTAACATTAATAATATAACCCCTCTTTGGAACTTTCTTGAGAATGTATGTTGAATGTCTTTATTTCTTTCTTTTTTTCTTCTTCTTCTTCTTTTTTTTTTTTTTTTTTGCTATTGCCTTTCACCTGCTCTTTTAACTACCAGTTGATGGATGATTGTATGTGCTGCCATGAGACACCTGTACCATTGTTTTGATATTGTAAAACTATAAAACATTTATTTAATAATAAAATAAAATAAAATAAACAATAATATAAATGTAAATTATAGCGTAGCCTTCAAATATTTTTCAATGTTGAGCAGAAGAGAATTCTGATTTGTCGCTACACTCAATACGCTCAACAGACTTCTCTGTGATTGACTACAATGTTCAACAGACTTCTCTGTGATTGACTACAATGCTAAACAGACTTCTCTGTGATTGGCTACAGTGTTCAACAGACTTCTCTGTGATTGGCTACAGTGTTCAACAGACTTCTCTGTGATTGACTACAATGTTCAACAGACTTCTCTGTGATTGACTACAATGCTAAACAGACTTCTCTGTGATTGGCTACAGTGTTCAACAGACTTATCTGTGATTGGCTACAGTGTTCAACAGACTTCTCTGTGATTGACTACAATGCTAAACAGACTTCTCTGTGATTGGCTACAGTGTTCAACAGACTTATCTGTGATTGGCTACAGTGTTCAACAGACTTATCTGTGATTGGCTACAGTGTTCAGCGCTGCAAACAGAAACGCTTGTAAACGTGGACCGTTTGAATGCAGCCGTCTATCTGCGTGTATCTAATTAAGTCTCAGTACTCAGTAAAACCGCGCAGAAAGACTGGTATCGTCACATTTGCAAAATTTAATGATTTACTTTGTATAAAGTACCGGTAGGCTACTTTTGACGAGACTACTTCACTGAGGTAAAGGGATAAGTAATAAGTTACACAGTTACACTTTTCTCTCGCAAGTCTCTCTTTTCTGTGGAATGTTCTCTGAAATTTAGCGGACAGGATTCGGACATAAAAGCCTTGATTGATTCGGGAGCTGCTGGAAACTTTATCGACCTTGCTTTTGCCAAAACTCATCGTGTTTCTCTCCTCACATGTGAATCCGGTGTTACCGTGGAAGCCCTGGATGGACGCCCCCTAGGGTCTGGAGAGGTTCAGTACATCACCCAACCCCTCACGCTCAGCTTCGGGAAACAGCACTCTGAAACCATCCAATTCTTCACAATTCACTCACCCGGGCATCCAGTAATTTTAGGACTTCCATGGCTGGAGAGACATAACCCCCAAATTTCCTGGTCTGAGGGGAGAATTTCCCGGTGGTCCGGATTTTGCCAGATCAATTGCAAGGCAGCTGTCCAAGGTACTGAGCTCCACAACACTTCCCTTAAGGGAGTGGATTTTCAGAAAAGTATCATGATCTCGCTCTGGCTTTCAGCGAAACTGAGGCTTCTCACCTTCCTGCTCATCGTGCTGGCGACTGTGCAATTGAGCTTTTACCTGGGGCTGTAATTCCACGCTGAAGAGTTTACCTGCTGTCACAACCTGAGACTGAGGCTATGAAGGCGTACATTGACGAACAGCTGGCAAAAGGTTTTATTACCACTTCTACATCTCCGGCCTCCGCCGGATTCTTTTTCGTCAAGAAGAAGGACGGTGGTCTTCGGCCGTGCATCGATTATCGTGGTCTTAACGAGGTAACAGTCAAGTATCGCTATCCTCTTCCACTAGTCCCAGCAGCCTTGGAGATGCTCCGCTCTGCACGCTACTTTACCAAGCTGGATCTAAGGAACGCATACAACCTGATTCGCATACGGAGTGGAGATGAATGGAAAACTGCATTTTCAACTACATCCGGGCACTATGAATACAGGGTAATGCCTTTCGGCCTGTCCAATAGTCCTTCCATTTTCCAGGCTTTTGTTAATGAGATTTTCCGAGATATGTTGCATCTGAAAGTTATTGTTTACATTGATGACATTCTGATTTTCTCTGATTCCCTTGAAGAACATGTCCAAGATGTTCGTGCAGTTCTCAAGCGCCTGATCGAAAACCAACTCTATGCCAAGCTTTCCAAGTGCGAATTTCATCAGACACGCATCTCCTTCATGGGCTATGTCATCAGTGCGGACGGAGTCCTTATGGATGACAGCAAGGTCAAAGCTGTGGTTAACTGGCCCCAACCATCTTCTGTTAAAGAGCTGCAGCGCTTTCTGGGCTTTGCTAATTTTTACCGCAGATTTATCCGCAACTTCAGTGTGATTGCAGCTCCTCTTACATCTCTGCTTCGAGGAGGAGGTAAATGTTTCAGGTGGACAGCGGATTGTACTGCGGCCTTTGCTCAACTCAAGGAGAAGTTTACCTCTGCTCTTATTCTCCATCACCCAGATCCAGAGAAGGAATTCATCGTGGAAGTGGATGCATCTAACACAGGTGTGGGGGCAGTGTTATCACAGCGTCATGGTAATCCAGCTAAGATGTTTCCTTGTGCCTTCTACTCTCGCAAACTCAATTCTGCTGAAAGAAATTATGACGTGGGTGATCGCGAGCTTCTGGCCATGAAGACCGCCTTTGAGGAGTGGAGGCACTGGCTGGAGGGAGCCCGTCAACCGTTTACTAAGTAAACTAAGTAAACATCCCGCTCCGCCAGAATGCCCCGCTGACCGCCTCTTTGTTTCACCAGATCTCCGCCACCGTGTGCTTCAATGGGTTCACTGCACTCCCAGCGCAGGTCATCCAGGTATTGCAGCCACCATTCAGTTAGTCTCAAACCGCTTTTGGTGGGCTTCTCTTCAGTCTGACGTTATCAAGTTTGTTCATCTATGCTCTGTCTGTAATAATGTGAAATCCTCCCATCTCAAGCCCGCAGGATTGCTGCAACCTCTGCCAGTACCACGACGTCCCTGGTCACACATCGCTGTGGATTTTGTAACGGATCTACCTCCATCTCAAGGATTCACTACCATCCTCTCCGTGGTGGATCGTTTCTCTAAGTCCTGCCGTTTCATTCCCCTGACCGGCCTGCCCACGGCCTTACAAACCGCAGAGGCTTTATTCAACCATGTTTTCCGTCTGTTTGGCCTGCCCGAGGACATTGTGACTGACCGCGGCCCCCAATTTACCTCCCGTGTCTGGAGAGAATTGTGTGCAAAATTAAACATCAATGTCAGTTTAACTTCTGGTTACCATCCCCAGGCCAACGGGCAGGTTGAACGCCTTAACCAGGACTTAATTCGTTTTCTGAGAACTCACTGCCACCAGAATCAACAGGACTGAAGTCGTTTCCTGGCCTGGGCGGAGTATGCCCAAAATTCCCTGCTAAAGCCTGCCACCGGTCTAACGCCCTTTCAATGTGTTCTAGGTTTCCAGCCTCCCCTTTTCCCGTGGGCCGGAGAGCCTTCTGACCTCCCAGCAGTAGATGCCTGGCTCCGGCGATGCTGCTCAAGTCCATTTGCAGCACGCCGTTCGCCGTTATCAGCATCAGGCGGATCGAAGGAGGCGTGAGGGTCCCAGATACCGACCCGGCCAGTGGGTGTGGCTTTCCACTCGAGATCTTCGTCTCAAGCTCCCATGCAAGAAGCTCTCTCCTCGTTTCATTGGACCATTCAAGATACTTCATCAGATAACTCCTGTTTCTTTTCGTTTGTCACTCCCTGCTCAGTACAAAATCTCACCCACTTTTCATGTGTCCCTTTTCAGACCCGCTGTTGCCCCCAGGAGAGAGAGGAACCAGGAGGAGGTCGCTGCTGTTCAGACTCCCCCCATTGAAGTGGACGGCGCGGAGGCTTTCCGGGTGCGAGAGATCCTGAACTCCAGACGTCATGGCGGGGTTTTGCAATATCTCATTGACTGGGAAGGGTACGGTCCCGAAGAACGCTCCTGGGTCAGATCTCAAGATATCTTGGATCCCACATTAACTGCTGCATTTCACCGGGACCACCCAGACCAACCTGCTCCAAGACCACGTGGAAGACCCCGTCGTCGGCCAGGTCCTCGCTTCCGGAGCCGCTCGCGGGGGGGGGGGGGGGGGGGGGGCGTGGGGGGGACTCTGTCACGGAACGCATGACAATGCCTGTCACGGAACGCATGACAACGCCTCCTCCTGGTTTCACTAGGTCCCTCTCTCCTGCATACTAGGACTGCATTTCCCTCATCACCTCATTATGATTTCATCAGTTTCACCTGTGCACCCTCAGCTCCCCTTTATCTGGACTGTTCTGTTCTGTTCTCATTTGTGAAGTCTTGTTTTACCAAACCTCTGTCTCAGTTTGTATCTCTTGCTACTCAGTGTTTTGACTTGATCTTGTGTATTTGAACTTGGACTCTGAACTCGTTTGTGAACCTTTGCTGCCTGCCTCTGACTATTGTTTGCTTGACTACGATTCTGGATTGCCCTTTGACATCTATTGAGTTACTGTCTTCTTGTTCTCAGTTTGGTATCTTCTTTAATAAATATCTGCAAATGGATCCGACCGTCTCTGCCTCTCCGTCACAATATGTTTAGTGAAGTTAACAATAGGGATCCTGTAATTATGTACCTGAAATTATGATCCTGTGATTAATGCAAATATCTTTACTACTGAAACATCAGTTATTTTCGCTAGCTTTAATGGTGTGGTATGTATATATCTTGAACTAACAATAATAATCATTGTGTGCTTCCTTTCATTTGAGGTGCTCTCCTCACACAGAGTTTCCAGGTTCACATTTTCAGCCCACTCCCAGAGTTCTGTTCCAACAATTTTCACAGTAAGTGTATTTCATTATGGGGCATCATTCAATACAGTAAACAATCTGTTGACTGGTTACGGATGTTTTTTTTTTTTTTTTTTTTTTAAGCACATACTAAAATAGCATATATTACTACCATGTTACCTGGATGACCCACAACTGTTTTTTTTTTTTGCAACCATTATATATCTTATCAGTTAAACTGCCCACTGTTTCTTCAGAAAAATCCTGCAGCTCTTGCTTTTCCAGCATATTCTACATATATTTGAACACTTTCAAAGAGTGAGTCTGATTCTGAAATCAATCTTTCACACTGACATAATCATAAGTAGCTCTTACAAAGGTTTAAATGTTCACCAATGCTCAAGAAGGCAACACGATGCATTAAAGGATTAGTTCACTTTCAAAAAATGTTTTGCTGATAATTTACTCCCCCCGATGTCATCCAATATATCCATGTCTTTCTTTCTTCAGTCAAAAATAAATGAAGGTTTTTGAGGAAAACATTCCAGGATTTTTCTACACAGAATGGACTACAATGGCAACCAACGGTTTGAAGGTTCAAATGTCCATCTCAATGCAGCTTCAAAATCTGAAAAATGCAGCCCCCGCATAAATATGTGGACTTTGGCTGATTATGCATTGAATTCTGCGATCGCATAATAGTGTTTTTCTGGAGGGCCTAAAAGCAGATATAGGGCCGCAAAGCCAATGCAGAAGTGCCGTTCACCCTGTTACGACTTGATGAACCACTGAAACGATTTTGGAAACATTATTTTAAGGTAAATTTTTTTCGTTAGTGTTGCTTTAAGACAGAAGTCCACCGAAGTCTGCGTGAGAACTGAATGAAACTGTGCAGTTCACCTTACGTTCATCATTAGTTACTGGACAGACATTGATACCTATTTTCAGATCTGAAGAGGACGTGAGCTCGACATGGTTTTAAAAAAACGTCCATTACGCCCGTTTACAGCGCATGTTCTCTAGACTCTGTTGCTATAGCTAATATGCCATCACCCGCAAATTAATGTGTGGGTCTATGTAAAATACGGGACAAATTGTGTCCCACGTTGATTTGATACGGGATGTATCATTTTTCCTTTAAATAGGCCTACGGGACGATTCCGTATTTCACGGGACATTTTCCAGGCATCACGTTTCAGCCTATTTTTGCAATGTCTGTAAAACGTTGAGGTACCATTGTAGTAGTTTCGTGCGCGGGTGAATGTCATGGCAACGTACAACACAAAGTAGCCTACCTCACACGGGAAACACTTAAAGGAACACTCCACCGTTTTTTTGAAATAGGGCTTATTCACCTTCTTTCCCACATTTAGATAGGTGGGCAAATGCATTTTTGTCTCAGTGCATGCATTGTTTTAGTTTGACAGGGTCGGCGCTAGCTTAGCTTAATGAATGGAATCCTTTGTTGCCAGCTAGCATTTCCTGAGTAAAAGTGAAAAAAAAAAAAAAAAAAAAACCTCCTAATTACTTCTTGTGGTCTGCGTATTCACAACGAGTACAAATAGCGATGCAGATTAACACTAGGCAATTTCCTAGGCAGATATTGACTTGGGACTATATTAGGGGGAAGCACAGGCGATGCACTGCTACTTGGTCGCAGAGATAGCAACACATGAAATGTGAATATGTGGTATAATATGTGAATGTGAATACAGGTATAATATGGGTCGATCTATACATGCGTCATGTTTAAAATAATCACTTACTCTGTGGACAGTTGTCCATTTGGTCCATTCGGCGTGGAGCTTTTTTTCCGGTTCACTTTATCACACCGGGGAAAAAAATAGAGTAAAAGTTACTGCAGGATGGATCAACGCTGTGAAATCCTCGGTAGCTGTGACACAACTGCGGGCACACTCATCTTGATCTGACGCGTTGAGCTTGGTCATCGATGGCAGTAACTTATCCCACTCGCCAAAGCACAGACACTATTTCAGTCGGGATAGATTGGCATATTCCCCCACATTCACACCACCAGTTCATGTTGAAACAAAACTCAGCGAATACTTGTCACACATTTATGTGCCATATAAACATTTAAGTGTGTACTTTTAAATGATCAGATTCAAACTGAAAACAAATATTCTCTGTTTAAGTAATTTGTATAAAACCAACAAGATGTCCAGTTTCTCAAACGCTTGCTCATTATTTTTAATTTGACCACGCCCACGCGCGCAAAAGAGATTCACATGCAAATCTCCACATGGAACGCGATCGCGCTCATTACCTCAAAAACAAAACACCACACTTCATAAGTCTCTGCTTTTCGTCGAGTTTGGAAGACACGCAGTGAGCTTACATTGGATTTACCTCAGAAGAAGAAGAACATGATTTGAAGACAAGAAAGATGTAAGGTAAGAAATTCTTAATTTTTAGTTTATGTTATTGTTGCATAAACTTCACATTGCAGTTGAACTGTTGCTAGATATGGTGAATATTATAATATTTAGACCAGTGTTTACTGTTAAATACTGTGTTTGTGGATATCTGCTCAAACGTAGATATGTATAATATGGTAACCATAATGTTTCATATTTTGGAGCACGCTCTGCGTTTGAATGTTTCATATTTTGGAGCACACTGTGCGTTTGAATGTAACATATTTTCGAGCGAGCTCAGCCTTTGAAAAGCAAAACACACCAAAGAGTACATTAGGCAACAAACATTAGGCAAACATATGTTTTTACTCCATTCTTATTTAATATCATCATAACGAATGGAAACATTTGAAGTAACATATGATAATCAATATATTTTTTTCTAGTAGTTGTCACTGAAGTGATCCGTTTGAAAGATTTATAGGCTGCTATAGGTTATTGTCATTATTATTTTATGTAGCACTGAGCGTAGCCTATGCCTACAAGGCACAACAAACCTGGTGTTCATTATTGTTGGAAACATTTGTGTGTGTATTCTGTGAATTTTAAAAAGCAATTTTAACCAGAAAAAAAAACAAACAAAAAAACATTTTAACCGTGCAGCCCTCTCCTGATATCAGCATGTTCACAGTTTTTTTTTTTTTTTAACAGGGACCAGATGCCACTGAGTCCTGCTGACTTCAACATTCACATGAGCATGAATATGGTAAAGTGAAAATCAAACACCTTGGAAATGAAAGGTATGTACAATGTTTTTAGGAATGGCACAAAGGTCTCTGTCTTTGGATCATTGTTTTCAATAATGTGCTTTTTTGTCATTTGTTGTGTATCTTTGGATTATGTTGTGTTGTAAATAAATCCAAACAATCAAAAAGCCATTACTTTTTAAATCTCCTCATTCTTTGTGCAAGGTTGCTCAGAATGATAGGGCCTGATAGCTCCTAATAGGGCCATTAGGGAGGGTCTTTGTCTTTCTCAGGTTTGAAAACAATACATACTAATGATGTGTTCACACCTCCTCGCATAAAGCTTTCTTACACAAAACACGTCTTACAAATTTTAAATCAATATATTGTCTTATCTGAATGAGCAGTCAGGATGATTTTCACATAGTTTTGGAGCAAATATTCTAGGCTACGTGATACAATTTTCAAAAGTCTTGTGAAGAAATAATCAGTATGGGTTTCATGGCCTTATTTCAGTGACAATTTCTTTTGTATTTTCACAAACCACGCATAAATGTCATTATCTCAAAACTACAAACTTTTACATACATGCTGCTGACATATTATTGTAGCAGAGTTTGTGCTAAATACAGTGTAATCAGACTTTAGCCATGAAAATGTCACAAGTAACAGAAATAAGCACAAATGTCAGAACATGTCAGAACACCTCCAGGGCCAGAAAACACCTCAGACCCCAGAGGGTTAATGTACTGTAGGAAAAATAGCCAGCTACTATTCACGCCGGTATGTTGACGGAAGTCGTGGGATTTCGCCTGTGCTTCCCCCTAATATAGTCCCAAGTCAATATCTGCCTAGGAAATCGCCTAGTGTTAATCTGCATCGCTATTTGTACTCGTGAATACGCAGGCCACAAGAAGTAATTAGGAGGGTTTTTTTATTTATTTTTTATCACTTTTACTCAGGCCATGCTAGCTGGCAACAAAGGATTCCATTCATTAAGCTAAGCTAAGATAGCACCGACCCTGTCAAAATAAAAACAATGCATGCACTGAGACAAAAATGCATTTGCCCACCTATCTAAATGTGGGAAAGAAGGTGAATAAGCCCTATTTCAAAAAAACGGTGGAGTGTTCCTTTAAACAAACTACATCACGGTCACATGACTTCAACGTCACCATCATTAAACTTAAGAAAACTCTTTCAGTTTTGATCTAGAAACATTTTCCCAGAAGGTCTGAGTTAGAGTAGTTTATAAAATCTCAATTATAAGCATAACGATGCTGTAAAAGCGCACTGAGTTTACATGTTCGGCTGATGACGTTTAATCTCCTTGACTGACTCTGTCGTCACATTTAAACACTTGTAGCAACCGCCTTTTTCAAGACAAGTAACAGCTTCAATAAATCATGAGTGGGGAAATACTGATGTATTTTATGTCGTAGAATAAAGCGTGTCTTGAGCTTGTGTTCACCACAGACCTTATTTCAGCCATTTAACCAAAACCCATTTCAAAAACCCATTGACTTCGGGACGATGAAACCAGAAGTGCTAAAATGCAACTCGCTTCCAAGATTTGGCCAACAAACTGATGTCAAACCTGCACCTCTACAGCCATCTTACCCTGAGGGAACGTGAGGAGTTTCGGCACAGCGCCACCTAGTGTTGGCGGATAATGGAAAATTGATATTTTTGCCTATAAATATTTTGACCTTCAATAGTTTAATATCAAGCTGAATGACACCCAACTTTCCCATGTTGGCCATTTACTATTTTGTAGTAATATGATGTATTTTATGAACTCAGTAGTATTATTATTATAAAACTTGGTTTGTGTGATCATGTCCTGAAGGAGCCTGAGAAGATATAAAAAGCTGTGTAGTGTTTTATACAATATCTTGTCAAAGCTACTGCCTTTTGCACTTAAACTTCATCATTGCTCTGATTCTCTGCTTTTTTAATGTTGCCTCTTGTGTGAATTGACCCTTCGCTAAGCCCCGCCCTCCTTAGTTACTGTTGCTACGCCTGTCAAGCTATTGCGCCTGGCACGTCTATTACAGTATGTATGCACTGGTTTCAGACATTCCTAAGGAGATAATTAGTCATTTTTGGCAAACAGGTGAAAATATGAGAGTGCAATACTGCAGTATGCATTCGAGGGCTATATCCACGACATAATATGCAAACGATTAGAGAATAATTTCATCAAAATTGAAGTTAAAGCATAACGTTAGGTCCCATGCAGCGCAAGCAGCAGCCGCCTCATACGCTGACCATTCAAATGGGAAACACACAAATTTGAGGAACAGCTTTGTGCATGCCCAGCAGGGTAAGTGAAATTTGAAAATATTCTAATATTTATAAAACAAACAGCTTATCCATATGTATTGTGGAATAAACACAAGACATTAGCCTGACCACTTTGCAATGATAACATTCTCCCGCTTATATTTTTAGCGCGCCAGGCTAACCTTACTGCTCACATGTCGGACTAACTTACTGTTATGAACTGATTAAGTTTGCATACCAACCTTTTCCTTGGAGATCTCCGGCAAGCCCCGTGATGTTCCCTCCTTTTACTAACTACCTTTTACTTTTACTAGAACTAACGGGAGAGTCGCGATCGGATTGGGGTAACGGTTTGGCCGTCGATTAACAAAATGTTGAAATATATTTTTAAGTAACGTTAAGTTAAGTTATGTCAGTGAGCCTCCCCAGCGAGCAAAAAGTCGTCCAGAAGACGTCTAAAAGACGTCATTCTTAGACATCCAGAAGACGTCCTCACAGGAGCCAGAATGAAAGTTTTTTTGACGTCTTTTCTGGACATTGTATAGACGTCAATTAAAGACGTCCTAAAGACGTCATTCTTAGACATTCAGAAGACGTCCTCACAGGAGCCAGAATGAAAGTTTTTTTGACGTCTTTTCTGGACATTGTATAGACGTCAGTTAAAGACGTGCTAAAGACGTCATTCTTAGACATCCAGAAGACGTCCTCACAGGAGCCAGAATGAAAGTTTTTTTGACGTCTTTTCTGGACATTGTATAGACGTCAGTTAAAGACGTGCTAAAGACGTCATTCTTAGACATCCAGAAGACGTCCTCACAGAAGCCAGAATGAAAGTTTTTTTGACGTCTTTTCTGGACATTGTAGACGTCAATTAAAGACGTGCTAAAGACGTCATTCTTAGACATCCAGAAGACGTCTTCACAGGAGCCAGAATGAAAGTTTTTTTGACGTCTTTTCTGGACATTGTATAGACGTCAATTAAAGACGTGCTAAAGACGTCATTCTTAGACATCCAGAAGACGTCCTCACAGGAGCCAGAATGAAAGTTTTTTTGACGTCTTTTCTGGACATTGTATAGACGTCAGTTAAAGACGTGCTAAAGACGTCATTCTTAGACATCCAGAAGACGTCCTCACAGAAGCCAGAATGAAAGTTTTTTTTACGTCTTTTCTGGACATTGTATAGATGTCAAGTAAAGACGTGCTACAGACGTAATTGTTAGACATCTAAAGGCAGCCAGAATAAAAGTTGTATTAGACGTGTTTTCTGTAGTAGAAATGTCAAAGACTGTTAAAGACCCATACTGACATGGAAATCCCATATGTGCATTTTGCAAGGATCCAACTTTAAAAAATATTTACTTACAAATATTTATAAAACAGTGGTTGAACTTGTGAGTGAGCTAGTTCTCACTGAGAAAAACCCAGTTACTCCTTGTTAATGGTTGTCGTGTCATGAAACTGCAGACACACAGACCATAGACCTAAATAAGATTTTAAAGAATATTGATAATATTGTATATTCAATTGAATAACTGTGGTGTATATACTTGCATTTGTATATCTTAACAATATAACTGTAATAAACTGCTTACCATTTTCCTGTAAACCAAACTAATCAGTCCAAGAAATCAACTATTTAAATCTCAAGATATATTTTTATTACTATTTTAAAACTTAACAGCCGAAAGAGTAAAGTATAAATTAACACAATAAAACTTAAAAGCCAGAACAGTAAAGTTGTAAATTAACACAATTTCCCTTTAAATAATCTATAAAATGTTGTTAAAACAATATAACATAACAGTTAACAAAATATGGCTGCTATAAGGTTCACAAGCTTCATTTATAGCAGCAAGCAGTTTCAGATGATCGGCTACAGACTTTCTTTGGGCCTCTGTTGCAGCTGGGTCCCATTTCATGACAGCAGCTACAATCAAAGCAAAAAAATCCACATGTAAAATAAATAAATACAAATGCCACTGTTGTGGTTTAGCTTATAGCAGAGATACATAGTTGAAAATTTGAGTACTCGAATCAATTAAATGAAATAAATCACAAATCAAGTAAAATTACATAAAGCCTGATATAAGGCATTCCACACACACACACACACACACACACACACACACACACACACATAGGGGCCATTTACAACTTCATGCGATTTTAGTGATCGGATAGCTATATGATCTTGAAAAGACCAGGTGTAAATGCCCTCCGAAACGCATTTGAATCTGAATGCTCAAACCACTTCAGGAGGTGGTCTGGGCCGCATTCCAGAAGAAACTGGACATGCATCTGGTTGTTGAAACCACATATGTAAATTTTACTCCTCCCAAAAACGCTCTAAAATAAAGGTGTGAGAGCGTGTTATAGGCTATATGTCATGTTATAGCCAGTTATGACGAGGCTACTGCCGCATCGCCGCTGACCATCTAACGTTATTCATCAAGCCAACGTGCAAACTATCACAAATCAAAGTGAAAGTAAGTCCCAGATTCTTAACACACAGTTATCATCATTAAAAGTAAAGAAACGAAATGATCTTACCAGGGCTGTTGCGCTCTCTCCTATTGCAGTCTTTGATTTAGAAATTTTAACGGATGATCAATTCACGAGTTCACACTTACATATAATTTGAAGGGGTAAGGTTTAATGCGTATTTGGCGTGCTGTCCGGAGGGAGGGCTCCGAGCTCGGAGTTCGGCCCGAACCCAGAGTACTCCCCCCCGTATGTAAGTGTTTAGAACTAGAAGCGTGGAGAAGGGGTGGTGGAGGGATGCTGCAAAACTGTCAATGGAATGAGGTGAGACTGCTGAGTATATATATGCACCTCTTACCATTGATTGCTGAGTGCTCTCCACTTGTGTTAATTATCTGAACGTGCTCCTCCCGAACCTTGTTAATAAAACATCATTAAAATGCAGCTCATATCTGTTGCTTTCGGTGACGTGAACGCCATTAAATTTGCATAGCGAGGGAATCGAGGGAATTATGTGACCAGGTGTAAATGGAATTGTTGTGATAAAACAGATAGCTATCCGATCTGAGAAAACGCATCAAGTGGCCAGGTTTAAACAGCCCCATATACACACACACACACACACACACACACGCACATATTAGGGGTGTAAGTTAACGGTTCACAAAATCCATGGTTCGGTTCAATACGATACACTTGTGTCACGGTTCGGTACGTTTTCGATACAGGAAAAAGAAAGAAATACCAGAGAAATTTCCTTGTTTTAATATTTTTAACTTTTTTTTTGTATTAAACCTAACATCATAAAGTATGATTTTTTTTTTTTTACTTTGAGGAATGATGAAGCTATAATTGACTCTTAGAAGCATGTAAAACAGCTCCTTGAAAAAAATGAAATGTAATATTGTAGTTATAAACAAAGGTTTATTTTAGTTCAGATTAACATTTGAGGGCAGTAATTTTATTTATGTCAAAAAAATAAAACCAACGTAATGTAACTTGAAAGCATTATAGCCTACTAATCCTGCCAAACTTCCATGGTTACAGTTAGTGTTACTACAGTAAATCCATGGTGAATGTTGCTGATCTGTGGACACTGGATTGTTCATTCATGGCACAATGTTTCTACGTCAGCGCTGTTTGATCCGTTAATAACAGCGAAATATGAATGCTTCTCACTAGATCTCGCAGCGATGTTATTACTTCAGTGGGGATCTATTAGCGCCGTGTAGAAGCCTAACAGTGTCGCTTGATCAAGATCGGCTCGCGCTGCACTGGTCCAAACTGATAAACGGCCCGTGAAGCACATAATAACAGCACCTGCTTTCTGGTCAGTTAGCCTACAGTACCTGCTTTTTTTGTGGAAACCAAATCTTTTGATTGTGAGAGAGCCATGTGTTAAAGGTCAGATGGCACTTAAGCTACTTTATGATTTGCCCTATGTCTGAACAAAAGAAATAAAAGTTAACTATCTATACCATATTGAATTGCATAGCATCATATTTTTGCAATGCGTTGAATCGAAATCGAATCGCACCGGATCGTAATAATAGTGAATCGTATTGCATTGCATTGGTAGCTGGCAGCTGCTTATATGTATCATTAATGTATTGTATCGTTGGCTATGCATCGAGATGCGTATCGTATTGGCCTCAGTTATGGAGATGCACATCCCTAATACCTACATAGGAAAAGTAACTACATTTACATACTGTGAATCGTTTTTTTAATTTATCGAGAATCGTTTTTGAATCGAAAATCGCAATTGTATCGAATTATGACATTTTCTTAATCTTACACCCCTAATATAAACATACATATAGTACTTTGGAGACCAATTGTGTTGAAATAACATTGAGACAAAGGAGGTAGAGGACGAATACTCACTTCTCTTGGTAGCTGTTCCGATGAATGACGGATCCTGGCCACACAAAGATAAAAGAGAGAGGTAAAAGGGGGGAATAAATTAGCATGGGTCACATTTCATTCGTTTTGTCTGGTAGGCCTATCTAAAACTTATGTCTGATAGAAAAATGTGCATCACCAAAAGAAGGAACATGTAGATTAACACAGTAGATCTATCCAAATGGTAATCGTTTTAATAACGTTGTACAAAGAAAGAACTCTTCCGTTTTTAGTACATTGTTGTTGTGTAAAAGTTCCTTAAGTTTGTGTGTTCTTGACGTCTTTTCTTTTAACCCTGCAGGTAGTTACATTAACGCATCTATTAATAAAAGTTTTACCTATGGAACTTCGGTATGATGAAAATGTGTGTAATATAGAAAACCCAAACAAACAACTCAATTACTCTATGTTAAATGGAACTCTTCCACCATATCTAGTTTTAAAATGAATCACAGGAACTTGCCATCCTAGGTCACATTACCATAAATATAATATTAAATTACTATAAGATAAAATTACTTCAGTTAATTTACCATCGCATGCATGTCCCCATTTGCTAACCCTTTTGTGGAAGGGCTCTTTGTGAAGGGATTTAGATGTTTGCTTGGAACACCCCTTTAATTGTACATTTATTAAATCACATGTAAGGTTTATAAATAAGTAAGGAATAATTGACGACAGGCCGTTGAATTATTAGAAAAATAATGCACACCCGAGGTGGTAATGCGGTCACGACGCGAAGCGGAGTGGCCGTTCACCTCGGGTGTGCATTATTTTTCTAATAATTCAACGACCTGAAGTCAATTATTCCGCTTATACTACAGTTACCACACCTCGAAACATTGTTCAGATTATGTATTTCAAGACGTTTGTAAAGTTTTTGTCATTAAAACGCTCTTGTATGTAGGACTAATTTCTTACGCATCTAATCCAATGCCTCCGTTGCTAATTCCAAAACGTCATTTTAGAGTTAGTAACGGAGGTTTGAGCCACTGATAGCAGACTAATGCTGGGGACACACGACTAGCTGACACAATCTCAGACTGTTTTCATCGCAGTATATTTTAAACACCGACTTTGATCACAGACTGAACGCGCTGAACAAGCGTTTGGGCATGATCAGTCATCAAATTACATTCATAACCGGCCTTAAAGTGTGTCCTCGGCTCGGCTTTATGCAGTTATTAGAGAGAGATGTTGCAATAATGAGACAGAAAAGCATGTGCGTCAATAGCCTATTATTATTTATTTATTAATTCAATTCGTTTTAATTAATTCGTTCATTCTTTTTTTTTTTTTCTATTATTGGCAGATGATAGTAGACTAGCCAAATAAATGGGGGAAAAAAGCCTTTTAACAAGTAAGGCCTATCAATAATTATTTATTTGTTATATTATCTGCAATAAAAATCCGTGCTGCAGGACTATCCATTTATTTACCCTATATTCAGTTTAATTTTCTATTGATTATAGATAGAAATATAGGCTTTATTTATTAAAATTAAACTGCATGTTTCCATTGATTGTGAAGCTAGACATTGAAAATTGCAGATCAAGCGCATGGGGCTAAATGTTTTTTCTTGTTATGAATCGTATCCTATTTTCCGTTATTACCGTTAACTAGGCGAAGTGATATGGAACTGTAATGTGGTCAAGACCTGCCTGGAACTACTTTAGCTGTGCATTTCCCTGAAAATAATGCACACCTTAGAACGTTCGTCAACCAATCAGATTCAAGCATTCAACGGCCCTGTAGTATAATACTAGGTAAAGGAGAGCAAACTGATTCCCCCTTCATTTTATCTACCTTATGCCGACCGAAAGGTATATGATTTTCTTTCTTCAGATGAAAACACATATTTTAGAAAAAATAAACTAGACTTTTAGAAATATTATCCATGTGTGTCAAATAATGCAAGTGAATAGACACCAAAATGCTGAAGGTCGAAAAAGTCCAAGAGCATTGCTCACATGATAAGTGCAGAAAACATCTTGTGTGAACAACACAGCAAGCTGTGAGTAGGCTGTATGAAGTTTCTGGCATATGCACTTGCATTATATTGGCTTAGAATAATGGCAGTGTTTCCCCTACCATTATATAAGGGGGGCGCCCCGCCCCCCTAACGGCTCCCCCCGCCCCCCTTGAAGTCAAGTAGCCTAAATTTGATTTGATTTTCTTTATAGCGCCAGATTACAATTTGTTATTTTTAAAAAACTAAATAGCCCTTAAGTCATATGTTATTCATCTTATTTCCACGATGGCATGTATTTTCTGTCTGTGTTTGCGCGTTTAAAATTATCCCAATGAGTGCGCACACACAAACAAACACTTGCGTCAAATACAGATGAGCACTAGCGGACAGAGAGCGCGCGGCGGGAAATATGTCGCTGAACTGAAGATGGCAACGCTCGCTCTACTGCGAGTAGCAGCCGGAGTAGCTCTCCTGCTCCAAGTCTAACGACCGTTTCACACATATTTCGTTTGCAGTGCGTGTGCGGTGAGTATTTTTTTCCGTACCCATGTTTACAGAGCTTTCACACTGCACGCGGATGCAGTCCGTCGATGATCGATCCGTTCCAGTTGCGGTGCGTATACAGCAGTGCAGCGATCGTTTCCGCACCGAGTCTACTTTTGCCGTTTATATAGCCTACTGTCTATGATTTCTGCTGTGCTGCAAACGCTGAATTAAAGTGACAGCGCATGTTTCGTGGTCAAAATGAACACAGATTGACCTGAAAATGTAGTCATTTCACCATAAGTGCGATTAATTAAATAAAATGTAGTAATCTCACCATAAATTTATTTAATTAAATACTACTTTTTTCACTTTAAGACCGGGGTAAAGCAAGGAAAACTACAATTTACCTCAACAAGGCGACATAATGACATTCGTGGAGGTGGAAAAACAAGTTCTTTGTGACATGCAAGATTTATTGTATTAAAATTTAAATGCAAAAGATTTTAATATAAATACATGGTTAAATATTTTACCACTTGCTTGAGCAACTTAATATATAATTATATAGAAGTAATGCATTGAATAATACATTGTTTAAATTGTGTTTAAATGTGAACGCGCGTTCACAGCAGTGCTGCGTCTGACAGGATTATTCTCTCCAATAAATGCATCATAGAATTAAAAACTTCTCACAAAAAAAAGGCCATTTAAAATTTGTTTGTCATATAAATGTATTAACTAACATTAACAAACAATGAATGAGCAATATATTTGTTAGTATTTATAAATCTTTTTTTAGTTGTTAGTTAAAAAATAAAACTATTTAAGCTCTGGTCCATTAATATTAACAAATACTTCTATAAATTTAACAAAGGTTATTTGCAAAAGTCAATTTTAAAAAGATTTAAATGTTTTTTTGTTTTTTTAAAGAGATATCTTATGTTAACATTTTTTTTGAACATTTGTGTTTTATGTTAACCCCCCCCCCCCCCACCCCCAAACCTGTAAACCTAGGGGAAACACTGAATGGATAATTAAAAAATATATATTTGTGGAAAAAAAAGTCAGATATACATCTGGAATGGCACGAGTGAAGAAAAAAAAGAGATCATTTTTTAATTTCGGAGTGCATTGTGCCTTTAAAATTGACTGCGGATTTAGATACTGGGTAACACTTTATTTCGATAGTCCACTTTAGACATTCTACTAACTATAAGTAACTTTGCAACTACATGTCAACTATCTGTCATTAGAGTATTAGTAGACTGTCTGCTTAATATTTGCTAACACTCTGTTTTGTTGGTCCCCTAACAGACATTCTACTGACTATAAGTTACTTGGCAACTACAAGTCAACTTATTCTCCTAACCCATTTCCTAACATCTAAACTTAACCTACCAGTCTATTGACTGTCTACTACAGCCTACTAATACTCTAATGAGAGTTAGTTGACATGTAGTTGAAAAGTTATAGTTAGTAAAATTTCTAAAGTGGACTATCGAAATAAAGTGTAACCAGATACTGCAGTGGATACTTACTAGTGATGGACTTGTTTCTCTGTTGGTGCCTATTCTGCTCCGTAAGTCCAATGCTTGATCTAAAAATATACATTTTTTTAAAAAGTGTGTTAATAGGATTATTGATCGGGTAACATAGGACCATTTTTTTAATGTTCCATAAGTGTTATATAAATCTGGAGAACCCTTACTAAAAATTAACACTGTTTTGCGACACTAACCAAATGGTAATAAATTATTGTAATACGTAAAATAGGAAAGAGGCCGCACTATGCATAAACTTTTATTTGCAAAAACACGTTTCGGCGTGTGCCTTCATCAGTTTGCACGCGCCGAAACGCATTTTTGCAAATATAAGTTTATGCATAGTGCGGCCTCTTTCCTATTTTACGTATTACAATTATCCAGGCCAGCACTCTAAAACTTTATTAATATATGCAGTGAAGCCTGCTCCTATACTCACTTAATAAATTATTGTATTAAATCCACCATAAAAACATGGTTTCTACACTATAATAAATAAAACATGGTTAATTTAGCAAATGTCCTTAAATGATTAGTTCACCTCAAAGTTGAAAATTGTGTCATCATTTACTCACCCTCAAGTTGATTTAAACCTGTATGAATTTCTTTCTTCTGCTGAACACAAAGAAAGATATTTTGAAGAATGTCGGTAAACAGACAGACTTGGGTCCCATTGACTTCCATAGTAGGAAAAAAAAAATACTATGGAAGTCAATGGGACCCAAGTTACAGACATTCTTCAAAATATCTTTCTTTGTGTTCAGCAGAAGAAAGAAAGAAAGAAATTCATACAGATTTGAAACAACTTGAGGGTGAGTAAATGATGACACAATTTTTAACTTTGAGGTGAACTAATCCTTTAAAAGAACAGCTCATCCAAAAAAAAAAAAAAAAAAAATAGAGTTAGCTTACTCACCCTCGTGTTGAAATTTTATGAGATTCTTATGTAGGCCTAGAACCATAATTAAGATATCTTGAAAAATGCCTTTTATTTTTGTCATACAATGAATATAGGCCTAGTTGTTTTATTCCCAAAATTCTTGTGTTTCACAAAAGTAAGTTATAGAGGTTTGAAAAAAATACTTTCATTTTGAAAGACATTTATTTTTGGGTCAGCTAGGCCTGTAAACTCAAGAAGATAAAGCTTGTCTGGAGGGTTTGAACCAGTGCATTTGAGCAGAGTTTACATGTTCTTATTTCACGTGTATTTTATGACAATACTCACCGCATCTGAACATCGTGTGGCTGGATAATATTTATTCCCAAAATGCCTGGATCATGAAGGAAACACACACATACACATCAATATTAGTTATTTGTTTTACTTACTAACGGAGACATTTGCAAAAGCTTGCAAAATTGACTCACCAGCTCCAAAACATATTATTACGACTCGTTAATTTAACTGATCGGTTAGCCATCCCGCGATCAACAATATTCAAAAGCCTAGTTTGCAGATTCTTATAGTAAGACTGTGACAGTTCCTTTCTGTCTAAAGATACAATATTCTCAGTTCACTCGTTGTAAAGCATTTATTTTTTATCATAAAGTTAGACAAGTTTACGTTACACATCCTAGCAGCACATAACATTAATACATTGGGAATACCGTATGCACTAATAATATTGCTCTAATCGCGTTTAGATTCTCAATTTAATACACTATATCTTGATGTAGCAGAATTTGTATAAAATAAAGTTATTTACCTTCCGTAGATTGCAATATGTCCGTTGTTAAAATTCTTTGTCCATTTCCTTGTTTGTTCTTCATTTACACCCAGCAACACCCAGCAACTCGCTCAAAATAAACATTTAGCAGTCCGATGTAAAATAATCCATGTTTTAAACGATGTAAAACCCACAGAATAGGCTAATATTGAAGATCCCGCGCAGCAGCAAAGCAAACACCGACTCACTCAACTGACGTTTATTCAAACTTGACTCGTAAAGGCGCGCTTAGTTGTCATTGGCTAGATTCCTGGATGACAGTCAGAATAAACAGAGAATAACCAATCATGCTCGAAACAGCTAGGAGAGACAGCCAATAGTGTGGCAACATTGCAATTACAGGAAAATATGAATATATATATATATATATATAATGTGCTATTTATTTGGTTGTATTTGTAGGCTGGCTGTATTTTAATCAATTGGTTAAATTGTTTTTTCATTGCAGTGCATGATTAAAAATTAAACATTAAAAATTAAAGATTAAAAATACTGTAAGAACTTACAGTAACTGACCATATATAATATGTATTTACCACTGTTCTTATAAAGCGCAATTTAATAGAGCAAACAGTGTATTAAACAGAGCAAACACTGCATATATTCATATACAATTCTGTATGTAGATCTATATGAAAATCTAATGAATTGGTATCATGGTGGTGACAGTTACATTCATGTGACCCATAATGACCCTTTTACACTTTCACAAATTCTTGACCTTTCCTTTAGAAACACTCTTATGCCTAATAATGTCAACATCCTTTTTCACCCTGAGTGGCACTGGTACACAACCTGTTGGTTTAGAGTTAATCCTCTGTCCAACGCAACACTTTGGTAACATTGGCATAATTATATACAAGTTACAACATAATACCCCGGGTTTCACACTTTCACAGGCAAGACTTAAGCCTGTAGTCCCAGACTAAAATGCATGTTTGAGCAGTATTACCTGAAAGCAACTTGTACTGACATATCTTATGGCAGTGCCATTGTTTTGTCTCAAGGCACATTTTTAAAAGCTATAATTAAATACCCAAATTGAACTAAGGACAAATCCTGGCTTTATCTAAACCATGTCTGTGAAACTGGGTCTGGGTTAGAAATTAAGGGTTAAGGTTAACCCTAACCTTAATACTTGCCTACAGACTTTTATTTAACAGCATGGTGTTAACTGCAGTGGTTAGGCCTTTAGCATTGCTAAAGGACAAAAATCTTCTCACTGTGACAGTCTGTTTAGTAAAGATTGTTTGTATGGATTGTCCCTAAACTAGAGCTATTGATGCATTCAAAACATACCTGTATCATAAAGATCGTATTTACAAATTGAACATACATGAACGCCCCCACAATGATGAAAATATGAGTAGGAAGCTTGGGATTTTCTTTTAGCCCGATCTTGAAGAGTTATGATGTGTCAGTGAGAAACATGTAATACCACAATACTTTGGCATACTTTTAGCAGTTACATTGTCAGGCTTTTCTATTTACGATGAAGTAAGCTAATGCCTGCACAAAATATGACAGTATTATAGTATTACAATATAACATGTAATGATACATTTTACAGTGGCTTCATAAATTGATTTAAAACATAAATAGTAAAATAGTAAAACCTCATGAATACAAACTTCCCAGGAGGACTTAAAAGCATCATGTGTGCATCATGAACCCTGTTGGTGTCTGATCAGCAAGATCAATTTAACAGTTAATGATATAGTCCATAAATTAACAGTCAGTTAATTAATTTACAGATATTGTTTGTCATTTTGTTCTGAAATAGTTCTGGCTGTCAGTGGACGTTTAGATTATGGCCGGATTGGACATCATTATTCACGTCATTTATGGACTGTTTCTGGATGTCAAAGGACGTCCAGATTATAGCCAGTATGAACGTCTTTTCTGAACTAGTTCTGGCTGTCAGTGGACGTTTAGATTATGGCTGGATTGGACATCTTTATTCACATCATTTATGGACTGTTTCTGGATGTCAACGGACGTCCAGATTATAGCCAGTATGAACGTCTTTTCTGAACTAGTTCTGGCTGTCAGTGGACGTTTAGATTATGGCTGGATTGGACATCTTTATTCACATCATTTATGGACTGTTTCTGGATGTCAACGGACGTCCAGATTATAGTCAGTATGAACGTCTTTTCTGAACTAGTTCTGGCTGTTAGTGGACGTTTAGATTATGGCCATATTGGACATCTTTATTCACGTAATTTATGGACTGTTTCTGGATGTCAACGGACGTCCAGATTATAGTCAGTATGAACGTCTTTTCTGAACTAGTTCTGGCTGTCAGTGGACGTTTAGATTATGGCTGGATTGGACATCTTTATTCACGTAATTTATGGACTGTTTCTGGATGTCAACGGACGTCCAGATTATAGCCAGTATGAACGTCTTTTCTGAACTAGTTCTGGCTGTCTGTGGACGTTTAGATTATGGCTGGATTGGACATCTTTATTCACGTCATTTATGGACTGTTTCTGGATGTCAACGGACGTCCAGATTATTGCCAGTATGAACGTCTTTTCTGAACTAGTTCTGGCTGTCAGTGGACGTTTAGATTATGGCCATATTGGACATCTTTATTCACGTCAGTTATGGACTGTTTCTGTATGTCAACGGACGTCCAGATTATAGTCAGTATGAACGTCTTTTCTGAACTAGTTCTGGCTGTAAGTGGACGTTTAGATTATGGCCGGATTGGACATCTTTATTCACGTCAGTTATGGACTGTTTCTGGATGTCAACGGACGTCCAGATTATAGCCAGTATGAACGTCTTTTCTGAACTAGTTCTGGCTGTCTGTGGACGTTTAGATTATGGCTGGATTGGACATCTTTATTCACGTCATTTATGGACTGTTTCTGGATGTCAACGGACGTCCAGATTATTGCCAGTATGAACGTCTTTTCTGAACTAGTTCTGGCTGTCAGTGGACGTTTAGATTATGGCCATATTGGACATCTTTATTCACGTCAGTTATGGACTGTTTCTGGATGTCAACGGACGTCCAGATTATAGTCAGTATGAACGTCTTTTCTGAACTAGTTCTGGCTGTAAGTGGACGTTTAGATTATGGCCGGATTGGACATCTTTATTCACGTCAGTTATGGACTGTTTCTGGATGTCAACGGACGTCCAGATTATAGCCAGTATGAACGTCTTTTCTGAACTAGTTCTGGCTGTCAGTGGACGTTTAGATTATGGCCATATTGGACATCTTTATTCACGTCAGTTATAGACTGTTTCTGGATGTCAACGGACGTCCAGATTATAGTCAGTATGAACGTCTTTTCTGAACTAGTTCTGGCTGTCAGTGGACGTTTAGATTATGGCTGGATTGAACATCTTTATTCACGTCATTTATGGACTGTTTCTGGATGTCAAAGGACGTCCAGATTATAGTCAGTATGAACGTCTTTTCTGAACTAGTTCTGGCTGTCAGTGGACGTTTAGATTATGGCCATATTGGACATCTTTATTCACGTCATTTATGGACTGTTTCTGGATGTCAAAGGACGTCCAGATTATAGTCAGTATGAACGTCTTTTCTGAACTAGTTCTGGCTGTCAGTGGACGTTTAGATTATGGCCATATTGGACATCTTTATTCACGTCATTTATGGACTGTTTCTGGATGTCAACGGACGTCCAGATTATAGTCAGTATGAACGTCTTTTCTGAACTAGTTCTGGCTGTCAGTGGACGTTTAGATTATGGCCGGATTGGACATCTTTATTCACGTCATTTATGGACTGTTTCTGGATGTCAACGGACGTCCAGATTATAGCCAGTATGAACGTCTTTTCTGAACTAGTTCTGGCTGTCAGTGGACGTTTAGATTATGGCCATATTGGACATCTTTATTCACGTCAGTTATGGACTGTTTCTGGATGTCAACGGACGTCCAGATTATAGTCAGTATGAACGTCTTTTCTGAACTAGTTCTGGCTGTCAGTGGACGTTTAGATTATGGCCGGATTGGACATCTTTATTCACGTCATTTATGGACTGTTTCTGGATGTCAACGGACGTCCAGATTATAGCCAGTATGAACGTCTTTTCTGAACTAGTCCTGGCTGTCAGTAGACGTTTAGATTATGGCCAGATTGGACATAATTACTCAATGTCATAAATCGACTAATTCTGGCTGTCAATGGACGTTCAGATCATGGCCTGGACGGGCGGACTTGATATCAACCTGTTTTGTACGTCCACAGACGTCGCTTGCTCAGTGGGTCCGTCTTGCCTTTAATCACACTGCTTGATCCACGAGCTGGACAATAACTTTATTCTAGAGCTGCTATAAAGCCAAAACACTTTACTTTTAATTTCCTATTATCAAAGCTGCTTTGGAACAATCTACATTGTTAAAAGCGCTACATAAATGAAGATGACGCCCGGCATTTCTCCCCTTGGGTTTTAGGTTTCGGGAAGGGAACAAAATCCACCACCCCGTCCAAACTTTTAGGATACCGGGTATCAGATTTGCACAATCCATACACACAACGCGGCATGTTTCCCTCTCGCTCGAAAGCTTGCCAGACCTCCCGCGCCTAGTTACGGTTGCTAAGCCACGATTGGCCTGTGGCGGTTTTCGGGCGTGGCTTAGCGAAGGGTCAATTGCCTCATAATCGCTGGTTGCTGCTGCATTTTACATTTTTAATAGTATAACGGTGGTAGCCGCCCTAACTTAAATAAATATTTTAAAGAAAAAACCTTCGGGCGCCAGACAGGATTAAACCTGTCAAAAATTAACTTATCCCAGGATAGCAGAAAAATAACCACCGGTTACACAACAAATTATAATAATAATCCCAGACTCAAGGTAATTTCACAAGGGATATTTATTCTTCCATATGTTCAAAATCATAATAACACAGAAAAACGAAATGGACAAAAAATAAATAAAACAAAATAAGAAATGACCACACGTTCACACTAGCGGTCTCCGGTCTTCGAAATCCGTGCCCGTGCCAGAAACCGACCGCGTCACGCTAATCCACGTTCGCAGATTCGTGTCCACATTCATTCACAAAAATGTCCATAAAAAAAGAAAAGAGAGAACAAAGAAAACATTGGATGAACATCTCATTAAGTCTGTGGTAAATCACCAACATTAAATCAACAGCATCAATAATTTTAACGGGCAACAACAATTATAAACAAAACACTAAGCACACAGAATGTGCGAATATGAAAGCTATGCGAGTGGGTGCGTGCGTGTGTTGCAGTGTGTGTAATGGCGGCGCAAATGACCACGTTTGCAGGTATTGAAGGCACCAATGAGTATTGCGGGTCACCAGACACCAAGATAAGTGGATAAGCGGTTTTTGCCTTGTCTTCAGGACAGCTCACGACAGTTGGTCTGGAAGTGCAATGCTTCAGTCACGCACCAGACATCATACACATGAAACAGCTGATTGACACGCAGCCGTCTTTCCACCGTAAACCATCACTCATACGGGTAACCCTCATGTGCAAACAAACGGATGACGCTTCTGATTCAGGTACAACACGCTCCCTTTAAATACAACTCCCTTCCGTCGTTAATTGACACACTCCACCCAAAATCACGCTAAAATGAAAGTGAAAGTAACCAATGTTGTGGAACAGATTCTCTTGTTTGCCACAATAGCTTTATTGAACTGTAGATGAGGTGTACCAAAGAATATTGAATTTTGTGTCATTTTTACATTTTATTTACACTATTTTTTTAAGTTGTTAGTAACATTTCTGGTTAGTATATACACTTTATAAACTGATAACAGTAAATATATATATATTATCAGCAGTAAACGTAGAACAAACAGGCAGGGATCAAACACCAGCAAAAGAGATATCCAAGGCTGAACACAAACGGACACGGTAAAGAATTGCTGTAAAATTTACAGCAACTTACTGCCAATTTTGGTTGTAAAGCCTGTAAATGTACAAGAGTACTGTAAATCATAAATTACAATGAAACAGCACAACTGTAAAAGCAGCAAAACAAGAGCATCTGTGAATTTACAGTTCTTCAATGTAATCTTTACATTATGTTACTGTTATTAATAATGCAAAGGCAGTTTCAGGGCAGGCAGCAAACAGAGTAGCGAGTATCCAGGCAAACAAAGCAGAGTCACAAAGGCAATAAGCAAAGGGTCAATCCGGTGAAAACAGTCCAGGGTCAATAACGAGGAAACAATGGAAACGGGGAAAGAAACGCTCAGAAACGTCAAGACTTCGCAATGATGGAGTGGAGAGAGACTGAATAAATAGTCTGAATGATGAGCGGCAGGTGTGCAGATAACCAGTGCCAGGCACAGGTCATGGGGAACGGAGTTTAAATGGATAATGTCAATATTCGGGAGAGGGAGCCCTCTGGAGGCGAGTAGGAGGAACCACAGAGGCTTGATTCGTGACACAATGTCTGTGGACAGTCTTTTTCATTTATTTTATAAACTGATAATAGTAAATAAAAAAAGTGTGTGATTCAGTGTAAGAAATTTTGATTTTACCCGATTTTATTTTCACTTGCAACATCAGTCACAATAGAGGGTTTTTTACGACACGTCATCAATCCAGAAGTCGGCCATTTTGGAGGCACTGAACGTAAACAGTGCCATTGAACTGAACGGACTCGCAAATTTGGCTGATTAATGCTTCTGAAAAATGGTCGAGTTTTGGTCTGTACTCATCGGTCGCACCGAGAAAAAACATTTCTAGTTCTATAGACTGCCGAAAGTTAAAGAGAAGAGTGCAAAAAACTGATGAAAGATGGCGTTTGTGGTAGAGAGAGGCACAGCATCAGCCACATGTGTAAATGAAGCGTTGACTATGGCTAAAATGTTGACGTAAAATAGTTAACTATGGGTACATTCACACTGTCAGTCCAAATCCGATTATCTTTGTATCCGATTGGAATATGATCTAAAATGATGTCCACACTGTATTGCAACTGTTCAGATCCGATGTGTGTGTCCACGCAGCTCTTTGACAATACGGCAATGATGTTGCGTTGATGGAGGGGTTTGCATTTGCAATATAAAAGTTTTCTTATTTAAATTTTACAATATGGAAACCGCGCTGGACTACTGCGTCTTGAGCCGGGTGCAGAACTGTAAGAGGCTGGTATGCACAACTCTTTTTCCGCGCCGGTTTCAAAATACTTTTCAAAAATAATAATTTTCTGCTCGTCCGGCACTTTGCAACAACACAGCCTTGTTTCGGCTGCAACTTTCAGCATGTTCCCTATAACAACGTCTGATGTTTACATTTTACGTGGCGTGAGAAAGTCACATAAACCACGCGAAAGAGCGTTCAGATTTCCTGATATGTGATTTTAAACCACATATGGATGTAGCTTGAAACGGATTTCATGTGCTTTTTTTTTTTCTGAACGTAGCCAATGTCGGGATACGAAATAGAAGGAAGAATTGCAGTAAGGACTAGAGAAGCTAGCTCGTTCAGATCTTTACCACATATTACCTTAAGTTTGTCAAAATTTTGAGCTCTTTCCTGCTTACCAAGTCCTTCTCTATATGATTTTGCAGCTTCCATGTGTTTTTCCCGTGGTTTAGACATCAGAATTTAGTGTAACAATGTGTTCAGTAGTACATAAACAGTGCAATCCATGCCGTTGTTTACATCCGAGTACCTCCAATATG
Source organism: Abramis brama (assembly GCF_963993115.1). Taxonomy (NCBI): domain Eukaryota; kingdom Metazoa; phylum Chordata; class Actinopteri; order Cypriniformes; family Leuciscidae; genus Abramis; species Abramis brama. Next base: position 13,125,847 of record NC_139964.1, on the reverse strand, counting down.
GCCGCGCATCCGGGTAACTGACCAAATCGTGACGTAGGTGAAAACCCTCTATGTCTGTGGACAGTCTTTTTTAATTATCGTTGATCACTGAATATATCGAACCCTCGTTTGTTGAGATGTTTTGTGGATGTGTTGCTGTTACGTAGATCAGTTCTGTCCCGCTGTCCTGTGTTGCTTTAGGAGACTTTATATTGGCATAATAATCACCGGCTGTATCTGTCACCTGATTGGTCGAGTGGGTGTGACTGGGGTTTGAATCAGGCTGCTGATTGGTTACTGTGGCGTAAACAGTAGAGACTTCTGTACAGTTGTTGAGGTGTGATGCAGGCGTCTGATTGGATGAAGATGCAGGCGTGTGATTGGATGAAGATGTTACCGTGGCGACATCACTGTTTGGAATCTCCTCATACATGCGGTCAGTCTGAAAAACAACACATACATCAATAATTTACTAGTTAACATATATAATTCTCTTTGTTGAGCAATGAACAATCATTTAACATGTATGTCTGATCTTCTACAGGTAAAGATTTGAACACTCACCTCTGTATTGTGCTGCATGTTTTGCTGAAATAAAGCTGCATGAAAATAGAGAGTAAGTCAATTTACACACTAAAATAGAACTAAATAATAACACTAATAATCACAAACAAACTGTTACCTGTCCCAGATTTCCTCTTCCTCTTCTTCCGGATGATGAAGGTTCCAGAACACAGAGTCAGAACCAGCAGAACCGAACCCAGACCGCCAGCAACAGAAGCCAGATCTGAAGGCAACGCTAAACACATGATATTTACATGATGAAGTGTAACTGGTCTGTTGTCTGCGTTGTGTTTTGGTTGATATGAGGAGGACAAGACAGCATTCGCAGTTTCACCGATCTTTTATTCCTGATGTACAAACAAATGTAATCAGCCTCTTAGTGAGATTCGCCCTCTTTAACTCTCTCAGTGCGTTACCAATGCAAAGAGCGATAAATCACATAACAATAAAATGCATATAACAGAACATACCTGATGTACAAACAAATGTAATCAGCCTCTTAGTGAGATTCGCCCTCTTTAACTCTATAAAACAAATGTGATGTACACTCGTCACATGTGCTCTCATTTCACATTTAGGCTCGGATGCAAAAATATAGCTCAATCGGAGTGAAATGACAAAAATAACCACTCAGATAGGTAAAATAATATTATATACATAAATTAGAGTGAAAATATAGACATAAAAGCAATGATTAAAATAAAGATTAATTTAGATTAACAGGAGCCCAAAATAACCTCACCTCTCAGTGCGTTACCAATGCAAAGAGGAAGAGGAGGGGATAGAACAGGAAGATATACTGACTCATGACGTCATCACAATTAATTAAAGGGAAAGGTACTCATTTCACTTAGGCAGTCATATCAGGTACATGTAAATGAACAATTTTGTGAGAATTCTAATAAACTATACATACATTTAACAGTACACATTCTGTACCTGTTACACTCACCCCTCAGAATTTACACAAAATTTCCAGAGTATAACAAAAAAACACTGGTCACTAGAATTACATGGTCCACACTTAAACAGTGAAGACACAGCGTAAAAAGCTACCCAAATGAAAGGGATACAAATATGAAGAAAGTTGGCCAAACTTCTACACGTTTTGTAGGCATTACCAAAGTGCCCATTACACTTTGAAAAGAATCTCAAACCAGGTACTCAAACAGAACCAATAGGCATTAGAAAATACAAGACTTAACTCCAAGTAGAGACAGCGGTGAGAAGAAGAAAGAAGAGAAAAAAAAAACTCTAAACATGAATAACAGGAGAAACAGACTCCATACCAAGTAAGGTTTCGAGCTGAACCATTGACTCAATCAGCCTACGAACAGGCCTAATTACTCTACCAAGCCTGGTAGTGTAACGATCATCTGTATCTAAATCAGCTACAGGATCTTGCCTAAAGGGTTCACTGGCAGAGACAGGAATTTGGGGAGAGTGGATAGCACCAGCCACAGCCACAGTATCATCATCAGTCACTGACACATCAACTTGTGCATTTGGCTCCTCTTGATTCGACAACTGAGAATGCACCCATGAAGAAGTGCGGGCATCACCACAAGTAGCAACAATGGAGATGTTCGACATAGAATCTGCATGTGAGAGTTCCTCAGCCTCATTCTGCCCATCATCTGCGTTCCCAGCAGACTCAATTTCAGCATTGTAGAAGGACTCAACACTGCGTGTTTGCTCGGTTAGACCACCACTGCGTGCCACAGACATCCGTGAAGGTACACTACAGGCAAGTACGTCAGCAACCTCACGATCAGTACTAGCCATTTCTGGTTCAAGCAGAGGAAGGAAGTTCACTTGAAGAAGAAGATTCCGATGCACTATTCTCTCATTACCAGCTCTGTCACGGATCTTATAGACATGTATGGAAGGTTTTGAGGCAACAACAGTGTACATGACTGGCTCCCATTTGTCAGCGAGTTTTCGTTTTCCTCTACAGCCTTTGTTAGCCACAAGCACTTGATCACCAACGGCTAGAGGTAGGCCTTTAGATCTCTTGTTGTACTGGCTGGACTGGTGTTTTTGTTCCACAACAGTGTTTTTCTGTGCTAACGTCATGGCAGACTGGAGATCGCTGGCAAGAGATTTGACATACTTGTCATAGTCACAGATTGCCTTGTCTTGCAGGACACTACGGAACATGAGGTCGACTGGCAGCCTTGGTACCCTTCCGAACATTAGGTAAAAAGGGGCAAAACCTGTTGTTTCATGTGCTGTGCAGTTGTACACAAATGTCATGGTCTGTATCAACTGTGGCCACTTCTGCTTAGGCCTAGGTGGAAGAGACCTCAGCATATTACCTAATGTCCTGTTAAAACGTTCAGTACCGCCATTCCCCATTGGGTGGTACGGAGTGGTTCTCGACTTGTCTACTCCAGCCAGTTCAAGTAGCTCAGCAATCAACTCACTCTCAAAGGTAGCTCCCTGATCAGAATGGATGCGTTGGGGAAATCCATAGACGCAGAAGAAGCTGTCCCAGAGTTTCTTCGCAACTCTTTTTGCTGTCTGGTCTTGACACGGGAATGCATGCGCCAGCTTTGTGAAGTGATCTGTGACCACTAAAACGTCCACAGATTTGTTGTTCCGATCTTCAGCAGACCAGAAGTCGATGCAAACTAGCTCCAGTGGGGCTGTGGTCTTAATACTCTCCAAAGTGGCTCTCGCTGCAGGCTCTGGAGTTTTGCTGAGGACACACCTGGGACACTTTTTCACATAATCCCGCACATCACGCTCCATGTCAAGCCAGAAAAACCTCTGACGGGTCAAAGACAGAGTGCGGGGCTGCCCTTGATGACCAGCCAGGTCGTGTACACCCGAAAGTGCCTCAGACTTCAAGGAGTCAGGTAAAACGAGTTGGAACTTTTTGTGCTTGGTGAGCGGGTCTTTAATAGCTCTGTACAGGATTCCATTAAGCAAACAAAGTTTGTCCCACTGCTTCAGAATTCTCAGCACACACTGGTTATCATTGGCACGTTCACGTCTTGATGGTCTGCGTTTCCTGCCGACATAATAAGACACTCTAGCAATGACAGGGTCTTTGTGCTGGTGATCTTGTATGTCTATCAGTGAAAGAGAATGAAACACTTCCTCGTCTCCACTTATTAATGAGTTCAGATGTTCAGTAAATTATGTTGCTCTACATTCAGTCCCTGTTTCCCATTCACCACAGGAGGACAAAATGGAAGACACGTCATCAGCAGACATTGATGTATCCAGCCCAGCATCAAGTGATCCTGTCCCTAATGTTTGCGGTTGGCAAGTAAGACGGAACACCTCCTGCACATTTCCATCCTCTACACAGTGTACTTGTCGCAACAGTTCAGAATAAGGCTCGGACAAAAGCCGCTCACTCACCGGCCTGACAAATGGATTCCTACTGAGCGCATCCGCCACAACATTGAGTTTTCCAGGAACGTATTTGATCTCAAAAGAATATGGAGCAAGTTTCGAGACCCAGCGCTGCTCACATGCATCCAACTTCGGCTTGGTCATAATGTATGTCAGCGGATTATTATCCGTCCACACAGTAAACTCATGGCCCTTAAGCCAGTGACTGAACTTGTCGCACACCGCCCACTTCAGAGCTAAGAATTCCAGTCTGTGTGCAGGATATTTAGTTTGGCTGCGGCTCAAAGCTTTGCTAGCAAACGCTATAGGTCTTGCTTTGTCTTCACCAGGAGGGATCTGAGAGAGCACTGCACCTATGCCATCCAGCGAGGCGTCAGTACAGAGAAGAAAAGGACGCTCAAAATCAGGATGAGCCAGCACCACACTGTCAACAAGGGCCCGTTTTAGCTCTTCAAACGCTACATCACAGTCAGGGGTCCAGTCCTGGGGTGTCAACTCCCGAAAAGTTCCTGCTTTCTTGTGACTACCAGCAGCTTTCACTGAGCGTTTCTGGCCAGCTGTTAAGTTGAATAAGGGTCTGGCAATGCGTGAGCAACTTGGAATGAATGATTGGTAGTACAGGACCATGCCGAGAAACGATCTGATCTTTTTTTGTGAAGGTGTGATTTTGTTTTCCTTCATTAAGTCCTCCTTCTGAAAAGCAGAGATGACTTTAACTTTCTCCTCATCAACTGAAACACCAGTACCATCTATCACATGGCCCAGGAACTTTACGGATTTTCTCAGAAAGTGACACTTTTTAGGTGCTAGCTTCAGGTTGCTGGTTCTCAATCGAGAAAACACGATCTCCAGCCGCTTCAATGCCTCCTCTTCAGAAGGAGCAAAGACCAACAAGTCATCCAGATAACAGAGCAGACTGGAAAAGTTAAGGTCTCCAAAAATGCTGAGCATCATGCGCATGAAGGAAGCTGGGCTATTGCAAAGACCTTGAGGGAGACGATTATACTCATACAAGCCCATTGGTGTTGTGAAGGCAGTGTATCTTCGGTCAGACTCATGGAGTGGTATGTTGTAAAATCCTGAAGTTAAGTCCATGGTGCTGAAAAGGGCATTACCACCCAAGGCTGCGAGACAGTCAGCTTGATGGGGCAGAGGATGGGCGTCCTTGAAGGTTTTAGCATTCAGCCAACGAAAATCAGTGCAGACCCTCAGATTACCGTCTTTTTTCCAGACCATCACCAAGGGTGACGCATATTCACTGACAGACTTGCTGATTATGTTTTTCTCCTCCATCTCTGACAACACTTCTCTCAATTTTTGATAGTGGGCAGGTGGGATGCGGCGATAGGGCAGACGGAATGGGCGCTCATCATAAAGATGGATCCTGTGCACAAAATCCTTTGTTTCTCCACAATCCAGCTTATCCTTCGAGAAAACATCCTGGTATGCCACAAGAAGATCCGTCAATTTCCTCTTCCAGACCTCAGAAACCTCACATCCATCAATGTCAATATCTTTCAGACCACAGTCTCCCAGCAATCGTGCAAGATCAGAGGATGAAGCAGTTTTAACGGGTAATGACTCAGAAATGTGACAATGGGTTCTACTTAAGCCCTGAATGACTGTGAGATCCTCCACAGCTAGACAAGAGGAAACATCGGCCAGTTTAGTGTTGCGGCGAAGCGTCACTGATGTTGGATTAGGGTTAAGGATCTTCATTGGCACCCATCGATCGCCCCACATCGGTGTTATTACTCGTCCGACAAGAATGTTTTTAGGAGCTGAACGTGCAGTGGTCGGCTCAACAATTACAACACTTCCTGGGGAAACAGGCACATTAGCTGGCAATTTGCCCCAAACAAGATACTCGCATTTGGGAAGCAGAGTGACTGCCTGACAGAGTTTCACAGTTCCAAGTTTATCAGGCTGTTGAGGTCCAGACCATCGGGAAATACAACTCAGAAGCTCAAGGAATTGCTCACACTCAGGATTATTGTTATTGCAAGAAAGAAGCTCCCAGTACTTGTCATGCGATTTCATCTTCTGCACAACACATTTGATCACATTACTTCCAATTATGAACTCATCTCTTTGTCCTGGCACCACAAGAGTAGGAACAACAAACTTGAATCCATAGACTTCAATCTCCAAGTCGTATGTACACTTTGGCTGAATCGTTAGGCCGCCACAGCCGACCAGGACCACATTACTTGCAATCACTTGAGGTGGTGGAAGAAGACCATCAACTTGCAGCTTGGACTCACCCTCTTCACTAAGCGTGCAGGCCATACTACCAGAATCCAGTAACCCCTTTAATGTGTAACGTCCACTAACCGTCACAGGAGCATAAAACAACTCACTTGCCCCATCAACTCTTTGAGACCCCACATATAACACGGTTTTGTCTCCTGGCAATAGTTTGCAGCTGTTAACAAAAACATTTTGCACATCTTCTGTGAGGGAGGTTCTATGAAAACTGCCCATGCTACCCCTCTCGTCGCATGGGCTCTTTAGTTTAACTGAGCAGTATCTGAGGGAGCCGCAGGGCATGCAGCCTTAGGACAGTCATTCTTAAAGTGGCCGGGCCTGAGACAGTGACGACATAGCCTTTGACGTCTACAATGCTCATACGTCGTGTGTTCCTTGGATCTACAAACCCTACATGCAGTGCTTAAGTTGGCTTTGAAATCTGGAGTTTTAATTGGGTGAGCCTGACTGGAAGTTAAAGAGGCAGTGCACAATGACAGGACTCTATCCATCATGCCAACGATGTGCTGAAGGCTGGTATCTGGAGAGAACGGAACAGCATATGGATTAAGATGGCTTACAGGAGTAAGTGACTGGGCTGGCATGGAAACAGGCTGCTGAGGAGAACTGGGCATGGAAACTGGCTGCTGAGGAAAACTGGGCATGGAAACTGGCTGCTGAGGAGAACTGGGCATGGAAACTGGCTGCTGAGGAGAACTGGGCATGGAAGTGGGGCCTGCCATAACAGTGCACTGATTGCTTGCTGACAAAGACATTGTGTGCTGCATCCTTGAAGAGACTCTCTTTAGTCCCCTCTGATGACCATCCAAGCGCTCCTGGACCTCAGCGGCGCTCCACTTCTCAGCTGGCTTAAACTGAAAAGACATAGCAAGACTTGGGTCTGGGCAATGTGAAATAAACATCATGACTGCTTCAGCAGCGGGATCCTCGACACTCTTATTACGTCTACGCAAGCACTCATTAGCAACATCTATGGACTTGTTAAGCCGTATCCAGTAATCCATGGGGCTTTCATCTGCTCTAGGGACAGTGTTATAGAAGTCAGCCATAGGCATGTTAGAGTAAGACAACTCACTGAAGTTTCGTTTGAGTATGTCAAACACTGCATTTGGTAGCTCACTGGCACTCAGTTCAGGTCGGCTTCGCAGGGACACCTTAACTATATCTCTCGCTTTGCCAGCCAATCTGCTTAGGATGAGATCAGAGACATCAATTTGCGTTCTGTATTTTGTTCTGTTCAAATAGCTGTACATCATATCTTCCCACTCGTGCACAGTAAATGAATCACTCTTATCTCCCCTGAAGAATGGCGGAGGTGGTGCATCTTGCTGTACTATCACCTTAAGGCTAGATTTATCCATATCCTCATTGGAGTGCTGAGACTGGCACGGTGGATTAGGCTGTACTGGGCTGGGCTGGTGCGCGAGGTTAAGGCTGGCTGAAATACTCTCTCCTATTTTCTGAGCCAGATCTGAAATGATGCCCCCTAATGACTCAGGAGTAACGACACGTTCGATATCAGGGCGTATGATTGGGGTGGAGCTAGCTGCTGGACCTACATAAACGCCAATCGCTGAATCAGCTGTGCGCACATGGTCAAGTCCCAAATTAGCTAATGCTCTCCCTCTCCCATAACAACGTGTAAAATCAGAAACCCTCTCATTTCTATATATTTCAGGTCCACTGCCTCTGCCCAAAGGAAAAGTGACATTAGATTGTTTCACAGGACTGAAATCGTCTTTGCCAGTATCCTCAAACATGCTTCAATTTGTAAAGTGAAACAGATAAAACATGTAAAAATTACAGCAAATTATGTTACAAACAGTGTAACTTCAAATGATGAAAAGTTCAAGCATATGCAAGGAAATATATGAAATCAAACGACTCAAAATAAAACACTTCAATATCAAAATCCTGATGAAAATAAAATTTCCCTTCTCAAAATCAATTATATAATTTCCCTTGTTCAAAATGCATCAAGTGTCATTGATTATATACTATACAGATAAAGGATACGATGCTTGCAGGACAATGAAGCGTCCCGCGATGCTTATCACAGTCTCTGTCGTTCAGAATGCACCAACGAAAGTGCTCCGGAGAGAGAGAGAAAAAGTCTATTAGAAAGTCAATAACTCTTTACCGTCACTTTAAGATGCAACAGTCCGGACCGCGATATCACACGCAGTTCACAGGCGCGCGCGCCCTCCTTGTGCGCGAGCACGGCGCCGCCGCGAGCAATGGCGATGGGGAAGATCGGCGAGGAAGAAGAGCGGCGAAGCGTGCGAGCCGTCCCGCAACCACGGCGATCGGCGAAGCGCTGATCTGATGACCCGAAATGATCACGGCACCAAGTGTAACTGGTCTGTTGTCTGCGTTGTGTTTTGGTTGATATGAGGAGGACAAGACAGCATTCGCAGTTTCACCGATCTTTTATTCCTGATGTACAAACAAATGTAATCAGCCTCTTAGTGAGATTCGCCCTCTTTAACTCTCTCAGTGCGTTACCAATGCAAAGAGCGATAAATCACATAACAATAAAATGCATATAACAGAACATACCTGATGTACAAACAAATGTAATCAGCCTCTTAGTGAGATTCGCCCTCTTTAACTCTATAAAACAAATGTGATGTACACTCGTCACATGTGCTCTCATTTCACATTTAGGCTCGGATGCAAAAATATAGCTCAATCGGAGTGAAATGACAAAAATAACCACTCAGATAGGTAAAATAATATTATATACATAAATTAGAGTGAAAATATAGACATAAAAGCAATGATTAAAATAAAGATTAATTTAGATTAACAGGAGCCCAAAATAACCTCACCTCTCAGTGCGTTACCAATGCAAAGAGGAAGAGGAGGGGATAGAACAGGAAGATATACTGACTCATGACGTCATCACAATTAATTAAAGGGAAAGGTACTCATTTCACTTAGGCAGTCATATCAGGTACATGTAAATGAACAATTTTGTGAGAATTCTAATAAACTATACATACATTTAACAGTACACATTCTGTACCTGTTACAGAAACACAAACTGATTCTGATTATACTGGAAAATCAACAATAACATTCTAATAACTAATAAATTCCTTTGATTATTGTACCATTAGGAATATTGTAATATTGTAAATATACAGTTGTTATATTGTGTAACCGAAGTGAAACTGCAATGGTAAACCTCAACTCTACAGAAGAAAACACTTCTCTTTACGGTTGATGTCAAACCAAATTAACCACATGAAATCTGATATGTGCATCATTTATATTTATACAGTAGATCAAATATGTCTCCACAAATATTCAAAGCAATTTCCTTTCAAAGATTGATCATGTGATCAGAGAGTTGCATTATGGGTAGTGTAGTTTGTGTTCTTACTAGTGTTTGTCTGATAGAGTTGAACTGTAGTATTTCCTGTTGTTGTTCTTGTTGTTTCAGTTTCTGTTTGATGAGTCGCTGACAGAGAGAAACACCAGTGACTGTGAATGTGCCGCTCATGCAGTGATATAATAACACATAATAATAATAGATGAACACACACTTAACACTGTTTACTATTGCTGCATATGAACAAATGTTGTGTTTTCTGTTCACATCACTGATCATCACATTATATATAAAATAAAATAAATAAATATTCATTTCAGAAGACACTTTATTATCTGAACTGATACAGAGTCACTCTGGATAAAAGTCTCTGTCAAACCCACGTAAAGCTGGACTCATGTTATTACTGTCATTATGAGATGATTTTACTCAGAAACTGCAGAACAAAGAAAGTGCTAAGTGTAAAAATAAAATAAAAATTGGTTTATGGAATAAAGAAAGTGATAAAGTGTACCTGTGTCCGGTGAAGAAATAACCAGAGATAAAGCATATTAAAGGCTGAAGAGATGTTGAGAAGAAAGAGATGAAGGACCTGTTGAGGAGATCTGATGATCTGTGACGCTGCTGGACGTGTGTGTGTGAGAGAGAGAGTGCAGATGTCAGTGTGTGTGTGTGTGTGAGAGAGAGAGAGTGCAGATGTCAATGTGTGTGTGTGTGTGTGTGTGTGTGTGCAGATGTCAGTGTGTGTGTGTGTGTGTGTGTGTGCAGATGTCAGTGTGTGTGTGTGTGTGTGTGTGTGTGTACCTGTGCTGCTGTTTGTATATGGACTAATGCTGGTTGTTGAGATCTGGACACGTGTCTTTGTCTCTGGAGCTGAGAAATGAAGAAGAGCGTCACACCATAATAAATATATTCATAAAACAATAAACATGAATGATGAAGTAGATTGGTGTTAAAGCTGCAGTCCGTAACTTTTTTTGTGTTCAAAATTTACTAAATTTATAGACACAAACAGAGAGAAGGAGCTCCGGCTCAATGTTCTTCAGACGCAGCAGTTTATTAACCTCTAGAGCGGCAGAAGTTACGGACTGCAGATTTAAGTGTTGAATATCAGGCACCTCTGATCACATTTAGCCGGATATCTGTGTAGTGATTATATCCAGATCTACATCCGTACGGTCCAGCATCTTCCCTCTTCAGGTTACTGATGGTCACTGTAAATGATCTGGTCTGAGGATTATCCTTCAGTGTGAATCTGCCCTTGATCACTGAGGACTCTCCTCCATCAGACTCTAGTATACGGACACGGTCTGCGTAAACTCCTCTGTAGAAGTATTTGTAAGAGTTTTCATATCCTTCTGGATAAGGGCACGTAATGATCACTTGTCGTCCCTCTGTTCCTCTCACTGTAATGCCCTCAGACAGTGAACTGCTCACTACACACACACACACACACACACACACACACACACACTGCTTTACTCATGTACACTGATAACATACACCATAATATTAGATAATAAACACTTTTAGTAGAGATCTTCAGCTCTTACCCGTCAGCAGAAACACACAAACTATCAGTGGAAACTTCATTTCTTCATCAGTTCAGTTCAGAAAATCAGTCTGAAACTCTCAGTAGTTCCTCACACGACTCTCTGAAACTCAAACAGCAATAATACTGCTCTCATCTATCAGTGGAGAGAAAATAATACGCTTGTTTCTCTTCTCTCGTGTTGATCGTCAAACTCATACTGTTCACTGACTGTGTGTCCGTGTTTCCATGTGGCGTTAGATGTGAAAACGCCTCTCAGTTTTGACCAGGAAATGAACTGTGAATTCATCAACCACATCCTATTTCTGTTCTGTCTTTAACATGTTTGAGTGCTTTCTGTTGTCCTTTTGCTCTTTTTCTACTTCTGAATGTTTTAATATATTTTCAAAACATGTTAACCCTCTATTGCATAGTGTTGCTTCAGGGTAACATACCCATTTTCCCTCATATTCTCAGGCTTACAAAATCATACACCAAAAAAAACTGCTTATTTTAATCTGGAGGAAGTATGAAAAGCCAATAGAATGCTTGTATCTGATTACATGACTTGTCCAACCCCCTTTTCAATGTCTTTTCCTCACCTGCACTCACATGCGGCAGCCATGTTTTTTCAGCACCACAAAACTTTGAAAAAAGTTACATTTTCCTTAGGATTTCCATGAAATAAACAATATTTTCACAATTTTGGGTAAGTTCTGATTTAATTTCACTCTGTTGATTATGTTTTCATTGAATGTTTCTTTTGTAAATGGGTAAAGTGGACACACTTTGCAGCAAGAGGGGACGTCCATCTCTGAGTGTAAAGGCAGGTTTAGACCTGAAAAAAAGACGGGGCGCAACTGCACCTCTACCCCCGGCCCCAGTCCGCTTGGACCGCATAGACTACTGGTCTGTCTACAGTGAAAACAGAGGGAGGTGTAAATATCCTGGATGCAAAGGCATAATCAAGTGACGTGTTTCTGTGTCACACTCCTGACTGTTTCTTCTCCTTTCACACACAGTAACCTAAGATGAAGAAGTGGCTCATCCATGATTTATGTGTTAATACTGAATGATCCACCAGTGTTGTTTGTTCTTTAGTCTGTTTTAAACAACACAAATTAGTTTTCTATCCAGTTTTTGATTTTTAACATGAAAATTGAATGAGAATGAATGCATAAAAACAATACTCCTTTGTTGCGCATTGTTACTTCTAGGTAAGAAGATGGTAACTGAGATAACTGTAAGATGGTAACTGGTTGTAACTGTATTACTTTTTCAGCATAATTTTTTTTTAAAATGAAGTTGATGTTGAAGATCTTTTATAAAATGTGTTTTGTTATGAAATAAAGAGATATATTTTAAATAGACTGCACTTTTTGTATTTAATCCCATTATTGCATGTTGTTGCGCCAAAGTAACATACCTAGATCTACCCCCTATTATTATAATTTTTGTAAATT